>NC_037669.1:6825042-7155007 GCF_003255815.1 Theropithecus gelada | reverse complement strand
ACCCCGTATCTACTAAAAATACAAAAATTAGCCGGGCGAGGTGGCGGCGCCTGTGGTCCCAGCTACTCAGGAGGCTGAGGCAGGAGAATGGCGGGAACCCCGGAGGCGGAGCTTGCAGGGAGCCAAGATGGCGCCACTCACTCCAGCCTGGGTGACAGAGCCAGACTGCATCTCAAAAAATAATAATAATAATAATAATAATAAAATAAAATAAATCATAAATAAATAAATAAAATGAAGTATGCCTGTAGATTAAGTGAAACAGATCTGTGACTGGTTGGTTATATTTTTTAATAATATGCAAAATGAATACATGTGTCCACCTTTAGGGCATGAGTTGAGATGAATATTTTCACAATAAATATTTCTGTAATTTTGATTGCTATAGATAGAATGTGGCATTACATAATACACGAGTAGGTTGTGTAACAAAATCAGTATCTCATTTTCATTATGTTCTAACATTATTGTGGTCACTCAGTTTATTTGGTGTGAATAACATTTGCTACTCCACGTGTTTTAGAATTTATCACTACCTTTAAAAACTGACCACCAGGATAGTTTTATTTACCCCAAATTACTTCCAATACAAAATATATATTTCTACGTAAAGAGATATAAGCTTTTCTAATTCAAAGAGGTGAAAATATATTATTTTGAAGTAGCTACAGAAATCAGAAAGTCCAAAAATTCTCCAGCTCTATAAACTAGAGCAGCAGGTTTATAGACTGCTAAATAAAAGGAGCAGATTAATATAGATTTATTGCTAGTAAAATCCTGCTTAATTTTAACCAATTCCAATGTGTTTTTTAAACTTTTTTCCTCAAGGACAATTTTGCCAGAGTGCATAAAGCAAGAAAGGGCACCCTTTCTGCCTGTCTACGACCTAAGTCCTTCTCAGAACATGTAACTGTAGGGAGTCTCTTGCCAAGTACTCTGCATTTGAAAGTCTGACTTTATCAAAGGCAGATCCCTTAAGGTGAATGTCAGGCAAAGCTCTCGTTGTGTCTCCAGTAGGAGGAAAATTTCTGAAGTATGTTTTTTCAAGAACAGTTGTATATTTCAGTGGTTATAAGGGCATTTGTGTCTGGAATCAGAATTCTACCTGTATCTCATGTTATCCTTGTGATTTTGTGTAATCTGTTTCATCTATTGAAGTCCCCATTTCTCACATGTAAGGCACATATATTAAATCGCCTACTATATCTAGAAATATTTTTTGATCAATTTGACATCATCCAGGTAAAATTATCAGCCCATTGCTTGACTTTAGTATGTATTCAACAAGGTTTTATTGTTAACTAATTGGATTTCTATATCTTGTTTCCAAAACAGATGGATTAATATATTTTTATCATAAAAAATATATTTCTTGAGAAGATAGTCTAAGTAAAATGTTTTATTCTTTTTAAAACAAATATTTTATTCTACTGAGTGGGAGACACAGTAAGATCTAACCAAATTGCATAGAAGGAGAACAGATGATGAGTGAAAATATCTAATATCATATTGTCTGCTGTGTGACAGTTTAGAAGAGTATTTTTTTCTTCAACTTTTAAGTTCAGCGGTACACGGGCAGCATGTGCAGGTTTGTTACATGGATAAATGTGTGCCATCGTGGTTTGCTGCACATGTCATCCCATTGCCTAGATGTTAAGCTCAAGGCCTGTTAGCTGTAAGAGTATTTTTAAATATTTATTAAGCCATACTCTTTTTTAATTCTCAAACATGTGGGAGTATATTTCAAATATATATTTGTAATTGAACAAGAATGGCATACATTTCTAACCCAATATTCTCTTCTAAACCAAAGGACATTATATGTTTTAGCCACTATAACACCACAAAGCCTTTGGAATACAAAAACCTCTGGTGCGTGAAATGATTGATGATGATACTTCTGATGTTGTAAAGTTGTAATCTGTCTCTTGTTCAAATGGGATGTCAAGACAAAGAATAAATTTCCCAACACTAGAAAGAAAGGCCTGTGGCATGAAACGAATCAGTGGGAAGAGAATAGGTTCCTTTTCTGGGCTTGCCCAAACACACGTCCAAAATTTCTTATTTATAAAGTGTTTGTCATAAGTTTGCTGCAATTTCATTTGGCAGCTAAACCTGACATGAATGATGGGAGGATATTGTAGTCTTTATTCTATAGTCCTTGTAGTGAATATTCATACAGATGTTTTTGATTAGTATGTGCTGCCATAGACTCTATCAGAGTGTTATGCAATATGCAGTCTATTTACCTAATGCATCACCATTAAAAAGTGAAAATGCCAAATTCTGAAATAATTCTTGACTCAAATTTCTAGATAAGTAATTGTGGAGCTGTTCTGAGAAATGAAAATTATTTTTCTTCTCCAAATTTTCGTTTTCCCGTTTTTGAAAGTCACAATGTGTATGTGAGTGCTGTAAATATATAAATATAAAACATATAAATATATATGTTTAAATACAAATATAAAACATAAAAATACAAAACAAACATATTTAGAACACTCACATATATGTATATTGTATATACCATAATACACCTTTAAAACTTATGTAAACATATCTTTAATAATTTTCTCCTATATAAAATAAATACAAGAAGCAATCAGATTTTTGAAATTTTAATTGAATATACGTTGTATATATTTCTCATGTGTCTCAACCTCCGAAGTAGCTGGGATTACAGGCATGCACCACCATGCCCAGCTAATTTTGTATTTTTAAGTATAGGTGAGGTTTCAGCATGTTGGCCAGACTGGTCTCAAACTCCTGACTTAAGGTGATCTCCCTGCCTCAGTCTTGAATTACAGTTGTGAGCCACCATGCCTGACTGAAATGTCTTTCAATATATAAATTAATTCACAGAAAATTGGCATCCCCATACAAGGATTAGTATACAAATATTCATTTTTTCTTTCTGGAAACATTAATAGGTGCTTTACAAATGTTATTAATTTTATTCCATATTTTGTTCTTCCCATAGTAAATAAGATTTTATTGACTATTATCTTTTTAACTAATTAACATAGAGAAGTTATTTTTAAAATTTTTCCCACTAGTGCTTATAGGAAATCCACAAAATCATTTGTTTCTTCATTGAAAATTCTTGTCAGTTTTCTGTTTCGTATTTCAGTTGAGTGTATTTGGTCTTCTAGGTAAATAATTAGATTTCTTGTCAAATGCCACTTTGTCATTTCCTGTTCTATAGCTACTTATTTTATTTTGTTTCATATACCTGATGAAAGAAGTAAAACTTCCCTAATTATTTATGTTAATTAGATAACAATAATAGCAGACACATTTATCTTCACCCTGACTTAAATCGAAAAGACTGAAATGGCCTATGGCAAAATATATTAAGCTTAAAGACATAATATTTTTTAACTAAAAAAATGTAATAGAGAAAGTTTAGTAGACTATCAAAAGAGTGTCAGGATTATACATTATGATACTATTTCTTTTCCCTTGAGCTTAGTATCTTAGTGTTCGTGGTACAACTACTACTCTTTTTATTATTATTATTATTGAACTTTAAGTTCTAGGGGACATGTGCACAACGTGCAGGTTTGTTACATATGTATACATGTGCCATGTTGGTGTGCTGCAATCATCAATTCGTCATTTACTTTAGGTATATCTCCTATTGCTTTCTCTCCCCTCTCCCCGGACTGCATGACAGGCCTCAGTGTGTGATGTTCCCCATACTGCGTCCAAGTGTTCTCATTGTTCAATTCCCACATATGAGTGAGAACATGCGGTGTTTGGTTTTCTGTCCTTGCGATGGTTTGCTCAGAATGATGGTTTCCAGCTTCATCCATGTCCCTACAAAGGACATGAACTCATCCTTTTTCATGGCTGCATAGTATTCCATGGTGTATATGTGCCACATTTGCTTAATCCAGTCTATCATTCGTGGACATTTGGGTTGGTTCCAAGTCTTTGCTATTGTGAATAGTGTCACAATAAACATATGTGTGCATGTGTCTTTATAGCAGCATGATTTATAATCCTTTGGGTATATACCCAGTAATGGGATGCTGGATCAAATGGTATTTCTAGTTCTAGATCCTTGAGGAATCGCACACTGTCTGCCACAATGGTTGAACTAGTTTACAGTCCCACCAACTGTGTAAAACTGTTCCCGTTTCTCCACATCCTCTCCAGCACCTATTGTTTCCTGACTTTTTAATGATTGCCATTCTAACTGGTGTGAGATGGTATCTCATTGTGGTTTTGATTTGCATTTCTCTGATGGCCAGTGATGATGAGCATTTTTTCATGTGTCTGTTGGCTGCATAAATGTCTTCTTTTGAGAAGTGTCTGTTCATATCCTTTGCCCACTTTTTGATGTGGTTGTGTGATTTTTTCTTGTAAATTTGTTTAAGTTCTTTGTAGATTCTGGATATTAGCCCTTTGTCAGATGGGTAGATTGTAAAATTTTTCTCCCATTCTGTATGTTGCCTGTTCACTCTGCTGGTAGTTTCTTTTGCTGTGCAGAAGCTCTTTAGTTTAATTAGATCCCACTTGTCAGTTTTGGCTTTTGTTGCCGTTGGTTTTGGTATTTTAGACATGAAGCCCTTGCTCATGCCTATGTCCTGAATGGTATTGCCTAGGTTTTCTTCTAGGGTTTTTATGGCTTTAGGTCTAACATTTACATCTTTATTCCATCTTAAATTAAGTTTTGTGTAAGGGGTAAGGACGAGCATCCTCCCTAATTCACTTTATGAGGCCAACATCATCCTGATACCAAAGCCTGGCAGAGACACAACAAAAAAAGAGAATTTTAGACCAATATCTCTGATAAACATCGATGCAAAAATCCTCAATAAAATACTGACAAATCGAATCCAGCAGCACCTCAAAAAGCTTATCCACCATGATCAAGTTAGCTTCATCCTTGTGATGCAAGGCTGGTTCAACATATGCAAATCAATAAATGTAATCCATCATATAAACAGAACCAAAGAGAAAAACCGCATGATTATCTCAAGAGATGCAGAAAAGGCTTTTGACAAAATTCAACAGCCCTTCATGCTAAAAACTCTCAATAAACTAGGTATTGAGGGGACATATCTCAAAATAATAAGAGCTATTTATGACAAACCCACAGTCAATATCATACTGAATGGGCAAAAACTGGAAGCATTCCCTTTGAAACCTGGCACAACACAGGGATGCCCTCTCTCACCACTCCTATTCAGCATAATGTTGGAAGTTCTGGTCAGGGCAATCAGACAAGAGAAGGAAATAAAGGGTATAAAACTAGGAAAAGAAGAAGTCAAATTGTCCCTGTTTGCAGATGGCATGATTGTATATTTAGAAAACACCATCATCTCAACCCAAAATCTCTTTAAGCTGATAAGCACTTCAGCAAAGTCTCAGGATATAAAATCAATGTGCAAAAATCACAAGCATTCCTATAAACCAATAACGGACAAATAGAGAGCCCAATCATGTCTGAACTCCCATTCACAATTGCTTCAAAGATTATAAAATACCTAAGAATCCGTCTTACAAGGGATGTGAAAGAGAACTGCAAACTTCAAGGAGAACTGCCAACTACTGCTCAACAAAATAAAAGAGGACACAAACAAATGGAAGAACATTCCATGCTCATGGATGGGAAGAATCAATATTGTGAAATGGCCATACTGCCCAAGGTAATTTATAGATTCAATGCCATATCCATCAAGATACCAATGACTTTCTTCATGGAATTGGAAAAAAACTACTTTAAATTTCATATGGAACCAAAACAGAGCCCACATTGCCAAGACAATCCTAAGCCAAAAGAACAAAACTGGAGGCATCATGCTACCTGACTTCAAACTATACCACAAGGCTATAGTAACCAAAGCAGCATGGTACTGGTACCAAAACAGAGATATAGACCAGTGGAACAGAATAGAGCCCTTGGAAATAATACCACACATCTAAAGAAATGGGGAAAAGATTCCCTATTTAAAAAATAGTGCTGGGAAAACTGGCTAGCCATATGTAGAAAACTACTACTCTTTAAACATACAAAAAAGTAGTCATGTAGTCTAGGTAAATAAACACACACACACACAGAGTTCTGCTTTTATATTGGCCTAATCTTCTTCCCATGCTCTGTCAGAGCTGAAACAATTTGTGTGTTTCTTATCTCTTCAGAGGAACTGAACATTGTTTGAAATTCAATTCTCTCTCTTTTTTTTTTTTTTTTTTTTGAGACGGAGTCTTGCTCTGTCGCCCAGGCTGGAGTGCAGTGGCCGGATCTCAGCTCACTGCAAGCTCCGCCTCCCGGGTTTATGCCATTTTCCTGCCTCAGCCTCCTGAGTAGCTGGGACTACAAGCGCCCGCTACCTCGCCCGGCTGGTTTTTTGTATCTTTTTAGTAGAGAGGGGGGAAATTAAATTATCTATATTGAATGGTGGCCATAGATTTTTGAAGGGTTCAAATAAAGTTAAAATTTGGAAGTTATTGGACTTTTCTGATATTATGATTAGATTATATTATATTACATTATGATAGATTATATTTAATTATAATTTACTACAAAATGTTATCTAATGTCATGGGGAATTTTTCTTGACCTATGGTCAAATTCTCTCTCTCTCTCTGTCTATATATATATACACACACACACACATATAAAAAATCAAAACCAACACTGTATTATATATAATATATATTAAAAATCAAAATAAAGACTGTATTATATATATAATATCTATTATAATAGATACTCTATGTATAGATATATACAGAGATATATATGTATGTATATACACATATATATACACGTATATATATACACACATATATATCTCTGTATATATCTATACATAGAGAGACAGAGAGAGAAAATTTTCTTGGCTTAATTCTCCTATATGTTCTGTTCTTTTATGTGTTAAGACTCCTTTTTTATTACTATATGGTAAAATTTTGTCATTGTTTTGTGTGTATTTATTCAATTGTTCACTCTATGTATGTGTGTGAATACACACACACATATATGTACAATTACACACAAGGGGGAGAAAAAGGCAGAAAAAGAGAGGGAGAAGAGAGGGTGGGAGGAAGAGTGGGAGAGGAGACGAGATTGTCACCACAATCCAACAATCAAGTAAATTTTTGTATGTCAAGGATCACTGTTTTTCCTTGGTTTTGTTTTGCAGAAACAAGATCTGCATGGCATGTAATTTAGTGAGTTAAACTACCAAACTGCTTTTTAAAATACGTGAATACATTTAATAGTGGGTAAAACTATGCCGTAACTATGAGTTGTAAGAGATTTCACAAAAGTTAAAGAAAAAACCCTAACGATTAATGACAGAATTTTGGTTTGCACTTGGAACACATGAATTAAAAATAGTATAATATGGAAAAGGCCTTGATACCCGTTGTGCTCCTCAATTCCTCCTTTTCAGATTTGAGAGCCAAGAAATCTTTCTTTTCTTAAGATAATTCATTTTGAGTTTGTCTGATTTGCAGCCAAACAGCTTCTTATTCAAGTTGCAATACAATATGTGAGCATACCTTTGTAATTAAGAGAGCTGTGTAATTTATCACCCCAGCTGGGTATTGTGAGAATGAAAGGGCATACTATTAATAATTTGTACTTGAAAATGGGCATGAACCAAGATTGTTCAGGGAAAACTGGAATGTCTATTTACTCTATGTGTAGTCAATTTACAATCAGCTTTAATATTTGGCAATTGCATATTTTGCCAGCAGCTCGAACACTGCATGTATTAAGCACAGGTATGTACAAGTTGAAGTTGTATAATTTAATAAGACTTGACTCAAATGAACTCACAAATAAAACACTTGTCTTCTCTGCTATTTCCTCTTCCACCATCTTTAAAATTCAAGTCAGTGTTATTTCCAGTAAATTCCCCTGTTATTAAAAATCAAAACCAAGACAGCAGGTATAATATTGTTCAAGTACATTCTTGCTTTGTATGGAGCTATAATACTCTTAAGATGTGTTCCAATTCTGAGAATCTTTTAACAAACTTTATGGGGTTGGCCAACAGTTACTCTGAAATCACAATAATGGAAACCAAACTATGGAATCGATAATGTGATAATTATGTGCATGACATATAATTATATGACAATATATCTTGAAAAATGAAGTAGCATCATAATGGCATACTTAAAAGTTTAGGCCAGGAATGGTGGCTCACACCGGTAATCCCAGGACATTGGGAGGCTGAGGCAGGCAGATCACCTGAGGTCAAGAGTTCAAGACCAGCCTGGCCAGCATGGTGAAACTTTATCTCTACTAAACATACAAAAATTAGCTAGGTGCAGTGGCGCACACCTCTAGTTTTAGCTACTCGGGAGGCTGAGGCAGGAGAATTGCTTGAACCTGGGAGGTGGAGGTTGCAGTGAGCTGAGATTTCACCACTGCACACCAGCTTGGGTGACATAGCAAGACTCCATCTCAAAAAAAAAAAAAAAAAAAAAAGTTTAGGGAATCCTTTCCCCATTTCTTGTTTTTGTTAGGTTTATCAAAGATCAGATGGTTGTGGATGTGTGGTATTATTTCTGAGGACTCTGTTCTGTTTCATTGGTCTATATCTCTGTTTTGGTACCTGTACCGTGCTGTTTTGGTTACTGTAGCCTTATAGTGTAGTTTGAAGTCAGATAGTGTGATGCTTCAAGCTTTGTTCTTTGGGTTAGGATTGTCTTGGCAATGCGGGCTCTTTTTTTGTTCCATATGAACTTTAAAGTAGTTTTTTCCAATTCTGTGAAGAAAGTCATTGGTGTCTTGATGGGGATGGCATTGACTCTGTAAATTACCTTGGGCAGTATGGCTATTTTCGCAATATTGATTCTTCCTATCCATGAGCATGGAATGTTCTTCCATTTGTTTGTGTCCTCTTTTATTTTGTTGAGCAGTGGTTTGTAGTTCTCCTTGAAGAGGTCCTTCACACCCCTTGTAAGTTGGATTCCTAAGTATTTTATTATCTTTGAAACAATTGTGAATGGGAGTTCAGTCATAATTTGGCTCTCTGTTTGTCTGTTATTGGTGCATAGGAATGCTTGTGATTTTTGCATTGATTTTGTATCCTGAGACTTTGCTGAAGTTGCTTATCAGTTTAAGGAGATTTTGGGTTGAGATGATGGTGTTTTCTAAATATACAATCATGTCATCTGCAAACAGGGACAAATTGATTCCCTATTTAATAAATGGTACTGGGAAAACTGACTAGCCATATGTACAAAGCTGAAACTGGATCCCTTCCTTACACCTTATATAAAAAATATTTCAAGATGGATTAAATACTTAAATTTAGACCTAATACCATAAAAACCCTAGAAGAAAACCTAGGCAATACCATTCAGGACATAGGCATGAGCAAGGGCTTCATGTCTAAATCACCAAAGCAATAGCAACAAAAGCCAAAATTGACAAGTGGAATCTAATTAAACTAAAGAGCTTCTGCACAGCAAAAGAAACTACCAGCAGAGTGAACAGGCAACTTTCAGAATGGGAGAAAAATTTTACAATCTACCCATCTGACAAAGGGCTAATATCCGGAATCTACAAAGAACTTAAACAAATTTACAAGAAAAAATCACACAACCACATCAAAAAGTGGGCAAAGGATATGAACAGACACTTCTCAAAAGAAGACATTTATGCAGCCAACAGACACATGAAAAAATGCTCATCATCATTGACCATCAGAGAAATGCAAATCAAAAACCACAATGAGATACCATCTCACACCAGTTAGAATGGCCATCATTAAAAAGTCAGGAAACAACAGGTGCTGGAGATGATGTGGAGAAATGGGAACAGTTTTACACAGTTGGTGGGACTGTAAACTAGTTCAACCATTGTGGCAGACAGTGTGGCAATTCCTCAAGGATCTAGAACTAGAAATACCATTTGATCCAGCATCCCATTACTGGGTATATACCCAAAGGATTATAAATCGTGCTGCTATAAAGACACATACACACATATGTTTATTGCAACACTATTCACAATAGCAAAGACTTGGAACCAACCCAAATGTCCACGAATGATAGACTGGATTAAGCAAATGTGGCACATATACACCATGGAATACTATGCAGCCATAAAAAAGGATGAGTTCATGTCCTTTGTAGGGACATGGATGAAGCTGGAAACCATCATTCTGAACAAACTGTCACAAGGACAGAAAACCAAACACCACATGTTCTCACTCTTACTTGGGAATTGAACAATGAGATCACTTGAACACAGGGTGGGGAACATCACACACTGGGACCTGAGGGGAGAGGGGAAGGATAGCATTAAGGGATATACCAAATGTAAATGAGAAGTTGATGGGTGCAGCACACCAGCATGGCACATGTATACATATGTAACAAATCTGCACATTGTGGACATGTGCCCTAGAACTTAAAATATTTTTAAAAATTATTATATTGTAAATAGCTATATATAACCCATTTCATCTCAGGATCACCTTATTTTTAAACTACACAACAAATGCCCAAAAATAGGATTTCTGAATTATGTGTTAGTTCTATTTTTAGTTTTTTGAGGACCCTTCATACAGTTTACAGCAAATGGATGGATCTGGAAGACACTGTACTAAGTAAAATAAGCCAAGAACAGAAACACAAAGATTGTATGTTCTCATTTATATGTGGGAGCTACCATATAAATGAAGCTAATGAGTAGAATGGGGGTTATGAGAGCCCGGGAAATGGAGCATGGATGAAAAATGATTGATCAAAAAATACAGCGAGATAAAAGCAATAAGTCTCAATGCATGGTAGCACTGTAGGGCAACTATAGTCAACTAGAATTTATGGTATATTTATTTTAAAATATTCTATGTTTTAGAAGACAAGAGAGAGAAGACTTGAAATGTTCCTAACACAAAGAAAATGATAAATATTTGAGGTGATGTAGAACCTACTTACCCAGGTTTGATCATTACACATTGTATGCATGTACCAAAATATGACATGTACCCCATAGATACATACAACTATTATGCCTCAATAAAAAAAAATAATAAATAAAACAACTCTAAGCACATTACTTTTTTTAAAAAGCTGCAGGGGAAACAATTCTCACGGATGCATATGAATGGTGCCTCGAAAGCTGAACAATTCTGTGATATTATTTAAATCTTCCTAAAAATTCTACATGATGTTACTCTTGTTCCCATTTTACAGATAAGTACAATACAAAGTTTTGATGTAAGTTATTCCAAGTAGTTGAGATAGTGAGAGGGGTGGCTGGTTTCAAAATTATAAACACATTTATTCATACAACGACTATTTTTGAGAACCACCTCTGATCAAGGCACTTTAGTAAACACTAGGATTATGCTTAAGATTTGTTGTTAGAAGTGGTTGTTGAAATATATATATATATTTCGTTCTAATATATAATATCATATAATATACAAAATAGCACTCTATCTATATCACAGTTAGATATATGAACATACGTATCACTTATGTAATTAATTCATTGTATAGACACACTTCTCTATATCTCTAGGTAGACTGGTACAGATAACTATTTACATAAAAATATATTTAACTGAAATGGTAATATTTGATTCATTCAAAAGAAATTAGAAACTAATATAAGGAAATTTCCAAATTAGGGTGGCTATGGGAGAGAGGTTTGCGTTCTTTGTCATATGAAAGATGAGAACAAACTGAATAGATGAAATGTGTTTAATTGTGTATTTGGAGCTGGGAGAGAGTGGAGTCAGACATGGAAAATGACAGACTTTTCCACGTGGTTGGAGCACAGTGCAAATTCTGGGATACAGCTGGCAATACACTCAGAGGCCGAGTTCCAATGAAGATGAACCTGTTGGGTTTCTGTTTGTAATTTGTAGTTGCCCATCCATTGCAGCCTACCTATCTAGTTGTTGCTTCATTAGTGGTGAGAGCCAACGCATAGATGTGCCAATATGATCTTAAACCTGAGTAAATCCATTTAGAAATAAATAAGACATTGTTAAACTTTTTATTTTGATCACCTAAACTCTACATCAAATTCACAGCTCTGGAGTTAGAAACCAAAAGAGTGTTCCTCATGTATGAGTTAATATATAACCATTTTTGTTCTCTTCTTCCGAGGAAGCTTTTCTCCAGCAAACAATTTGTTGTTGATATACAAAAGAGACTTTCTTGAGTATATTTAATAATCTGATGTAAATAAATTACCTGTACTAAATTCTCAACTTCAGTTCAAAATACAAACATGGTATTTAAGTATTTTGAGTAGGAAGGATATAAAAATAAACACATGTGAGAGATCTTTTGTATATTTTTTAAAATTCTGGCATTAATTTCATTTTTTAAAATTTATGCTTTAATATACAACGTTAAATATTACTAAAGCAAGAAAAGTCCATCCTGAGAAACAGGCTTGTAATTAAGGGATTAGAAAATAATGCGTGTAAACTTATTTGGTTTGAATTTGAGTTTTAGGACTTGATAATGCCATTATCTGACTGTGAAGTAGAATTTCAAGATTATGTATTTAGTGAGAAAAAATGTCACACTAATTATTGTTTGCATAAATAATACACTGAAAAAATTTCTTGAACTTTTATAATTTGAACAAATCAATTACTTCTAGGTAATGAATAGTTCAAGGAAATAACTGCTAAATATTTCCACTACAATTTGCCATAGTGTTAATTTTAAAATAATTTTTTAATGTATATGGTGATTTTCTATAAAAATAGGGAAGAACAAAGTCTTTTTGTTTCTTTATAATTGTAATGCAGCTTTGGTATTTTTTTGAGATAGGGTGATACAAAACCCTGGGTAAATGACATTATTCATTTCTTCCTCATAAAACTTCACAAAATCAGAATTTATTCCACATTCAAAAAAGCAATGAGTTGCCTGAACTAACATATTTCCTTACCATTCATTTTGGAAAATCTTCCTGTAAAATTTATAAAGGTTTTGTTCTGATTTTTAAGCAAGTGTTATTGACTTTTGTATGATCCATGCTTGAAAGCTTGTTAGCCACAATACACACTGCCTGCAATTCATTTTTAAAGGCATTCAATGACTCTGCTCATTTTTCTTTTCTAATACAAATTAGAAACAGATTATTGGCAATTTCCAATTATTGCGCTTTGTCGAATCCCTCATTGACTATAATTTGTTAAATTTTTGCTTTAGACTTGGGCAGACAGAGTAGGGCTAGAGAAAATACACCAGTAGTTATTGCTGTGGAAAATTATGAATAAAATATGTTCTATAGATATCCAGTGGCCTGATAGCTTAAATTATTATATAGAAAAGGCTGCTTGAGGTAATATATTAAATGTTAATTTGGATAAATCTACTGGGTGTGTAATGTATAAATTATACTGTTATAATGTTTTAAAATATTATACATAATGTATTCAGCATTTTTTAATATACTTTTCTTGGAGATATGTAAGTATCCCAATGCTTCCACAAATAGTTCTAATCATTTCTATATAAGGTGCATGATTATATTGTCTATAGTATGCTTACCTGTCTTACTTTCTTAAATGCTACTTAGAAAAATTGAATTAGGTTCATAATGAGTGACTATAACAGTTTTATTGAGTGTCAAGATAGTGGCACCTTGGAAAATATATGTGAAATTGCATTGAATTGAATTGAATTGAATTGAACTGAATTGAATTGAATTGAATTATGCAAATTTTAACATTCTACCTTTCATTTTCTAGAGAAAAAAAATGGTAATAGTATTTTGACAGCCCAAGCATTAATTTATTCAGTTATTCATTCTTCTATTATGCAGTATATACTTACAGAATACCTGTTATCTATAGAGAAATCATATAGAAACTTTGGGAATTGTGGAAATATACAAAATGATATTCTTACTCAAAAGGAACAAATAATTTTGAAAGAGGAAGAAAATGCATAAAACATAAAAAGAAAAATGGCAACAAAAGAAAATATGCTTGAAATATTATTTTCCTGTGAGCATATGGGCTACTGAGGATTAGAGTTAAAGTAATTTTAATTAAAAAGAAAGACATTTGTTAAATCTGTTTTATAAAAATAATTATAGCTGACAAAAGGTGAGTACTAGTCATTCAACATTCAACAGATATTTATCAATTACCTAATGTAAATTTATATTCTCTAGTCTATGTTACCAATTTGTTCGATTGATTCTACTTAAACAGCCAAACACAGTTTAGTTATTCTATTTACTCTACTATTAACAAAGATACTACTTCTTTTTTTTTCCTTTTAAGTAAATGTTCTTGGTTTAGGCTAATTTAGCTTCTTAATTATTGAAGAGATTGGGGTAGTGTTTCTGCAATCTACGGATGGCATTAGTCTAATGTTTAAAGTTTATGTATATTTAATTCTTAAATAATCTGCAAAACATAAAATTATTGTTAGAAAATAAGCTTAAATTTATGTTAAGTTGGTTTATTATTTTACCTGATTTATTTTCTACCTCTGGACTCAAGGTCTGAATATAAATGTATACATATAAATGAAGCTAGTATCCTTGCAGATTCTAATATAGTGCTGCAATTTCATTAGCGTAAGAGCATGAAAAATTCTTAGGTCATCAACACATTCAGTGAATAACATAAGTGGCTAATTTTTAAAGAGTCATTGGCTCCATGGATGATTTAATCTCAAATCTCAAAGTCTCTGTGGAAGTTCCCGGGCATATTGCGTAAACCGATTGGTCTCTTGTTCATTTAGCTTGTAAATTTTCTTTCTAATTTTCCTTCCTTATTTTGAGATATTTCTCCTTTGAAAGTATTTAAGGCCACTTGAAGACAAATGCTTCCTCTGTTCTCCACTCTGTCTTCTTATAATTGCTTTTGAATTGCACATACCTAGGCCAGTGTTTGAATCTTAGGTATCTATTCAGGACCCAAGCATGAAATAAATCCAAGAAGAAGAGAAATCAGTAGAATCCAAAAATCCTAATTGTTCTAGAGACCCAGACCGAGGCACAAGTCTAGAGGAAAAGCACCCCAAAATATAAAAAAGCACATCTTATCCAGGAATAGAGAAGTGTAGAGATAAAGGACGTGAAAGAAGGAGATGGCAATTGCAAAATAAAGTAACTGAGGCAGAGTATCCAGCTACTTTATTTAGTAAAGCTAATTTTCTAAACATCAAAACCAACATCTCACTTTCTCAAATTTAGGCAATTCAGAGCCAATAGCAACATTATGGAAAAACAGAATTAACATTAAATGTTTAATATATATTCTCTGTTACCAAGGACACTACAATCAAATTAGGAAGAGCCTCAATGTGAATGCAGTTATCTCCCAGTGCAAAGGGGAGTCGCTTCACACATGATCCCTCTGGGATAACCTAACTCTCTCCTACCCTCATTGGTAACTGCAGTCTCAGCTGTTATGAAAATATGGTCTTTGCTCTTCTTTATATTGTACAACTAGATACTTGCATTTACTAGAAATGTAGCTTAGTTTCATCTCTTTTTATCTTACAGGAATGAAATTATCATTTGGCTACTCTTTGGTCATTTGCTTCTTTTGCACAACATTATGTAGTGAAATTTATCCGTGTAGTTGAACACGTGACTTATTTATTTTCTATGTTGTATTGCATTCTAGTGAGAGAATATGCCACAATTTATTTTCCATTCTTATATAGTTGGATTGTTTCTATTTCAGTGTTGTTACAAACTCTGTTCTGATGGGTATTCTCATACATGTATGTGCATATGTGAGAACAGTCGTTCCGTCAGATAATCACACACACACACACACACATACACTAATCAGGGCCTTTCAGAAGTTGCAGAGGTCATGCTATTTCTGGTTGTTTTTTTTTTTTGGAGAGGGAGGGTCCCAGCATACAAAAAATTAAAAAAAACGGAAGACCTCAAAAATTGGGATACTTCTCCATTGAGAAATAAAGTCTAGGTTCCTTCTCCTTAAACCATGGTGGGATGTCAAATTTAAGAAACAGTATGTGTTGAAAGACATAGAAGATGATATAAATTCTGCCTGACTAACTCTCAGGAAACATGTTTGGAAACTCTTAGCCTCTGTCTATGCTAAACTTCCAGTGCTGGCTAGATCACACGGAGTGTCTACATAAAGGTAGAGATTCCTGAAGATCATCAAGGCCTGAACTGTTCATGTCTTATCATCCCAATTACAAAATACGTAAAGGCGGAAGACTTTGAGATAACTCCAATCTCAGACATTACTACATTGCAACCTCATGATCAACCCTGAGCCAGAAAGGGCCAGATGAGACACTTTAATTCTTGACCTGCAGATATTATAAAACAATATATAATGACTGTTGTTCTAAGTCACTAAATTTTAGGGTGATGCTCAACAAACACAGAAAACTGATAGAGAAATTAGTTTAAAGTTATCGTGAATATTCATTTTTAAACATTATTTTAGATATAACATCATATATTTAATCGAAGTTTAAAGCTGATATTTTCATTCTTCTTTCACACAAATCTTACGGCAATTTGATTCCATTTATTTATTTCTGGCATACACACAAATACATATATGCTCCTACATATTTATAATTTTAAGCAGCCAAAAATTAGTGCAATTGTTTTAAAATACCAATGTTAGCTAACATTTATTCATACATTAGTGTTTAGTGAGGGACTAATTTTAGCCACTATTGCTTCTATTATCGGCTATGCTAAATTCTCAACCTCTGTCTCCATATATCCCTGTCTCTTTCTCTCTGTCTCTCTTAATCTTCAGTACCCATAAAATACATTGCCTAAAACATATACATCTTTCTTCCTCACCTCTTAACTTCTCTTTTACATATTTCATCTTGTGGTTTCTCTTTATTGAATTCTGCATAATTTTTTATAATATTTAGATCAGTTGGTTAATTTTCTCTCAACTATGTCCAAACTATTGATAAAAAGCATTCATCATTACTTTATTGTATTTTACAATTCTATACATTCTATTTGATTCTTTTTGTTTTTATATCTACTATGGCACTTTTCCAAATATTCTGATATCTGTAGGTATTTACAATGTTTTTAGAGAAATATTTTTAGACTTAGTGACCATAGCTGCTTAGAGTCTGTCAGATAGTTTTATTATTTGAAATATTCAAGGATTAGTCTGACGTCTGTTTTATTGTTGTTGTTTACATTTTTGTTTTCTCACTTGTGGTTCCTTTTTTCCCTTGTGCTGAATTTTGTTATTTTGTGTTCTGTTCATTGTCATGTCCTACTGCTTGTAGGAATTCCCTAAATCCTACTTTGAAAGTGTGAAGCTGTCTTCTTAAAGAAAGAATTTGCATTTGTTTCTGCCAAACACCTGGAGCACTATACATGCAGAATCAGATTTAAAAATCCATGAGTACGATTTGAGCATTTTGTCAATACTATACAGTGCATGTAATTTTTATTTCCATTTCAACTACTTAACGATTTAATAGAGAAAAAGTACCTATAAATATACCCACATCTCTTTTTTCCATATGGATTCTCTAAATTCAGCCTTCAAATATAATTTTTTATACTTTTGATACGGTTGAGCTTCTTGGCTTTTGCCTCTATGCTATCATGTTCATTTTTTTCTAAAATATAGATTTTAAAGAATAGTTCTGTCATTTTACTAATTAATACCTTCAAAAAATATTGAGAAATGTTTCCATGTGCATACCACTCTTTGGAAATTGAAATAATTTCTGTATATTAGAATTTAGTTTGATCTGTGTGGTTAATTTTGTAAGGTATGTTCTATCTGTTACTGTTTGGCTAATGCTTTGTCAGTTACAAGCAGATATTTGTCTTTATTAACTATCTTTTCCACAGTCATTAATCTGATCTTGTTCATGATATGTTGTTGTAAAGAATTATGTTAAGTATTTCTTGATGTTGCATTATCCTTATGCTGATGAAATTAATTGGACTTGGTCTTAGCGCTGTTACCTAACTCTTTTGTAGAATATTTTGTCTAATTTCTTTATATAAATGTAGTCATTGCTTCATTTTATTTTGTTTTCCTAACATTTTGGTTTTAGTTCATGCTGACATCATAAAAGTCTGTTTTTTCCATCTCAATAACTCTATGCCTTCTCATTCACTTCATTTGATAGAAAATATTGATTACCTCTTTCACTTAACATATATATTTAACAGTCACAGTAAATTTTGCTTATTTATTACACATTTAAACATTTTTCTTCTCTCACTATGGCTTATACTTTCGCTTAAATATTGATGTTTAGATTCTTCCACTATAGTATTAATTTCCTGAGGATTAAGTGTATTTTTATTGGTTTTTGAACATGTTTATACCCATTCTTATGTGTATTTTAAAATACGTATAACAAAGATTTATTAGGCACATGACATGTATTTGACACTCTGTTGAGACTTGTGGATACAGTGATTTTTTTAAAAAAACTTCCTTTACTAACGTTCACAAGACAAAAGTGAGACCCATATCAAAGGTTCTATGTTAGAACCATATAAAATGTTACGACTATATAAAAATGACATTGTCATCAAAAATATTTAACATATTTCCTGCTTCTATATTCTGTTTTATGAATTAACAGAATGTCTTAATGCATATAATAGCTCAATCTAAAACTATTGAAATATATAACTTAAAACTTCCCCCAACTTTTTATTATAAATATAATGATCTACAGACATTTAAATAACATTATATAAAGGATCAAAATCAATATTTGTATGTATTTATAGAACCTAAAATGCATAAATTGTCTTATTTAATAAAAATAACATAAGCTGAGTTTTTACCATTTAACTGTTGCTACATTTGGCAATGGCATAATAAGGATATATAATACTGCGTAATTGCCCTCAAATAGTTTGCAATATTGTGAGCAAAAGGCTACTGGTAACAGAGTTATTTACTTGCAATGATAAATTTCATGAGTCCCGAACTCTACCTGAGAAGTACTAAACTTTGCATCTGAGCATTTCCTCTAAAACACGTGGTAAATGCAGCTAGATCCATGCATAGTCCAACTTTGTCAATAATTTTGAGTAACACATCAGTTTCAAGATTCTTAATTATAAAGATATTAGATTCAATTAATTATAAACTGCATTTTGGGGCATGTGTTTATGTTCTTGTTCACTTATGTGAGCTGCTTAGATTTAATGTATTTGAGAAAAACATTGGATTGATTACTCTTCATGGCCGCGATGATTGATCTTGGGTGTCAACTTGACTGGATTAAGGGCTACTCGGATAGCTGATAAAGCATTAATTATTCTCAATGCTTCGGTTGGCACTGAGCATGCCTCTCTTCTGCTGAAGGCAAAGCCAGGTGGTTCTGGTTTTGATTAAAATAATTGGGCTGCCCCAGGAATGTCTGTGAAGGTGTTTCCAGAGGAGACTGGCTTTTGATTCAGTGGAATGAGTGGGGAAAATTCACACTCAATGTGGCCAGGCATCACTCAATCAGTGAGGGCTGGATGGAACAAAAGGTTGAAGAAATAACAAATTTACTATCTTTGCTGGATCTCTAATACCCCTTTTCTCCTGCCCTCATACACACAACTCCAGGTTCTCTGACCTTTGTGTTCTGGTGCTCACATAAGCAGCCCCTGCTCCTGCCTCTTAGGCATCAGTCTTGGACTGAGAATTGGTCCATCAGGTTCCTTGTGTCTGAGGCTTGGATTGAGTCAGGCATCCAGATTTCCTTATTCAGCAGCTAAAAATGGCCTATTGTGGGACTTCTGAGTGTCTGTATTCAAGTGAACCAATTCTCGTAATACACTTACTTTTCATCTCTCTCTCTATATATATCCTATTGGTTCTCCCTGGAGAAAGCTGACCAAAACAATCGTCCAGTGAGTTTCATTGTCCAAGTATTAGATACTTGGGTTAAAAAAAGAATTAATGCTAACAGAGGCAGTATGCAACATGTAATTTTATATGTAGCTAGATTAATAAAACCAGCAAATGAGAGACTAGTGCTGAGGAGACCCACGGGAGAACGGGGCATATGGTAGCTGTTGTTCAGGAGAGCTGAGAAAAGAGTTATAGTTCTTAGAGATGAGGCTCTCACTGCCCTATCCCCCAGATGTTGATGGAAAGATATATATATATATGCATATATGTATTTTTCTTTTTTTTTTTAACTGTATTTTACATGCTTTCTGCAGAAGTTGCTGTCTTCTTAAAACATTCTTGGAAAACAAAAACTTGAAGAGATTTTCCTAAGTTTCATAAACCAGAATATAACATTGAGAGGAATAGATTATGTCAAGGTAAAATGAATGGAAGGATAACCATTAGAAGCAGTGAACCAGAGGGAAGAGAAGGCCGAAATTAAATTTATGTTTGGAATATGTTTCAAATGGCCATGTTTAGAAATGTTAATGTAATATTATAAAATACTCTCATAGATCGCTAAGAACCCTGAGGAAGCTAAAACATCATGATCTCATTTAAAATAACCGCCTCTCCCAATTTTCCCCCGGTGGTCCACGATCTAAGTTTTGATTTTGCAAGCATAATTTTATCAAGCTGATAGACACAGCCTCAAATCCACCAATTTTAGATTAGCCACTAGGCAATTAATTCTTTAATATGTATTTCTTCACTCAGTGAAAATGTTCTTTATCCTCATCAAACATAGTCAGCACATACCCATGTGACCTAAAGTGTAATATACTCTGCTTTATTACTGCCAAGATGATGCACGTATTTTTCAGTGAAATAGTGTTGCAGAAAATTAAATCTCTCTTAATACAATTCATTGTACAGTTGTAAGCTTAGCCATGACGTATGAAGTGATTTTGACCAATATATTTTTTAAAATCATAATGTCCCTGGATTTTTAGCAATTAACCATATGTTAATTAGAACAATAATAACAACAATTTTTAAATATTTAAGCAAACATGGTTTTTTTAAGGTGACATTTTCAAGGTGACTAAATAGTCAAAAAATGACATGGTCATATTGTTAGTATCAGGAATAAGCAGTGAAATTATTGAGAAAGCAATATGAAAATATGTATCCCAAGAATAATGTCTGTACTAATTTCTAGTAATTTGTCATTAGGTAATAATGGAACATATCAATATGTATTTATATATTTATCAGAATTTTTTAGGATTATATATATTAATCTCAATATGAGCTTTTAAAATTGTTATAATATATTCATTTAATTTTACATAATTTTGTCACGTATAATAATATGGTAAGTGGGAAAGTAGGGGAAATAGTCTAGAAATATGCATTGATATTTGAACTCAAACTAGAAAGTAGGGGTAAAATATATGTTGCTGTGTTATAATTTTTGTAATTTTTCTTAATTATCAAATATCTTGAATAATAAAATAATTAAAGAATTGAATTATGAACTATTTAAACATTCCCAATTTTTAATTACATAAATTTTATATGAGAAATGTAAAGATGTTACACACTGGATGAATTTGCTAGTACTACAATAACAAGATACCTCAAAGGGAATGATTTATACAATAGAAGTTTATCGTCTCAAAATTTCACAAGTTAGAAATCCAAAATCAAGGTGTCAGCCATGTTGGTTTCTTCTAAAAACTATGAGGCAAGGATCTGTTCCAAGATTTTCTTCTTGTCTTGTAGACAGCTTTCTCCACATCTTCCCTTTATCTCTCTTTTATTCATGTCTGTCTGTGTGCTCCAATTTCCCTTCTTACAATAACATCAGTCATATTGAATGAGGACCCACTCTGATAACATTATTTTAACTTAACCAATTACATTTGCAATGACCCTATCTCCAAATAGATCACATCTAGAGATACCGGAGTTTAGGACTTTAGCATGTACGTATTGGAGGTGCTGTGATTTGAGTGTGTTCCCCCAAAATTATCGATTGGAAACTTAATCCCCAATGCATCTGTGCTGGCAGGTGGGGACTAATGAGAGAGGGTTAGGCCCTGAGGGCAGAGTAAATGGATTAATATCATTATCACAGTAGTGGGTTCATTATATAAAAGGGAATTTGCCCCCCTTTATTCTTCTTGTCCTCTCTTTGCCTTTCCACCTTCCACCACAAGACGACACAGCAAGAAGGCCCTCATCAGATGCTAGTGTCTTGATCTTGGACTTCCCAATCTCCAGACCTGTGATAAATAAATTTTTGTCCATTATAAATTGCCCAGTCTCCGTTATTCTGTTTTAGCAACACAAAAGTAAACATAGGGAAACACCATGCATCCCATAACACCACTCCCTTTTCCCTTAAAATACATACATCCTTCTCACACGTAAAATGTATTCACCCTACCTCAACATCCTGAAAAGCCATAGCTGATTCTATGTCAACTCTAAGTCTAATAATCTCGTTTAAATATCACCTATATAAGGTGTGAGTGAGACTCAAGACATGATTCATCCTGAGGCTTAATTTCTTTCCAGCTGAAAATCTGTGAATCCAGACACATTATCTACTTAAAAATACAATCATGAGACAGGCATTGGATGATGTTCCAGTTCCAAAAGGGAGAAATTGAAAGGAAGAAAGTGGTCATGGGCATCAAGCAAATCTAAAACCTAGCAGGACAAATTCTTTCAGATGTTAAGACTTTAGAACAACCCTCGTGGGCCTGATGCTCTGTTCTCCATGCCCAACCAGCTGGTAGCCTCATCTTCTGGACCCACTAGGGCTATTCAGCCATGGGAAGTAGCCTGGCCCCCTGGAATTTAGGGAGATACGGTCCTATCCTTTGAGTCCGTATTCTCCAGGCCTTTAGATGCATTAGCAACCCCTCCCACCCCAGCCTCTGAACCGTCTTTGGCATCAACCTTTTCTTTTCTTGAAGGATAACATATACTTGTGACAAAATAGCCGTGTATGCCTATTTCCTGCCTATAGATTTTCAGAAGTCTGACAGCCCTCCTTCATGTCATCCCCTCTCTGTCCATTCTTTTCAGTCCCAAAAGGTTAGCATGTCTACTTAGATGGTTGATTATCCATGGTCACATAACAAATCCCTTTAGCAAAATGTTGTCCAGCCATACCTTTGGTATTATCTCTAAAGTATAACTTTACTTTTTGCAAGATAATAGGCTGAGAATGGCTAACTCTTCAAGTTCTTGTTTCTTTTTGCTTAAAAATTATTTCTTCACTGCATCCCTTTTCAGGAATTCAGCTACAATAAACAAGAAGAAACCAGGCTTTGCTTTCAATCGCTTTATTAAAATACACTTCAGCTAAACATCCAGGTTCATCCCTTACATATATTAATTTTCAACCAACAGAACATAGTTCCACTAAGCTGTCTGTCATTTTATAACAGGGATGACTTTTTGTCAAGATTCAAAACATATTCCTGGCCTGGCATGGTGGCTCACTCCTATAATCCCAGCCCTTTGAGAGGCCGAGTTGGGCAGATCAAAAGGTCAAGAGTTCGAGACTAGCCTGGGTAACATAGTGAAACTCTGTCACTACTAAAAATACAAAAAGTTAGTCGGATGTGGTGGCGAGCACCTGTAATCCCAGCTACTTGGGAAGCTGAGGCAGGAGAATTGCTTGAACCCGGAAGGCGGAGGTTGCAATGAGCCAAGATCGTGCCATTGTACTCCAACCCGGGCGACGGTGTGATACTCTGTCTCAGAAATAAAACAAAAAGCAAAAAACATATTCCTCATTTTTATATGTTACTCTGGCCTACTTCCTGAGTCACCCAAAAATCTATGAGTACTGAGTGAGACCCAGCACAAAAGAAGCCTCTGCAATAGATCTTGGCTTTCATAAATACTGCTCTGCCACTTTGGCAATATGATCCAGCAGATCAATGGATTCTTAATATTTTAATGGTAGATGGAGATGCTGTTTGGAGTTTCTAGCAGGCTGCTGTAAGTGAACCACAAGGTATACCCTTAGAATATTGAAGCATATCCCTGCTTTCCTGTGCAGAAAACTCCTTCTCTTTTGAGAAACAGCTTTTTCCTTTCTACTATGATTTAATAGAGACTGAATCCTCAACCGTGGACCATCAAGTTATCATGTGAGCTGAACTGCCCATTATGAACTGTGTGTTGTCCAAGCCAACAAGCCATTAACTTGGGTGTGCACAGCAGCACCCTATCATTGAGTGCAAAAGGTAAATGTGAGATCAGGTTTGAGCAGGCCCTGAAAGCACAAGCAAGTTACACGAAGTGGTCCAAATGTGTATGGCTCCCACTCCTGCCACACTGATGTTTTTCTCCTAGCCTTTCCCTGCAACGTTAAGGGAAGTTCCCTACCATCAGTTGACAGAGGAAGATAAAGTCAGGCCTAGTTCACAGAAGGTTCTATGCAAAATGTAGGTACTACAAGAAAGGGCAAGTTGTAGAATTGGGGTGTTTTTCCGCACAACCCTAAAAACTGGTAAACGTACCTGGTGGTTTATTTTGCTTGGAAGGAGAAATAGCCACATATGCGATTACATAGCAGTACAAGGGCTGTGGCCAGCAGTTTACCAAAAGACCAGGAATTTGTAAGGGAAATAATTAGAAAATCAACGAAAACAAAACAAACAAAACAAAAAAGGTCCTGGGAAGATGTATGTGTCCAATGGATTTTTTTTTTTTTTTTTTTTTTTTTTTTTTTTTTTTGAGATAGAGTTTTCCTCTTGTTGCCTAGGCTGGAGTGCAATGGTACAATCTCAGCTCACTGCAACCTCCGCCTCCTGGGTGCAAGCAATTCTCTTGCCTCAGCCTGCTGAGTAGCTGGGATTACAAGTGCCTGCCACCACACCCGGCCAATTTTTGTATTTTTAGTAGAGACAGGGTTTCATCATGTTGGCCAGGCTGGTCTCAAACTCCTGACCTCAGGTGATCCGCCCCCCTCATCCTCCCAAAGTGCTGGAATTACAGGTGGAGCCGCTGCACCCGGCCTCAAATGGTCTTTTGAAGACTAAGTTACAACCCAAGGTAGGTGGCAATACCTTTCAGGGATAAAACAGTCATCTACCATTTATCTATACTCTAAATAAGTATTCAAGGTGTGGTGCTGTTTTCTCCCATAGCAAGAACTCATGGTCCAAGAGTCAAGTACTGGAAATGGGAGTGGTAACACTTGCTATCACCTCTAGTGATCCTATAGCAAAATTTCTGCTTTCTCTTCCTACAAAGTATTTCTCCTTTTAGAACTAAGTTCTCTCGGCCAGCAGAGGACTAGCCTAGAAACATAGTTCTAAAAGAAGAAATACTTTCATCAAAAGATGCAACAATGATGACATTGAATTAGAAGTTAAGATTGCTACTAGCCACTTTGGGCTCCTCATTAACAAAGGGAGGTACTGGGCTAGTTGTAGTGCCAAGGGGAAGTGAATTGCTGGTTCACAATGAAGATAAGGAAGAGTATGTCTGAACACAGGAGATCCCTCATAGCATCTCTGAGTACTATGAAGTCCCATGATTAAAATTAATGGAAAACTATAACAGTCCAAGATAGGACAACTAATAGTACAGACTCTTCAAGAGTGAAGGTTTGGGTCACCCCATCAGGTAAAAAGTCGTGACCAGCCAAGGTGCTTGCTGAAGGCAACAGGAATACAAAATGGGTGGTAGAAGAAGGTAGTAACACATACTAGCTGTGACCACACGACCAGTCACAGAAACAAGGACTGTAATAATCATGAGTATGTTCTCCCAATTTTGTTACGAATATGTTTGTGTATATATAGACATATATTAAGAAAATGTATCTGGTTTCATTCACCTCTTATTTTTTTGTCATGTAATATGAGAGATATTGGCATTATGTTAGTATGTAAGTATGATTAATTTTGCATCATAGTATTTAAGTGGTAAGATATCAGAAGAAGTGTAAACCTCACAATTCTATGATTAGGAGGAGAGAAGGAAGAAATCAAAGATTTTTCCTTCTGTATACATTCATCTTCACACTAGATTGCTGTTTGACCATATATTGGGGTCCATAGTCTAACAAAGTTGACATATAAAATTAACAAACATAATCTACACAAATCTGAAGCCTTCCCGGCAGGTGACAGCCTGGAAATTCTGTCACAAGTTAATGTTGCAGTCTTGAGCTGAAGGCTCTAGGGAAGGGATTAGTGTGTTTTTGATCCCTCTACCAGATAAAGAACCAGGAGCAGCTAAGGTACTTGCTGAGGGCAAAGAGAATATAGAATGTGTACTGGGAAGAAGATAAAAAAGGTAGTAACAAATACCAGCTATGACCACATGACCAGCTGCAGAAACAAGGACTATGATTGTTCTTAGCATTTCTTCCTTATGATGGATGTTTTACCCAAGAACTTTGCATCTTCTTTTGGAAAAAGGAATAGTGTGTTTTAAGCTGTACACAGGATAATTATATCATATTAGGCTAAGGGTAACCTTGTCCTTAATTGTCTTTACTTTGAGATGAAATGGTTTAAGGAGATATGTATGGGTACCAAGTTCACAAAGGGTACACTGTGTTGGTTAATTTTATGTGTCAACTTTGTTAGACCCTGGTCCCCAGTTTCTGGTCAAACAGCCATCTAGGTTTTGCTGTGGAGATAATTTTTAGATGTGATTCATATTTAAATCAAAATTTGAGTAAAGAAGACTACCTACATAATATGAGTGAGCTTCATCCAAACAATTGAGGCCTTAACAGAAAAGACAGATCCCTCGAGAGGGAAGGAATTTTGTCTCTACACTTCAACAAAGAAATTCTGCATGGACTTTTCGGCCTTCAACTCAAGACTACAACATCAACTCTTGCCAGAGTTTCCAGCCTGCCACCTATTGGGAAGATTTCAGACTTTCTAGTCCTCACAATCACATGAGCTAACAAATTGCTTAACATAAGTCTCTCTCTCTCTCTCTGTTTCTCTCTCTCTCTCTCTCCCCCTCTCCCTCTCTCTCTCCCCCACAACACTCCTTCGACACCCAAACACAAACACATGTGTATATCCTATTAGTTCTGTTTCTCTTAAAAACTCCTACTAATACATTTACCATATTTTAAACATCATCTTATTCCACGTACACAAATGCACAAAACTTCATTTTCTATCTCTCATATCCCAAATTAACAGCATATAAAAATCAGTTGTGTTTTTTTTGTTTGGTTTTTTTTTTTACATTTTAGAAGTTATGAGTATAGTGTTACTTATTTGGTCTATAAAGTTGAAAGAATCAAGTTAAATAGAAAGTAATATGAAAATAAACCCGCATCTGGTGTGTAAGTAAAAAAAGCCAAAGAGTTATTCATGCAGTAGACATGCAACAATATTCCTGATTGTTGACAAGCAGCGAGCCTAAAAGGAACCCTTCGCTATTGGTTTAACTGGTTGTACTCAGCAAAATTTCCCTTGATACATCTGAGAGTGAGATCAAAATCAGATTTAAAAATCAGAAAGATGTTAATTTGCAATGTAGCTGATTTTCTGCTTTATAAAAAGTAACACATCATGTAATAGACATTTTCTTTAATATATTTTTTCTTTTTCTTTAATAATATCACTCGCACAAAAATGACAAAGAAATACATTTTCTTAGTATGCCAAAAGTAAAATGAAGACATAAAATGATTTTTTCATAGTAAAGATTCTACAATTAACATGTCTCTTCATGTTTTGCAAACAAGTCACAATAAAATTATATTTAAGGTATTTTACTTCTAGAAATAGTTATTTCAAACTGGGGTCCAATGAGATATTCTCAAGTTTCAAGGAATTTTTTTTCTTTGTAAGTGTATTCTAAAATAAACACTTATTTGCTCAATTATGTAGAAAACTATCTTAAAATCAAATGCTTCCATAAAATGTAGATGCCCAGAAATGTTTTTGGACTTACAATTTTATTCATGCAGTCACTGTTCTAAATTGACATCCATTAACATTCAACAAGCTGGTAAGCATGTGCAACAGTTTTTAGGAAGACATATCCTTTGTCGGAAGGACAACCATAGGTCATCTGCCGCTAGGCTTCTGGTGAATGCTTCTGTGACTTATAAAGAAAGGCTCCTCTCGTGCAGTGATTACTTTCACTTAAGAGATGTTTCCGTAGAAGACACAATTTTCTTAATTTGTTTTTAATTGACAATTTGATTTGACCTCAGGAAAATTATATGTTGGGAAGAATTAGGACAAAATAACAAGTGGATTTAGAGAATAAATCACTTTATTTTTATTTATTTATTTATTTATTTTTGAGATGGAGTCTTGCTCTATCGCCCAGGCTGGAGTGCAATGGTATGATCTCCGTTCACTGCAATCTTCAGCTCTCAGGTTCAATTTATTCTCCTGCCTCAGCCTCTTCAGTATCTGGGATTACAGGCACCTGAGACCACGCCCAGCTAATTTTTGTATTTTTAGTAGAGAAGGGGTTTCATCATGTTGGTCAGGCTGGTCTCAAACTCCTGACCTCAAATGATCTGCCCGCCTCAGCCTCCCAAGTTGCTGGGATCGCAGGTGTGAGCCACTGTGCCAGGCCATAAATTATGTATTTTAAAGTCAGATAATTTTTTGGAATGTTGATAAAAATCATATTGTTGAATGAAAGAAAAAATACAATTGTGCAAGTTATGCTGAGTCCACGTAGTAGCCAGTCCTATATTCGCACTACAAACACATGAATTATTTACTAATGTCAGCTATCAGTGTGTATAACTATACTAGGCAGCAAGGTCTTTAATGTCCATTGTTTCCCTCACCCATTGAACTGTAAGGCTCATGAGGCAATGGTACTTCGCAATTTGGTTCTTTCAAGAAGAAATAATGATGTCGAATGTTTTTCAAGAAGAAATAATGATGTTAATATACAGAAGGCATTAATTAGGTTATGTTTTTAAATTATAAATGAATCTGTCTTTATATCCATTTCAAAAGTGGCATGATACCTCACGACATTTATGTCATTATGCTCTTTTAAATATATAATGAAGAAAATTGAAATATGTGCATTATACTTAAATGCAAATATATACATAATTTTTTTATAATTTGGCATATTACTTGCAAAATAGATCAAGATTTATAATACATGTTTTAAATTGGGAAAGTAATAGTATCCTAAAAAAATAGAGACCCAAGAGATGGTTTCTCATGATAAATACATAAAACTAATTAAAAATAAAAGTGTAAATGCATATATTATTATTAAATAATGATGTAGACTTAGGTGATTCAGCTTAATAGCCATATGAAATTTTAATGATAAAATTCATTAGCATTTAATTATTTGTGGTCAAAAATTTCCATCAATTTTATGATCTCTTTATTACATAAGAGTTATAAGCCTAAACAGGATATAATGATTATAGTTTTTTTATATTTAAGTAATGTCAGAATGAAAACAATTTAAATCCACAATGATATTAATATTTTTAAATGGTACATTATCTTCTATATAGAAAAGTGGAAATTTCCTGACTTCTCTCTTGAAATTGCACAACGAACATAATTATTCTTCATATAAAATAAAGTTTATCAAAAGTTTTAGTAAAATTACTCTAAAACTGAATTATTATAGAAACGAAGTTTACATTTTCCTCATTGGTATTCTCCAGGTTGGAGGCGTATTTAAATAACCAAGTGAATTGTGGTTTGGAAGAATAAACTAGCCACAGTTGCCTGGTATTTTTTCTCATCCGTTTCCATTTGATGTACTCAACAGCATGGTTATGTGTAAAGCTGGAGAAGGTTAGCAACTGCCCCTACAACGTGGTATCATGTTTAGTACAAAAAAAAAAAAAATTCAGAACAACTTCTGCAAATCATGCATGTATTTTTAAAAGACTTATTTCCAAGGAAGGTACACAACAGCTCATACAATATAGTTAGTGCGTTTCATGAAGCCCCCAATGTCTCACCTTTTAAGTTCTCTAAATACATCTGATATGAAAGGATTTCCCTAGAAAAAACACTGATAGAGCAGACTCAAGGGACTATTGATCCCATGGATATCACTAAGCAACAAGGAGTATTTCAAATGAAAGGCCATACTGAACACAAGACCGTTTAGGAAGTAAAGCTTGCTGAGCCACGGTGGTAGCCAAAAGTCACAAAAATTAAATCATAATTAGAATGTAAAACTTGGACGCCATTCCGAAATATAAAGGGTACCGACTTGGCTAGATTCTTATCTCACATTTGTAAAAATTTGTATCACCTCAAAAACATTCTGGCCAACTGATCTGCAAATTATGAAAACTCTTCATTTCAGCAATGATTACTCATTTCTAATGTTGATAATAATACTCCATTAATTTTAATTATACCAATACTCACACATTACATTTACTAAGCTGATTAACAAATCTCCTCATTTAATCAAAATTAAAGAAAGCTGAAATGCTTGTAGTACTTGCCTCTACACCGTGGCCTTTCTCATCAACTCGAGGTGACATCCTCCGATGCTCAAACACCGCTTCATGAGAAAGCTGACAGCACCTGGATATAATTTCAAGTAATGTATGCATACACAAAATATTACACTGTATGAATTAAGGGGTTTTAAAGCAAATTATTACCATAATAACACAAATGAAACCCATAATATTTTGAATAATAATGTAAGAGTAGGTAGTTTTGGGGAAGAAAAGTATTGAAAGGGATACATTTTACCATTAAGAAATGGAACATAACAACAAAATACTTGACAAGACAATCTAAAATAGATTTTAAAAGATTATCTATTAGTCTTTATATATGGATTTCCTAAGCTAAAATTTGATAGCTAGCTAAAAAATATATTTTTATAACTTCTATGATCCAATCCCTTTATTACTTAGTTTTGATATATCCTGTTTTTTCTGACAGTAAGAAAATCAACTATATTAAGAAGATAGTACAACCTTCCACCTGCTACATTTCCTTATATATTGTCTTCTATAAAGTTAAACCTCTGCTTCTAAAGGTGAGGATACCTTAATCTCGAGACAATGGTCACCTTCAAACCATATTTCAAAGTTTAAAGAGTGTCATGTTTCAAATCAATGATTCTCTAAATATGGTTGCCCTTCTGCCTGCAGTCCCAAGATTCAGTCTGTAGTATTTGAAGTTGTTTTGCTGAAAGCAAGATCCTTATTAATAATGTCCACTGTATCTGTTGTTCTATTTTTGGTTTGTTTATTTGACTCTCCATCATGAAAATTAACATTATATCTATAGAAAACAATGTATTTCTAACCAATTTGTGTAAATGTCTATTCAGTTAAGATTTAACAGTTCCTTTAGGGAAGCTGAAAATGTGTGGAATATTTCAATGGAGGAAAAATTTCTGGAAATTAACCTATGTATTTATACATTATTGTATAAAACTTACAGAAAAAGAACAGATATCTAAAATGATTAAAATACATTTCTTACAAAATCACTATCATAAGACAAGCTTTACATGTTTATAGCTAATAACTATAAGATGACTAGAATCTACTAGCACATTAACACATCCTCATATTGCTTAATTTTAATGAAACAGTAGAGATGGAATTTGATTTTTAGCTAGAATTTTTATAGCTACAGAAGCTATTATAGATATGTATTAATGAATCCTAAAATATGGACAACAATGTTACCAAATTGCTTTGTGGTATCCAAGATCACAGTATTATTTGTGAACCTGCGCATGCTTTCTAATAATAAATGTAGGACTTATTCTTTTTTTTTTTTTAATATACTTTAAGTTCTAGGGTACATGTGCATAACGTGCAGGTTTGTTACATATGTATACTTGTGCCATGTTGGTGTGCTGCACCCATCAACTCGTCAGCACCCGTCAACTCATCATTTACATCAGGTATAACTCCCAGTGCAATCCCTTCCCCATCCTCTCTCCCCATGATAGGCCCCGGTGTGTGATGTTCCCCTTCCCGAGTCCAAGTGATCTCATTGTTCAGTTCCCACCTATGAGTGAGAACATGCGGTGTTTGGTTTTCTGTTCTTGCGATAGTTTGCTGAGAATGATGGTTTCCAGCTGCATCCATGTCCCTACAAAGGACACAAACTCATCCTTTTTTATGGCTGCATAGTATTCCATGGTGTATATGTGCCACATTTTCTTAATCCAGTCTGTCACTGATGGACATTTGGGTTGATTCCAAGTCTTTGCTATTGTGAATAGTGCTGCTTGCCACAATAAACATACGTGTGCATGTGTCTTTATAGCAGCATGATTTATAATCCTTTGGGTATATAGCCAGTAATGGGATGGCTGGGTTATATGGTACTTCTAGTTCTAGATCCTTGAGGAATCGCCATACTGTTTTCCATAATGGTTGAACTAGTTTACAATCCCACCAACAGTGTAAAAGTATTCCTATTTCTCCACATCCTCTCCAGCACCTGTGATTTCCTGACTTTTTAATGATTGCCATTCTAACTGGTGTGAGATGGTATCTCATTGTGGTTTTGATTTGCATTTCTCTGATGGCCAGTGATGATGAGCATTTTTTCATGTGCCTGTTGGCTGTATGAATGTCTTCTTTTGAGAACTGTAGGATATGGGCTTATTCTTTAAAAATGTTACATTGTGAAAATATTTTTTATCTTAAGTTCCACAACTACTAGATTTGAGTATATTTTTTACTGCATATGTCTATAATACAGTTCTGGGCATCCACTTAACTGTGGCAAGCTTAAGAGTGTTTTAGCAAAATGTTATGGCCTACCTCTTTCTGTATCTATGATATATTTATTCATCTATTTATTGATAATCTATCTTTAGTTGTTATTTATAGTTAGAATTTTAAGTATACAAAGGAGTAGAGTCAAATTAAATTACTTCTGACCTTTCTTTGAAAACTAAGACATTGAGGATTAGCTATGGCTATTAGATTCTTTATTTAACAGTAGGTAAATTAATCAGTTTAGCATACTTAAAAAACACCATCTATAAAATTCAATATTCATATAATTATTTGAAAGCATTTTTGTAAAACTAAAGTAGTAATATTTAAATGTTTATTTAAATATTATTTTATATTAAGATGACAATGTGAGAAAATTCGGATAGTGCTTTGGAATTGGTAGATTTCAGTGTATGCTGGTTTACATTGGCCTAATCTTTAGCACATTACATTAGTCATATTCACATCCAATACCACCTCAGGATTGGAAAAAATCTCTAGATGACAGTTATTTTTTTGTTTTTATTACAAGTAACCTAAATTTACATTCCTTGAGCCTTGAGTTGGAGAAATAAAACCTCCTGAGAGTAATTCAGTTGGCGGCATTTCTTTTTTTTTTTTTTTTTTTTTTTGAGACGGAGTCTCGCTCTGTGGCCCAGGCTGGAGTGAGCGGCGCGATCTCGGCTCACTGCAAGCTCCGCCCCCCGGGTTCCCGCCATTCTCCTGCCTCAGCCTCCCGAGTAGCTGGGACCACAGGCGCCGCCACCTCGCCCGGCTAGTTTTTTGTATTTTTTTAGTAGAGACGGGGTTTCACCGTGTTAGCCAGGATGGTCTCGACCTCCTGACCTCGTGATCCTCCCGCCTCGGCCTCCCAAAGTTCTGGGATTACAGGCTTGAGCCACCGCGCCCGGCTAGTTGGCGGCATTTCTAAAAAAAAAAAAAGAAAGAAAAAGAAAGAAAAAAAAAGGCATACCTTTTCTAGGACTATGTAAACTTTTACTCTTTTGATACCTATTTTCAAAAAAAAGTAGATTAAGAGAGATTTTTTTGAGAAAAAGAAAGGATTTATATAAAAAAGAAAGAAGAAGGAAAGAAGGGCCTCCAATCAAGCTTCTTCTTATTAAAAGATATTCATTTGCTCACACAACATTTATTCATGATTTATTATGGATTTAATTCATGAGAATTAAAGAATTCAAAAAACATTTTATTAGTGAAGTGGAAGATATGTTATCACACCATATTATCTATAAATAATACATTTTACAGAAAACGATAATACCTTAAAGGTATTTTTATAAAAAGCAATTTTGAATAATAAATGTTAAACTGATTCATCTAATGTAAGTTATTCTACATAGTCACGTGAGACATTTTATCAATATCTCAGCATTAAATTACCTACTTTACAATACAAATAAACGTACTTTCAGATCACATTATCAGGACCATTTTGCAGATAAGCAAAACCTTTAGCCATTTATTCAGTCACTTTTGGGCACTAGGGAATTAAGTAGTTTGCCCACAAAGGTGGAAAGCTAGCATTACTGTGCCTCTTTACTAGGCCAGACATTAAATGTCTAAAATATTGTTCCCCGTTCCAATCACTTTGGTTTGGATTTGCCCACTGAAGCTATTTGCAACAAGAAATTTAGTTACTCACATGTTGATTATTCATCTAACAAAATCAGAGATATTTTTTTCAATTTATAAATTACTTGATTTCATTGTTGAATTTTGACGCTGTTGGCCACTTTCTCTCCATTAAGGGAAAATAACCCATCTGATTTTTCTGACACACCTTCTTGCTTCTCAAATTGATGTTTCTGCTTAGTCCTTTTAGTGAACTACATTCTTTAATGTCAAATGCTTAAGTGCTCAGCATTCCTTACTGTTCTCTTAATACCAGCACTTGTTCAGCTATGCAATACTCCAAGCTGGACTTCCATTAATGTTTGTATTATAATAATCCCTACTTATTTATACTTATTCTGGATTATCTCACTGGATGCACATGAATCTGTCTTTTCTCTACATATTTAAAAGTAAAACTGATTTCATATCCAAAATTGAATATTAACAATTTGTTCAGATAATTCTAAAGCCTCTTCTAACATGCTGAATTGTATACTATCTACCAAATCCTAATCTAGAAAACTACTAACATGTCAAAACGTTTACATAAAAGTTGAGATGATGTTATTGCACACATTTTTATTATAGCAGTTGTCATCCAGAAATTCTGAAACATCCTTATAATAGTTGCATAAATCTCAACCATTCATTATTATGATATTTATCTCTATATTTGGTATTACATACATCCTATAAAGAATTCAAATGGAACTAAAAGTTAATGGAATTTTAAATTGAGAAATTTAAAATTTAGAGACTAAAAAAATGAGCTCGTAATATTACATTTGAAAAATAAGAATACATAGATTGCTATTTTATATAAGTTACACTATTCTATAGAACAGAATTCAGTAGTGATGGGTGAAAACCCATTCAAATTTTCTAGACCTTTGTACTCTTTCACTTTCTACTTAAACTATAGTGAATTAAGAAATATGTCAAATTGACATAATAGTCAGTTATGTATGAATGTGAATCTACTGTAAAAAACCACTTTTCTGTCCCTGCACAGTCGTATTTATTTGACATACTTGTTGTTGCTGTTGTGAGAATTGCGTTTCTTGAAACAGTATCAAATACACAAAGTTCCAGTATAAATCTGCTTGCATATTTTTAAACCTAATTTAATTCAAATGGGTGGGAAAAGCAATCCCTGAAAAATAAATGCTTCTGAAACCATCCCTATAAACATTACAGAATTAATCACGGAAGACCAGAGGGAAGAGGGGAGTAAAAACAAACTAAGCTTACATCATACTCAGCATTAATCATTAGGGCAGTTTGCTCTCTGAACTGCTTTCTCATAGTTTTTTGCTGCCTCCTACCCAAGACTCATGTAAACTCTGTCTAAAGGTTATTATTCCCCTAAACTCCTCTATAGATAACTTCACACTGTGAAATGTTGTTTTTTATATAAGATATTCTTTAGCCATGAAACTACTGATATCAGCTGGTCTGAAGGACCCCATGAGGAGCTGGCTCACCAAACAATGCATTTTCCACATACTGGTAATGACATCCCTCTGACACCAACCAATCAATAACTCCAATTTGCTAGCCCCTCACACTCCGTGGTGTCCTTGAAAACCCCAGTCAGGAACTCCTTGAGGAGAAAGATTTGAGCCATCTTGACACTGGGCCACCTTGCAATCTAAAACTCTTCCTCTGATACAAACCCTTCTATCTCAGTGTATTGGTCTGTTACTGTGCAGTAGGCATACAGATGTGCTGGTCCTGTAACATTTCTTCATGGCTTTGAGCAGTTGATAAAAGGAAACTATGCATATCTCAAATACATTGACACAAAGAAAGAAACAAATTTAAAAATAATCAGCCAAAGTATGAGGATGGGTGATATAAATTGCTGTTTAGAGAAGGCTATGTGTAGATATTAAATTAGTAGGTTTGGGAAAAGTTAGAAGACAAAGCGTGATGTCTTTATATCCTGGGTGCCTCACATATTTTCTCATAGCCATAGCTTTAAGATAGCAGATTAGATGAAACTCATTACTATTCAACAAACTATTCAAGGTGTAAAACTAGCAGTGATTTTGATACCTAGCTTTTTCTAACCCTCCTTATCCAACCCATCAACAAGTTTTATTCACTGTACCTTCAAAGTAAACACAAAGGTGCTCACTTCTCATCAGCTTCACTACTTCCTTGGCAGGAGAGATGATTCTGAAGAATAAAGGACAAAGAAGGGGCCTCTTTTACTATGGACTAAGGATGACACCTGAATTCAGATTCAAATTAATCATGGTCTATAAGACCACACTTAACATGGCCCTGCTCCATCTCTGAGAGCTCACCTCCTCTCATGCTTTCTATTGCTGACTTGCTCACAAAATCTGTGGGCCAGGAGTCTCAGTGTGACTTAGACGGTAATTTGTTTAACTCTCACAAAGTTGCAATCAAGGTGTCAGCCAGACTGCATTTTTATCTAGAGATAACAGTTTGTAAGTTTTATAATATAGGCACACCGGTGACAAGGAGCTATGGGCAATTTGTAAAATCAAAAAAAATGTTTCTAATCATGAACCAGCAAGAAGTTTAATTCTGCTAACAACCTGAAGGGACTTGCAAGCAAAGTCTTCCAAATTTGAGCCCCCAGATTATAATGTAGTCTGGCCAACATCTTGATTGTAGCCTTGTGAGAACCTTGAGTAAATGACTGAACTAAGAAGTCTCCAGAATCCTTACTCAGGAATTGTGAAATAATAAATTTGTTGTTTTAAGCTGTAACTTAGTGGTAATTTATTATAAAGCAAGAGAAGACCACCATAGACTCTCTTAAACTACTTCTGTTTCTTTTTTGTACTTTAATTATTTGCTTCTTTCATTACTTCATTCATTTTTTCTTCTTCCAAAAACATATTATTAAGCATTGTCTGTGTTTCAGCCAGTGATTTAGGTTCAAGAGGTCCTCATATGTAGGCCAGACATTGACATATTTTAACAAACTCAGGCTCAATAATATATTTATATTTCACCTAACTTTAGAAATAATTTAAGAAAAGTAACCATGGGAATGCATATTTAAAATGTGAGTGAAATCACTACAAAGGAAATAATAAAATATATGAGGAATGTTACTAAGAAGTATTATTCAATATCTCTTATAGTCAGTAAGAGAGACTTATTGAACAATTAGTATTGGTTTGAAAATTCTACAATGATGTGAAATTTAGGCTTCCAAGACTTTGGACAGTTATCTCTTTACTCCTCTACAATAATCTACTGGAAGCTTAAGAGTTTAATTAGTGTTTGTTTTCTGGTTTGATACTTAATTTCAAGCATTTTGATTTATGAAGTTTTTACAACTTTTTTGTCATTTTAGGCCTTAAAACAAGAATTAGATTTTTTGTTTTGGTCAATTGTTAATCGAAAACCCTCTTACTGAGTTTTATTTAAGTCAAAAACAAATGATTCCTTTAGTCAGTTGTGAATCAAAACCCCTCTTATTGAGTTTTATTTAAGTCAAAACAAATGATTCTTTTTAGGAATATTTTAATTCTTATGTTATTCTAAACTGAGCTTAAAATATGCTAAGCATATCTAACTCATTCTAAGAAGCAGCATGAAATACTAAAAAGAATAAAGGACCCACTATTAAAATATATGCACTCTTTCCCAGTATCTGTCACCTATTAGCACTGAAACTTTTGGCAAATATTTTAATTTACTACAGCCTTGATTGCTTCATGATAAAAGATATTAAATATAACAGATGCCAATAAAATTACCATTAGCTTGTATATAAATGCAAAATATAAGTAGCAAAATGCTGAACTAACTATATTACCTATAAATTAGAATTTTGTTCAAATATGCCTTCTAAATGCCACCAGATTAGTCATCTCCATAAAAGACGCTTAGTTTGAGTCTTACTCTGGCTACTTAAGAAATGCCAATAGTGATGAAATTAAGAAATCCTTGAAGCCTGGTGAACAGTGTGCGTCACAGAATACAGAAAAAAAGGAAGAGACTTTTTTTATTAATTTGCTTATCAATCACTCAGCATGGAATTCTGGGCTAACAATGAGATTAGACTATTCATATATGAAGAGTGAATTATTGAGAGGTAATAGGCCAACAACTTGGGGGTTGGTAGGATTACTAGAAAAATGGATATGGCAATCCTCAAAGCTACTAGCAATTTCAGTTGATTTCTCTGGTCGAAAAGCTCTAGCTGATGACCACAAATCAATTACAGTTAACTTATTTTTCCCCACTGTTCAAAGATTGGACTTGAACAGCAAGGGGCTTGTTTCTATGAACACAGGGTATCACGAATAACTGAGAAAGTTATTCCCTCTGTAGGGAGCACTGGCAAATTGAAATAGTACAGAAAAAAAAATAATTTTAAAAAACTTGGGGAAAATTCTTGACAGTTTATTTAAACAAATATCCAATTATTTATCTGAAAATATGTTTATATTAAATATCAGTAAAAAAATCTCAATATTTATCTTTCTATATTTTTACACCTAAATTTATTACATGAAATAAAGACAGATTATTTAAACTCTCATCACTGTAAGAAAATAGCTCATTTCCCAAGACATTACTAAAATTAGTCATAGTACATTTAGAATTTTAAGAGTACACAGAGTATTTGATAGTGCTGTGTGTACTTTTAAATACAGAGTAAGTTATTAGCAAAATGTCATAAAATGAAATACACAAAAATCAGCAACAGACAGAGTAAGTTTTTAGCAAAATGTCATAAAGTAAAATAATTGGAATTGATTCTATTTATTTCCATATTATTAGATGGTTTTTAAAAAAGAAATATTCCGAATTCTGTTGAGATCTAAATTCCAGTTGCTTACATTTATATAGTACAATTGGATGCAAATGGGGAGGAAGAGGAGATTGAAAATAGAAGATTTATGTTGAATAAACACTCTTCCTCTTATTTAAATTTTGGCTTTGAGATGTGATGGTCATTTTACATTTCCCAGTCTCCACTGTTTTTAATATAAAGATGCTGGCAATTTTTGTCCAATAAAATTACAACACAACAGTGAAGCGGTGGTAATGTAAGGTGATTGGTAACCGAAAAGCATATTTTAAATACTAATCTTAAAATAGTTTATATGTTTTGTAAGTATTTATATAGGGTGGTATGTGCAATTCCCTTTAAGTTTTCTGGGTATGAATAATTATAATTCTGTGTTTGAAGTATTTTTCTTCTTTAACATGTGATTTTATGATCATTTCATTGGTCATTACATCTTATATAATAATCAATATTTTTAAAAATGAAATCATGACTTTTAAGCGTTTTGTATAACTTTAGTAACACTGGTCAAAATTTTTCATAAAAGGTTTGAGAATAGACAAGGGCTTTCATATAGTCTATATTTAGATCAATGACCTGTGTGATACTATGTGATTATAATGAAAAGTGATATATTTTTAATCATATTAGTTGACAAAATATAATACTAAAAATATACTGATAAGGAGCTAAAATAAACAATATAACTTGAGTGAATGCTCCTATAATATTTTTATATGTAATTGGAACAAAATAAAACATATATTTCAAATAAGGTGATTTTTTTGTTGCTCAAAATATGATTTTGCCATAGGCAGTATCTTCAGAGAATAAATGGAGATGCCTATCAAAGAATGTTTTCACATATTGAATTTTAGAAAATAACATTTAGATATTTAATTGTGTCTAGATGTACTTTGGTATTACATCTTTATTTTTTAATGACTGGAGACATAAATGAACTGCAAACATAGATATTATCTCTATAGTATCGCCAAAAGTAATGAGACAGTACTTTAAATTAGTCTCCTAAGTAAGAGTTAAGGTAGAGAAAAAAAGTTTTTCTCAAAATTGATAATTACTTCCCTACTGGTTATCTATCATGATGCTTAAAGTAGCAATCCTTAGTAGACAGTTTGTACAATATTACCATTGTAAAATGAATCTATAATATGTAATTTGAAAATTTTATTTATATAGCATAGCTATTATTAGCTAAATTAAAACATTTAAATAATTATATTAAATGAATACACATCTGCCTTATATTCTCATCCGTATCGCCCTGACATTTCAGCAAATTCCTTTGCAAGAAGTCAATATAATTATCTAAAACTGATGCTATTCTGTACAACAAATTGTTCAAAATAGTCTATTTGGAAAAATATAATATTATTTTAATTGCTAAACATTTTTAATTCCAGGGAAACATAGATACAAATATAAATAAGGGAGAGCATTGACAAAGATAAGGACAGATGGAGAGAAGAGGGGGAGGGGGGGAGAGAGAGAGAGAGAGAGAGAGAGAGAGAGAGAGAATGCCTTGTTCCTCAGGCTTTTCTGTAATGTTAATCAATAAATGTGAACCAAGAAACATGGCCAGAATAACCTCTGACTTATCACTGGCAAAACTAAACTACATATCAGAATATTTTCATTGTTGACATTTTGTAGAATTAATATATAATATTATGCATATGACTGGATAGAGCCTACCTTAAAAAACCCTTCTATTGAATGTATTCCACCTGTGAAACAATGCCATAATTTGTAGTTTTAAATATGACATCTTTGGGTGGCATATAGACAGTCTGTAACTTAAGATCATGGTATTTTTGAGGTCGATCATGCAAGACACATAAATTTGAACATAACACTGCTATAATCTGCTACACTATTATTGATTCTGTTCTAATAAAAATTAACATCATTTTTCAAAGTCTTTTCTGAATATTTATTCATTTATTTATTTTGAGACGGAGTTTTACTCTTGTTGCCCAGGCTGGAGTGCAATGGCATGATCTCGGCTCACTGCAACCTCCACCTCCAGGATTCAAGTGATTCTACTGCCTCCGCCTCCTGAGTGACTGGGATTACAGGTGCGCACCACCATAGCTGGCTAATTTAGTATTTTTAGTAGAGATGGGGTTTCACCATGTGGGTCAGGCTGGTCTCAAACTCCTGACCTCAAGGGATCCACCTGCCTAGGCCTCCCAATGTGCTGGGATTACAGGTGTGAGCCACCGCATCCGACCTCAATGTTTTTAAATAAATTAGTGATTAGTCTAATATGTAAGTTGCTGTCATTTTGTATTACAATACAAACTTTTGAAAGATGTTATTTTTAGCTAAAAAAAATTAGTTGCACCTGGTAGACTTATTCACAATGCATGACAGCTGGTATTAAACATTCAGGTCCCTGGTATTTTGATAACAAAAAGTAATATGAACAGTGGGCAGTGTTCTGTTCGAATGTCAAGGGTGAAGATGGTTAATTAGGCTGTTCAGATATCTGCAAAGCAGATGAAGTGAAACACAAATGAATATAAGTAAACAATAAAACATTTCCTGGGAAGCACTTCATGTGACTAAAATTCATAAATGCAGGCTAAGTGTAATATTTATCAATTATTTCTCTGGAGAATAATGTTACAAAAATGACAACATAGAAGGTTAAATAAACACATGTCTGCTTATTAAATCTGTAGTAAAAATCTCAAGAAATATTTATTGATGTGGTAAAAATAAATAAGAAATATTTGATAATAATTTGATTATCATAATAAAAAATGAAATATTGAAAATACATTTCCTTCTGCAGAAATCACTTAACATAATTACTACATGACATTTATTTAAGTATCATTAATTCCAAAGAAAGGATTTTAGAGACTAAAACGTGTTAAAGGCATTATGTGCATGTTTATTTTGTTCTTCTAATTCCTTGAGGAGTTAAGTTCAGTTATTGACTTGATCTATTTCCTCTTTTTTAAGGTAAACATTTACCACCATAAACTTCTCTTTTAGAATCCCCTTGCTGCATCCCACAAGTCTTGGAATATTGTAGTTTTCTTATTATCTTAAGATATTTTCTGATTTTTCTTGTGAATTTTTCTTTGACACATTAAGTGCGTGTTGTTTCATTTTCACATATTTGTGAATTTTCCAGTTTTCCTGTTGCTACTGCTTTTTAATTTCATTTCATTGTGGTCATAAGAGATGATTGGAATAATTTCAATTTTCTTCAATTAAGACTTGTTTTGCAATTCAACATGTGATCTATTCTGAATAATATTCAATGTATGCTTAGGAAGAATGACTATTTAGCTGTTGTTAGGTTGACTGTTTTTATGTTTGTTAAGTCCAATTGGTTTATAGTGTTGTTCTTATTCTGTTTCTCCTTATTGATCCATCTGGTTGATCTGTCCATTACTGAAAGTGAAGTATTAAAGCCTCTCCTAATATGACGTTACTATTTCTCCCTTAGCTTCTGTCAATGTTTGCTCCAAATATTTAGAAGTCTTCACTATTAAGTGCACATGTATTTACAATTATTATGTTTTCCAGGTGAATGTTCTTTTTTATCTTTTATGACAGTTTTTGATTTGATGTATATTTTGTCTGAAATAAGTATATCCAGCCCTGCTCTCTTTTGCTTGCCATCTTCATGTAACACTAGTTTCTCTATCTTTTTAGTCTAATTGTGTCTTTATAGCTAAAATGAGATCCTTAGAGACAGCTTAGAGTTGCATTTTTGTAATCCATTAAACTCCCTCAGTGTCTATCAATTGAGAAATTTAATCTATTTACATCTAAAATAATTACTGACAAAAAATAATCCATTACCATGTTGTTAATTGTTTTCTGTATGTCTTGAAGTTATTTTACCCTCTTTTTTTTGCCTTGCTGGTTATTTATTTATTTATTTATGGTAGTGACATACTTTGATTTCTCTCTCATTCTTTTTTGTATCCTCTGTAGATAATTTCATGGTTGACTTGGTAATTACATAAAATATAATTCTAACAATCTATTTTTAACTTATGACAACTTAACTTCCGTGGCACGCAAAACTGTAGTCCCTTATTTCTCCAACACACATATGTGTTATTGATTAACAAATTACCTCTTTTGAGATGTATTCCCTAAAATAGTTTCATAGTTATTTTTATATTTTATATTCTATACCTGAATTAAAAGCAACTTACGTACTGCATCACAGTATTATAGGATCTGTATTTGTAAATATATCTGTCTACACAGAAGAGCTTTATATTTTCATATGTTTTTATGTTGCTCTCTAGTGACCATTGGATTCAACTTGAAAGGCTCTCTTTAGAAATTGTAAGACAGGTGTAATGAAAATGAATTTCCTCAGATTTTGTTTACCTGAGATCTTTCTCTCTTAATTTTGAAGAACAATGTTGTGGTATTTAGTATTCTTAGTTGGCAGTTTTGTTTTGTTTTCCTTTTAGCACCTTTCATTTATTATTCCTCTCTTCTGGACTGCAAGGTCCAGAAATGGGACATTTGCCTATGGTCTTAAGGAAGTTCCCTTGTACCTCATGAATCACTTTCCACTGGCTGGTTTTAAGATTATCTCCTTGTCCTTGACTTTTTAAAGTATGAATATAATGGATCTGATATGGTTTGGCTGTGCCCCCACCCCAAATCTCATCCTGAATTGTAATAATTTCCACTTACAGAGTGCAGGACCAGGTGGAAATAATAGAATCATGAGGGTGGTTTTTCCCATGCTGTTCTCATGATAATGAGTTCTCAGGAGATGTGATGGTTTAAAAAGCGCTTCTCCCTTCGCTCAGCTCTCGTTCTCTCTCCTGCCCCTTGTGATCTCATGTGTGTATGTGATGCATGAGATCTAGGTCTTTATGTTTTACCTTTTTGCTGATACCACTTCGCATCACCACTAACTTTTTACAAGTTACAACATTAATTTAAGAGAGGAAAGGTGATCTTTTAAATAAATGGTGCTGAGGAAGTTGAATATCTACGAAATAACAAACACAAATTCAAGTCTTAAACCTTTTGCAAAACTATATCATGACTTTAATGTAAAATGTAAAACCAAAACTTTGAGAAAAAAATATAGGAGAAATTCTTCCATATCAAGGGCTAATAGGTGAATTCCTAGACTTGACACTGAAAATATGGTCATAAAAGACAAATTTTATAATTTGGATCTTTTCAGGATTAAAAAAAAAAGGTTTTTCTATCTTCATTACTCTTAAAAGCATAAAAATACAACATATATCTGTAGCAAAATATTTTCAAACCACATATCTGACAGTGGAGGAGTGTATTAAATAGACCAAGACATCTCAAACGTAGCAGTAAGAAAAGCAAACAATCCAACTAGATAATGGGCTAAAAATGCAAAGGGACTTTGTACCAAAGAAAAAACATATAAAGCAAAAGGCACATGAAAATATTTCAATATCATTCATCACAAATGTAAATCAAAATTAGATAATACTTCACACATAAAATGGCTAAAATAAAAAATAGCGATGACACGGAACTCTGGCAAGAATGCGAGAAAACATCCTTTATACATTGCTGATGAATATATAAAATGGTACAGCAACTCCAGCAAACCATTTGGCAATTTATTACAACTATTATGTGACCCATCAGTTGCACTCCTGGACATTTATACCAGAGAAGTACAATTTTTCCATTCACATAAAAACCACTATAGCTATCTATCTGTCTATCTATCTGTCTATCTATCTATCTATCTATCTATCTATGATATATATACACACGCACACATATAATTTTAATGCAATTGTATTGTCATCTATAATTGTGCTGTCAAAAAGAGTAGCCTTGTGATTACTTAAATTAATTTAAAAATTAAAAAATTTAAGACTTAACCCACTAGGCACATTTCAAGTGCTTTATAATCACTTGTAGCTAGTAGCTTTCATATTGGACAGAATAGATGTAGAACACTTCCATTATTGAAGAAAGTTCTACTGGATAACCCTGGTGAATAAGAACATTGTTTTTGATTTTTTAAGTTTCTGTGTTGACTAAAACTTACATATTTTTATAACTTTGATTCAAATGTTAATTGTTATGTGGAATACTGTGATACCTATAAATAAAATTAATAGTGTGGCATAAAAGGAGATATGTTGGAAATAATTCTAAAGAAAATGTGATTTAGTTAAAAAATATCCCAGTGAAATAATATTTTTTTAAATAACAGTCACTCATAATTTTCAAAATTGCATACTTTTATATTTTTCCGATGCTGTGTTGTTTAGTATTGTCAATAGTCTACAATGCATTCCTAAATGCTATTGTAAAATAAACGAAAATGAAAAGTGAGAATTTTCAAATGATAACTTTTGAAAATGATTATTTTAGATGTTCTTTCTTATAATTAATGCCACTAAAATAAAAAATTTTTTCCTAAAGAATTCCTCATTTATAATATTTTAATTGTTTCCCAGGACTTAATTACCCATAGATTTGCAAAGATGAAGTTGGATATGACTTCATTCTGTTAAATTCAGAAAGCATCTCAAAATGTCATTTGGGAAATCAACACAAGGCATAGAATATCTGAAACTTTTGGATATACTAAGAATAACTGTTGCATTGATTTACCTTATAAGTAGTTTAATACAAGTTAATAAAATAATATTTTCTTAAATTTACCCTGTTCCATTATTCTGTAGTGTGTGTGTGTGTGTGTGTGTGTGTGTTTTATTTTTGAGAAATAGTCTATTGTTGAACATAACAAAATGTCCTTATTCATTCTCCTGGTGATGGATGTTTTAGTTGTTTAAGTGTGCGGACATACATTTTATGTGTAATAGACATATATTCACAAATATTAAGTAAATATATTTCTTACTTTTCTGACTTACCTCTTCATATTATTAATAATGTTTTGCAAAAATCAACATGATTTTTTAAATTTGATGAATATTTTTCTTTTTCTTTTTTGTTTTGAGCTTTTTTTAATCATATGTATTTGTTATGTATCTTTTTTTTAAAATTTATTTATTATTATTATGCTTTAAGTTGTAGGGTACATGTGCATAACGTGCAGGTTTGTTACATATGTATACTTGTGCCATGTTGGTGTGCTGCACCCATCAACTCATCATTTACATCAGGTATAACTCCCAATGCAATCTTTTGCATTGGGATTGTTTTGAGCTTTTTATATGTTAAGAAATATTGACCTCTCCCATGGTTGCAAACGTTTTCCTCTATTTTCTTCTAGGAACTTTATATACTTGGCTTTTGCATTGCTGACATAATCCATTCTGACTTAATTTTCTTATATGGTATGAGATAAGGTTGATATTAATCATTTACCATAGCACTGTACAATTGTTCCAGTGCTGCTATTATAAATATCAGTGTTTCCTCATGGAATTGTCTGGAACATGTGTTGAAAAAGGCGTGGAATATATATGCGTATGTGTGTTTCTGTGACCTACAGTTGATCTGTATGTATATAATATTGCTAATTATGCCCTATGTCAAGTACTTAAAATGTAGAGTAAAATTTGAAATTGCATTATATGTTTTTCACCAGCTTTGTTTTCCTGGAAACATTTTTTTATGTGAGTTTAGGTTGATTGTACTTACACATAAATGCTGACATTTTTATTGAAATTATAGGACTTCTACAGATCCATTTTGAATAATGAACATTATGATAACATTGACTCCTTCATTTTATTAACATGCTATATTTTTCTATTAGATATATTTAGTTTCACTTAGTATCATTTTGTAGCTTTCAATATACAAGACGTACTCCATTTTTAACTTTATTACTATGTTTCTATTTTTATATTCTAGTAAATAGAATTATTTTTATTTCTATTTTCAATTATACAATTACACATGTTGACCAATGAGCTTGTAACTTTCTAATGTTTTTATAATTTTCTATCCGTTGATATTGCTATCCTGTGTCATTTCCCTTCACCCAGAGAAAAATGGAGTTTTGTGTGGTGTAGGCAGGTTTTTGGGCAATAAATTGTCCACATTTTTGTTTATGTAAAAATAGCATTATTTTGCCTTTATTTGTGATGGATAATTTTGACATAGCTATAAATTTTCTGCCATTGTCCAGCTGCCACAGTCCATCCTTTAATTTTTCAGTTACTTTTTCAGCATTATTCTCTCTTGTCTGGCATCTTCATTGATAAGGATAAAGATTTCTTCTGCTTATTTTGTAATAGCCTTGGAGGCTGAGATGAAGCTCAGGCCAGGAAGACACATACTTGCAATTTTCACCCTTTCTAGTTGCAGATTTTTAAAGAATTAACCCTCACCTAACTCTGTTCTCTTGAGTGCTTTGCAATTTGTTTTGCGTTTTCTTTGCATGTGGAAAAGGCCAAACAATCAAGATTACTGGATGTTCTTCTGATGGCTTTTGTTTTGTTTTTGGAACTTTTTTTTTTTTTCCAGAGTCTCCTCTGTTGCCCAGGCTGGAGTGCAGCGGCGCAATCTCAACAAACTGCAACCTCTGTCTCCCGCGCTCAAGCTATTCTCCTGCCTCAGCTTCCTGAGGAGCTGGGACTACAGGCACATGCTACTATGCATGGCTAATTTGGGTAATTTTTTGTAGAGACTGGGTTTCACCATGTTGGCCAGGCTGGTCTATAACTCCTGACATCAAGTGATCCGCCAGCCTCAGTCTCCCAAAGTCCTGGGATTACAGGTGTGAACCACTGTGTCTGGCCCTGATCTTTCTGTTTCTGTGTGGCCTAACCTCAGGCCTCCCAAAGTGTGGGATTACAGGCATGAGCCCCACGTCCAGCTGCCAGAGATCCATTTTTATGACCAAAAAAAAATTATTTTTAGTTCTCATATGCATTAATTCACTAAATACTGGAAGAACTTTTCTTACAGATAGTATTCTGAAAATAAAGAACTGGATGATTTAGTGTGTTTTACGAGGGTTTATTATTAAAATATAAAAAGGGGCTGGGTGCAGTGGCTCACAGCTGTAATCCCAGCATTCTGGGAGGCTGAGACAGGTGGATTGCTTGAACCCAGGAGTTTGAGACTAGCCTGGGAAGCATGGTGAAACCTGTCTCTACAAAATGTACAAAAGTTAGCTGAGTATGGTGGTGCACACCTGTAGTCCCAGCTACTCGGGAGGCTGAGGTGGATCACCTGAGCCCAGGGACTCTGTCTCAAAAACTAAATTAGTTAATTAAATTAATAAAAATAATGTATACATTACATGAAGCCTAGTACAGTGAGTACACCCCTTCTCTGAAAGACACTCATCTCGACTGGGAGGTCATCATATTTCCCTACAGTTACTGTGTAAGAATTTTTACCCTTCTCCCTGTCTTTTTGCAAGCTAAAGTCTGAAATGTTATCCTATGCCTAACATTGCTAACATTTCCAGGTCAGTCTATGCAGACAGTCGTTATTTTGAAGTAAGCATATAAATAAGAAAAAGAAAGGAAATAAAACATATTGGTTACTTTTGTCTCTAACACTACCTTCTCTTCACTGCTATCCCTTTCCCAAGCCCATTAATGATCTTTGCTGAAGCACCCCAATTGTTTTCACCTTCTTTTTATAGACCCTAAGACTACTCTTTCCTCAAAAGACTGTGTGGAGTTCACACGAATGGGTCTGTCCGATTTTGAACTGCAGAATGCACAGTTGAGTGATGGCCCCCACTACTGCCCTGTGCTACCCATCAATGTGTCCCCATTGAGGCCATATTTTGCATGAGCAACTCTTATCCAATAACTGAGCATTTAAAAAAAAAGCTAAAGCTAAGCCATTTCCAGGAAACACAGGACTTCTCTATTGGAGAACTTAGACTAGAGGACGCTATACTTTTCTTCCTGAATTATTTTATTTCTGCACCACACTCCACACATCACACACTTTCATCCGTCCTTATTTTGCTCTCTCCTTCATAGAAGGTTAAACCAGCACCACAGTCTCACAGCCCTCACGGCCTTCCCTGGATCCCTCCTTTTGACACTAATATATATAATACATGATATTATACTATATAATATAGATTGCCCAGCTGATCTTGCTTTAGTGCCTGCTTCTTAAATAACTCAAAATAATACAGGCTTTGATTTATGCCAGCTTCCCTGAAAAATATTTATCTGATAAGGTGCCCTTTAAATTATGTTAAATCTTTTACTTCTCTTTATTCCACACACACAATTTTTTTTTTTTAAGAAGAAAAGGGAATTGATGGAGTAACTAGAAGGGAACACTTTTTCATTTTTTTGTTGTTTATATTTCCAAAATTACTGGCAGAAAAATACTCAGAATGTTGTGTATTTGTTTAATTATAGAAAAATATTAGAACACTTAGGGGAAAAATCTCTCTTTGGCAGTGAACAAAATCAAAGAGAAGTCTAGTTTAACAGCATAAGAGGGTACAGGGTACACTTATATAGGAAATAGTCTGGCCAATTTCTGATACCTAAATATTGTTAAAGGGAAAAGCCTGGGGCACTGCCAATGAATTAAGACGTATCTTATTTCTTTAAACTTAAAGGGCACAATGACATAATTTGTGCTTCAGTTCTTATAAATCATTATACATGTTGTCAAATCAGCCTTGGTTGTTTGCTTGGTAACTTGCCACTAAAGTACCACTGAGAACCAGCATGCCTATGAACATGAACACCACAATTTTCTGTTTGTGTTTGGCTTCCATGTTGTGATCACCCCCATATTAACCCCCATATACACAGACTATACTTGTGTATTTTTTTTTTTTTTTTGAGACAGAGTCTCACTCTGTCACCCTAGGCTGGAGTGCAGTGGCGTGATCTCGGTTCACTGCAACCTCCGTCTCCTGGATTCAAGTAATTCTCCTGTCTCAGCCTCCCCAGTAGCTGGGACTACAGGTGCCTGCTACACACCCGGCTCATTTTTTGTGTTTTTAGTAGAGATGGGGTTTTCACCGTGTTTCAATCTCCTGACCTTGTGATCCGCCCGCCTCTGCCTCCCAAAGTGCTGGGATTACAGGCGTGAACCACTGCACCTGGCCACTTGTGTATTTTAAATACCTTTATACAGAACTAAAGACAGACTGTAATGTATTTGTAAACCCACAGATATAGAATGACTGTAATTTAAAAAAAACAGTGGCCTAGAATTAAATCCACTTTTAAACACAAACTCATTACGATCTGGTTATAATATTATATTTTAACCACATGCCCTATCTGAATCAGAGGAACACTTAACAATTACAATATGTGAATTAGTAAATAGCCATGTAAATTACACTATTAATGCAGTAGTTCTTCCTTATTCAAGATTTCACTATGTCAACTGTTGCTCAAAAATAGATGAGTACAATAATTTAAGAAAATTTAAGAAGAGAATCCACACCAGTTAGAATGGCAATCATTAAAAAATCAGGAAACAACAGGTGCTGGAGAGGATGTGGAGAAATAGAAACACTTTTACACCGTTGGTAGGACTGTAAACTAGTTCAACCATTATGGAAAACAGTATGGCGATTCCTCAAGGATCTAGAACTAGATGTACCATATGACCCAGCCATCCCATCACTGGGGATATACCCAAAGGATTATAAGTCATGCTGCTATAAAGACACATGCCCACATATGTTTATTGTGGCACTATTCACAATAGCAAAGACTTGGAATCAACCCAGATGTCCATCAGTGACAGACTGGATTAAGAAAATGTGGCACATATACACCATGGAATACTATGCAGCCATAAAAAAGGATGAGTTCGTGTCCTTTGTAGGGACATGGATGCAGCTGGAAACCATCATTCTTAGCAAACTATCTCAAGAACAGAAAACCAAACACCGCATGTTCTCACTCATAGGTGGGAACTGAACAATGAGATCACTTGGACACAGGAAGGGGAGCATCACACACCGGGTCCTATTGTGGGGAGGGGGTGGGGGGGAGGGATAGCATTAGGAGATACACCTAATGTAAATGACAAGTTAATGGGTGCAGCACAACAACATGGCACATGTATACATATGTAACAAACCTGCACGTTATGCACATGTACCCTAGAACTTAAAGTATAATAAAAAAAAAAAAAGGAAAATCTACATGCCAAAACAAAAAAAGAAAAGAGAAACCATGTTCATGTAACTTTTATTATACTGTAATGTTGTAACCGTTCTATTATAAGTTATTTTTAATTTCTTACTGTGCCTAATTTATAAATTAACTTTGTTATAGTTATTTATGTATAGGAACAACATCATGTATATTATCCTCAAGCACACAGTAGGTAGTCAATAATGTATATTAAATTATTAATGCTATGTTATTAGGATTATTATTATGAAGGGCATTCCACTAAATTCAAAGCAATTACTATACAAGGTATGAGGTTTTCTAAAGAGCAAGTAACACTTTTGTTTTAATTTTGATTATGCGTTATTTTAAAAGGTTTGATATTTTAAATGCATGATAGTTGGGATTTTATAAGACAAGTTAATTATAAATGCATTTTTTCACATCTGTACATACATTTATTTTACTAATGAACAATTTAAGGACAGAAATGTTTGAATGTCTAACAGAAAAACAAGCATATCTTTTCTCAAACCTAAATAGCATTATTCATTGTTGAAACAAGAAGAAGGAGACACATTTCAGACCAAAAACTTCTTTACAAAATATATTTTGTCACCAGGGGATGAAAATTATTTAACTACTTCATGAAAACATATCATTTTATACTTTGTCCCAGAGGCAGAACACCAATGATTGTATTCAAGAGGGACACTACAAATTCAGGTACATATTATAGGTATTCTATTTTCTTTAACACTGTTGCAACAAAACAAAGCTCTCATTTTGTTTTGTTTTTGTCTTATATTTTTCCTACATATTTTAAGGGTATTTTAACTAAGAGGAAAAAATATACTTAATATTTGGGTAAACAGGAGTGCCTAGTTCCTACTGTCTGATGACAGAAGCTTCTTAAACTTTACACTCTTCCAGTACCATGAGCACTGTCTCCTGATAGGTACATTCATTCTCAGGTTGGATCAAATATTTCGTAGTTTTCTGGAAAGCTTACATGCCATGGGAGAGCAAGACCTGCTAATTTTTATCCAGGCCTAGTCAGTCACCATGCAGGATGGGATTAAATACTACCCAATTATAACTCTGTTTGTGTGCCCTTCACCATCTTGAAGGAGTACCATTATAGGCATTTACCATAAATTCCACTTCTAACTAGTGGCTGAACATAGACAAACTTGAAGATGAGATGGGTGGTAGATAATATTTGCTTTTTTCTTTAGGTGGACATTAGTTTATAGTGACTTTGGAAATCTAACCTTCTTCCCTAGTGTTTCAGTTGGCAGCGTCATCTTGCTAGAGTTCTGCATGTTTCTGTCATGGCACACTGTGTCACGATACTTTGAACCTCTTTCATCTAGCTTCTTGTTGAAGATGGTTGGTAGGAAGACAGTTTTTGAGTCCCTATATTTCTGTAGACAGAAACATAAATTTGTAGGTATTTCAGAGTAGGAAGTTGATGAGATATCATTAATAATGATAATCATTTTATCTTACAAAAACACGTCTTCCCATATTCAGTTTTGTCTTATACCCTCTAATCAGTTATTTATAGAAAAGAATAGAGGTGAAGGAAGTGGATAACTCTGTATTCTAAAATGTGTTCTCATAACTATTTACTTATTTTCCAATTTATCTGATGTTCTGATTCCTATGGTTTAAATGTACCCTTCAAAACTCATTTTAAAATTTAATTACAATTGTAACACTATGAAGAAGATGTATCTGTAAGAAATGATTACGTCCTGAGGTCCCACCTTTATGAATATATTAATGCCCTTATCCTGGGAGTCCATTAGTTATACAGGAATGTGTGCCTGATAAAAAGGATGCGTTCAGCCCACTACCTTCTCTGTCTCACATGCTTACTTGCTCATCCACTGTGGGGCGATACGCACTGATGTCAGCATTCTGCTCTTGAACTTTGCAACTTAGAAAATCATGGGCCAAATGGACCTCTGTTCTTTATAATTACTCAGCCTGTGGTATTCTGTTATGGCAGCAGAAAAAAAAAAAAGGATGAACACACGATTTTTTCTCAAACAAAATCAGCAGCAATTTCCAGAGCTTAATAAAATACATGTCTATTGATTCCCGGTCCCTTTCTTATGTGTGCAAAAGGCTCAAATAGACTATGCTTTAATGAAATGTTAAACTCTTGACCTAATTGCTTTTGATATTTCTAAAATAAACGTTGAACTGTCAGAGATTCTTTGAGTTGTCAATCTGAATCAGATCTTGTCGTATAACCACCACTGCAGGCTGTATTTGTACCAAATGAACAGAGCTGGTATATCTACAGTTGAATAAGACTTCAAAAGTACATCAAATTGTTTTTATTAATGTATTAGTTATTTATTTCCTTAACTAGTGACCCACATCTCCAAAGTATACATTTTCCAGAAGTACTTGAGTGAGCCACCACACTCAGCTTGAACAAATTACTTTAAATCTTTCATCCATGGCTGTATAACAAGCCAACTGAAAGGTAGTGGCTTAAACATTCCGCTCCTTCACTTTATCGTAATTCTATGAATTTACGATTTGTACCGGACTAAGCTAGATCAATCTGCTGATCTCATTCAGGGGTCTGCTGTCAAACGAGGGTCAATGGCCTCACTCTATGTCTGCTAGTTAACTGGGATGACTGGGTTGACTGGTTTACATGCTTCTATCCTTCTGGAGAACAACCTGGACTTTTTAACGTAGCTCTAATTGCAAGGCTGCAGGAGGAATACAAAATTCTCTAAAGCACTTACAAGTCTTTTTATTTCATCCAGTTTACTATTTTTTTTCTATTGACAAAAAACAAACAGCCAGGCAAGACTAGGTATGGGTGGAACACACCTAAAGGCAATGTACCACATACACAGAACATGTCGTGTGTGTGTAAAATGTACCAACAGTTACAGAGTGAAGATAGAAAGTGGAATGTCTTAAGATGTGTACAAGTTAGTGGAACTTATCCACTGAAAAATGTATTGGAGGTAGGGAGGAAACAGAACTGTAGTGGGGTAAAATGTCATTATCTGATTGCCAAACCATCAGAGAGAAGACTGTCTCTCTCCTATTGAGAAAGGAAAATGAGCTGGAAGGCATTGGCAGCATGTTCGTGGACAGGTTTTGGACACAATCATCACTGGGAGGGAGAGTTCCCTATAAAAAATTGTAATTTAGAGGCTTCAGAAGATAGGCCAGTTCATAACCTGTATAAGGAGAAGAGAGAGCATCACTAAAAGAGGAAGGAATACTTCTAAGAAAATGGGGGTAATGGCACTGGATATAGAAGATCAAGAAATAAACAGAGAACCCACCTATATCCCAGAAGACAAAACTACTCTGAATATTCTAGGACACCTTCCTCATGCCCAGGTGGTAGCTCATGCATAGAACAGTTATAACCGTCATTCTGATTTCACAAGTCATTATCCACATACTCGAGGAAAGTTTGGATCTTCACACTAGAGATTCTGAATGATTTAAATTATGATCCATGGGAAGCAGCTTATGAATGAGTATCCCTTCAGATTTAGTTGCCAAGGCAACACACAAAGTAGACAAAATAACCGAAGGAGTGGGCAGAAAAGTGGAAAAATAAGTTTGTAGGCAAATCTCTTGTAGAGCATTAGGTTTTCACTCAAAGCCTGTGTGACAGTGCCTGATTTTTTGTAGTTACTTTCTGTATGCATGTATTACGATGATAATGCAGAAGTTCAAAGAAAATTTTAATATTGAGCTAATAAAAATAAAAGACAATATTATAAACATATCACTATTCTTATCTTCTTTTCTGTATGTTTGTTTGTTTTTCGACAGTATTTCTCTGTTGCCCCAGGCTGCAGTGCAGCGGTGCGATCTTGGCTCACAGTAACCTCCGCTTCCCGAGTTCAAACAATTCTCGTGCAGCCTCCAGAGCAGCTGGATTACAGGCATGTGCCACCACACCTGGCTATTTTTTTTATTAATTAATTTATTTTTATTTTTTTATTTTTAGTACAGACAGGATTTTGCAATTTTGGCCAGGCTGGCCTTGAACTGCTGACCTCAAGTGCAGGACCCACCTCGGCCTCCCAAAGTGCTGGTATTATAGGCATGAGGCACCTCTCCTGGCCAATTGTCATATCCTTATAAGCGTTACTTAAGGCCCGCCTTCAAACATTCCAATTTAGTTGTGAAATGGGTCTGGGAGACTGTGTTAAATAGATCCAGATGATTGTAACATGTAGTCATCTAAATTAGTCCTTATGACATCCTTTTCAGTGGGTTCTATTGTTATTATTCCTTTTTCAACATGTGACAATGAAAACATAACAAGTTAATCAATATCTCCCAGGTTATAGAAACTAGCAAGTATCAGAGTTAGGATCTGATCCCAGGCAACCTGGCTCCAGACCTGAAACCTTGACCACTACACACTTGTGATCAGAAATATTTATCTCAAAACTATTTGTTCTTTTGATTCATTACTCACTAAAACTTAAGACCTAGGAAATTTACATATTTAGTAATACATCCCTGAGTGATGGATATTGTCAATTCTCCCCCTGGCCAAGAGAGAAACAGGCATTGGATATTTTCAACCCGCAACTTCAGTTTTCTGGCTCCAGGGTGGTGCTGATGAAGTCTGGCAATGCAGTAGGCTGCTCACCCCCAGCGGAAGTAAAGCTTTGGAGCTCAAGGCGTTGCGCAAATAATAGATTATCCAGTCTATAGCATAAGTTCTGAGTAGGTTTTTTTCTCAGGAAAATAACCTTAGGGGTTATGATTGTAAAGCTAGACCAAGGTTCGGGAAACATATAGACTTCGACTAGATGCCATCCTAACATTCAAAAGAGTTTAATAGGTAGGTAAAAAGACAAAATAGTGAGTAAATCATCATATATTCACAATTTATAAATGGAATTATTTAAATCCAATTAAGTATTATGGATAATTGGGTTGAATATCTAGAATCTAATTTGATTTGAAAATTGGGCAATGATGACTCTAATGTGGGGATGTAACCAACGACTTCTTTAAGTTTTTAATCTATGATGTGATGACATTAATTGGCTCAGCGGGAGAGCTAGGGGCATGAGAAAAAATGTGTTGAAGCCCATAATTATAAATTATAGTCCTGATTAGATCCCTGAGCAATAAACAATCTCATGGAGCCCCAAAATTTTGCTTTAGGATAATTTTTAGGATGAAATTTTTTAATGATAGCTTCATTAACTCCTGGGAAATTTAAAAGTTAGTATAGACACATATTTTTAAAAAAACCTATAGTGTTGTATTTTTAAGTTTAAAACTCACATGTACTTTCTACTTAAGCACTTGTAGCTCATTTTTACATTTCTGACATTTTAGCAGTACAACTGATTAATCCCATAATTCCAATTTTAATAAGTGTAATTGAGAAATTAATATAGATTTACTAATTTTATATTCAGTATTGTAACATTTAAGAGAATTTAAGGTTTAGCTTACCATGTTAAATTTATATGTGCTATTTAAGTATTCAAGAGAGTTTTATTTGTTAATTAAATAATTGGAATACTTAAAAAAGAAATTGAATATATTAAATTTATGAAAGCAGTTTAAAATGTTGAAGGTGTTTAATTAACTAAGTTTTTAAATAGGACCAAACATTATTCCAAAGCCTATTAAAATAGCTAATAAGAGTTTACTGAACTTAGAAATATAATTCATATGCTGAGCTTAAACGCTTAAAGAAGAACTAGTTTGGGGATTTGTAACTTTAATAAATTGAATATTAATTTTTAAAGCCAAACCAAACTCTAAATAATATCTCTGAACATTAAATCCTCCTTCGAGACTATAATGAATTTTACAATGATATTTAATTTTGCAGTGTTTCTGGCTGATCGATGACATGGTAGCTTTGTCCCGTGGCTAGTTTCCCCCGCCACTTTGGTTTCCAGTGTGCACTGCTATTCTACCAAGGCAAAATGCTCTGTGCAAATCCTAGCACTTTAGCAGGGATATCAACCTCAATACTGCATCACACTTTCACCCTCTTCTTCCTGGAGGCCCTGATTGCTCCTGCACTCTCCAAAGGTTTGTTGACTCCCTAATTCAAATCAAACATAATGGAACCATAACTTTCTCAAGTATATTATTCAGGGTTCTCCAGAGAAACAGAACCAATAAAATATTTAGAAAGAGATTTATTCAGAGGGATTGGCTCACGAGGTTATGTAAGTTGAGAAGACCCACAATTTGTCATCTATAAACTGGAGACCCATGAAAATCAATGTTTCAGTTCTATTCCAAACTCAAAGGGCTGAGAACCAGGGAAGTCAGAGGGGAGTACTAAAATCCAAGGTCAGGATAAGATAGAAGGTCCAACTGAAGCAGAGAGAGCAAATTTACCCTTCCCCTGCCTTTCTGCTTTGTTCAGGCCCTCAGTGAATTGGATGAATCCTGCCCACATTGGTCAGTGTGCTCTTTGTAACTCAGGCCACAAATGCTAATCTCTTCCAGAAATAATGTCTTACAAACTATCTGGGCATCTCCTAGTCTGACAAATTGACACATAAACTTAACCATCACACCACCTACTAACTAAATCTTCAATTTCTAAACACCTGAGAGCATCTCCTAGCCAGCCGATCAGACATGTTGGATACAACAGGTTTCCTGGGTCCAGAGAGAGCCCACTCAATTACAGTGGGTTGTTATTTGTGTCCCATGTGGCTCTTCTCACCAGCTCTTTATGTCCTCTGCTTCTGTTCCTCCAGCATTTCCAAATGTCCAATGGATGAGGTGTGGTGTTTGGTATCCCATATAACTTTCACCATCAAAATAAAAACAAATCATAGTAGTTTCCAGAAATGTTAATGTATATATGGGAAAATTAACATTAGACTAGAGTATACATGATTTCTGTGCCTGTGTTAGAGCAAAGTAATTCCATCTCCACTGTTACCAGACTAGTCCAAGTGATCTCTATCTTTATCTAGAATATTCCAATTATGTTTTAACTGGATTTAACTGGTCTTTTAATATTCAATTCTTTTTTTTTTTTTTTTTTTTTTTGAGGCGGAGTCTCGCTCTGTGGCCCAGGCTGGAGTGCAGTGGCCCATCTCAGCTCACTGCAAGCTCCGCCCCCCGGGTTCCCGCCATTCTCCTGCCTCAGCCTCCCAAAGTGCTGGGACTACAGGCGCGGCCACCACACCCGGCTAATTTTTTGATTTTTAGTAGAGACGGGGTTTCACCATGTTAGCCAGGATGGTCTCGATCTCCTGACCTCGTGATCTGCCCATCTCGGCCTCCCAAAGTGCTGGGATTACAGGCTTGAGCCACCTAATATTCTCTTTTAATAACTCAACTATTAAAGATATCTTTTTCCTTAAACCATTTAATTATTGCCCTGCCCTACGGTTTTTTTTTGTTTGTTTGTTTTGTTTTGTTTTGTTTTTACAGTAAGTCCAAAATTTTTTGAAGGATACAATGTCCTATAATATTTGGTGCAAATCAATGCCTCTAACTTACGTCTTACCATACAACACCTAGTTGCTTTCAGTAACTCGAATAACCATGCCTCCAAACCTTCTCAAGAAAACCTCTAAACTTTTGCACCTCCCCAACAACCATCCATATATATGTGGTTTAAGAACTCCAGCTTTTCATCTATCTCCATTATTGAGCTTCTAACGAGACTTACCTGTTGACTTCCTGTTGGGAGACAAATTTTTATGAGTTTCTTACGTTACTGGATTGTTCAGGCTTTCTAAGCAAAGAACATTTTTCAAAAGCAAACAGCTCTGGAAGCTACAAATACCGTATTTCTCCAGAAAGAACTAGAAATATACATACCCAGAGATTTCCCATGACACTAAAGATAAAATCATGTCTTCCCTTCTTGAGAGACAGTTGCCTTATATTCTAGGTTAATAAACTTGGAGATGACTCCTGTCTCTCCCATAGAGGTAATTTTCTTTCCTTCCTTCCTTCCTTCCTTCCTTCCTTCCTTCCTTCCTTCCTTCCTTCCTTCCTTCCTTCCAAAGATGGGTATATGTACCAAACATCTTCTAAACACTTATATTCTCCTAAAATTCAAGATTCTTCGCCTATAGTGCCTCCCATTGCATATACAAAAATTATGTGGCCTCATATAATTACCTTATGGAGATTCAAAGTTCAGAGCAGACAGAAGATGCTGCTCTGCCTGCTGATTTTGTTGTGAGAAATATACCATCTGTGTCTTTGACCCAATGGCCTTGTGTTGCATGTGTGTGTGTCTGTGACATATAACATATATATATATATAAAATATATGTATATTTGTGTATATATATGCACACACGCAAACCTACATATATACATGTAGTAATATTAAATATAAAATACCTGTTTTCTGGGAGTATTTTCCCACCTATATTGGAATTAGTTTAAGAGCCTTATATTCCTTGGATTTTTATCACTGGTTTTTATAGTGTTCCAAGAAAAGGAGCTTATGGCATGAATGAATAAATACATGTGTTTTCCCAAGTCTTAAGCATGCTTACCTCTGGTATCACAGAGTAGGGACACCTATAAAGATCAGCATACGTCAAACTCAATCCACAAATTCAGGCTTAAAAATAACATAATTTCATCTAGATCAAAATGTTTATGACTCAATGTTCCTTTTCTCCCAGGGTTTTGAAAATGTTTATCTTCGTCGTCGTTGATGAGCCCACTTTCACTGTCTCCAGACCACATCATAAGGCTACAGGTTGAACTAATATCATGAAAACTGGGTTAAAAAAAACTCTGATGTCCTGTGTGCCAAGATTTCTACTAACAACCTCATTGTCTAATCTCTCCATGAAGTCTGGTAACTTCCTATTTCCATGGTGTCTTTGGACTTCTTCGTGTTTATGGGATTGGATGCCCCTGTTTTACACAGCCCTTCCCTCTGAAGTTTGCTGCTTTATATCTCAGCCTCAGACCAGTGAAATCCCTGATGCCTGTTTAAATCTTATGTGTGGGCTCAAAATTACATAAACATATCCTGTAAACTTCTCCATAATCCTGAAAAGAGCTGTTAACTGTTTGAATGAGGGAGGAAAAGCAAATAATAAGTGTAAGAGGAGGAGTAGGAGGAGGGTGAGGAAGAGCAGGAGGGATAAGGGGAAGGAAGGAGAAGGAGAAGGAAGATAAAAGAAGAAGAAGGAGAATGACAAGGAGGAGAAGGAGGGGGAGAAGTGAAGGGAAAAGGGGAAGGTGAAGGGGAAGAAGAGGAAAATGATTGAAAGGAAAAGAAGGAAAAAACAAGAAGGAGGAGAAGAAGGAGGAAGAGAGGAAGGAGGAGGATAAGGGAAAGAGTAAGGAGAAGGGGAAGAAGAAGAAGAAGAGGAAAACGGGTTCAAACAAAGAAGAAAGGAAGAATAAGGAGGAGGAGAAAGAAGAAGAGAAGGATGAGGAGAGGGGAAGAAAAGGAAGACAGAGAAGAAGGGGAAGAAGAAGGAGAGGAAGAGAAGAAGAGGAGGAGGCAGAAGATGTGAAGGAGAAGAGATTGTGATTGGGAGAGGGAAAGAGAAAGAGGGGTGGAAAAAGAAGAAAGAGAGGGAGAGAAAAAGATACAGAGAAACAAGGAGAGTCCAGGAGAGTCCAGGTCCTTGCCCGTTAGACTCTCCTTAGCTCCAAGTATTTCCACTGCAGGGCCCTGCAGACACTGATGAATTAGAAGGATCTCCTCTAGAGTTTCATTCTCCAGATTGGCCTGACCCAGCCCATCCCAAGCTTTACACAGAAGTGTATTAGATTCCTGTGATCTAGACCTGGAACTCACAGTGGCATTTTCATTCCCTCTGCATACCAACTACCAGCCTCAACTCACCTGTGCCCCAGAAGGTTATTTCTATTGGCCGAACAACTATAAAGCAGTTCCCCAAAGTTCCACCATGCAGAGGGGTGCAACCACGCCTTCTTCAATAAGATCTGAAATCTCTTCCAACTTTGTTCCTCTTTGACTGCTCTTTCTTTAGACATAGGATATCCTTGAGAGTCTTCTTTCATTTTTGTAGTTATTCTGCTATTGTGACTTAGTAATTTTTTATATTAAACTTCTCTGTTTAAGACTGATTAATCCTGGACTGATTTACTAGTTTTTTGAAATTACTTATTAAAAGCTAAACGGTAAGATGATTAGGCACTTATCAGTGAGGATAAATTCTGCAGATATGCTAACACTTGGTAGAAACATCTTCTTGTGAGGGACTGGCCACATCCATCTCCTGGGATGCTGTCTGATCACTTCCCTGAGAGAGGGTGTCAGATTGCAGACACAGAGAGAACCATATAAATACCATTCCCCCTAGAGGACGTGACAGGTGTTAGAAATACATCTGCTTCCAGTAGGCAAGCTGAATTATATCTTACACATTTCTCTTTTTTTTTTTATTATACTTTAATTTCTAGGGTACATGTGCACAGCATGCGAGTTTTTTACATAGGTGGGAGCCCACATAGACAATCCTAAGCAAAAAGAACAAAGCTGGAGGCATCATGCTACCTGACTTCAAACTACGCTACAAGGCTAAAGTAACCAAAACAACATGGTACTGGTACCAAAACAGATATATAGACCAATGGAATATCTTACACATTTCTACATACAAAACACTCAGAAGTTCAACCAATTCTAAATGGAACATAGGAAAAAATTAAAAGGCATCCAAAGAATGGAATTAGGGCTACAGGGCAGACTTTCAGATCTGATGCCATCTATTTTCTTTTGTCAGTGGAGATAAAAAGTAACATTGTACATTAACCTTAAAACATAACAGGGAAAGAAAGAAAAAGAAAGAGGAAAGAAAGAAAGAAAGAAAGAAAGGATGGATGGAAGGAAGGAAGGAAGGAAGGAGAAAACAAGAAATAACAAGAAAAAGAAGTATACTTTATATAGAATAATTTTATAACAAAATATTAAATATATAAAATATTAGATTGATCTAATACATCCCACTTATGAATTTTTTTTACTTTAAAAGCATATTTACCGCCTCGCATTGAGAATTAAATATTTTCATAGCTAGCAGATAATCACTCTGTGATAGCATGTATGAGTAGACATAAACTTATATAGAGAAATAGATATACTTCTAAATCACTAAAAATAAAGAAATCAAATATTTACTGGCTTAAATGGAAGCTGAACATTTTAGTAAAATATATTTCCCACATATCATGATAACACTAATTACGAGTTAGAAATTATTTAATCTTGTTGAATAATTATTTAGATTTCTTTTCATCCACCTATCAATCTCTGGATAAATTTGTATAATGTGATGAGAAGGGAGATTTCATTAAAAATTACATTGAATTAAAAATCATAGACTTGGGATTAATCTCTAATTGATTTTGATTCCATAAATTAAAGATATGTGATAATACAAATACAGATTTAATATGCACAGTTAAAAATAAGAAGTGCTTAAAATTTGGCCGGGTGCAGTGGCTCACTCCTGTAATCCCAGCACTTTGAGAGGCTGAGGCGGGTGGATCCCGAGGTCAAGAGATCAAGAGCAGCTTGGCTAACATAGTGAAACCCCGTCTCTACTAACGATACAAAAAATTATCCGGTAACGGTGGTGAGCGCTTGTAATACCAGCTACCCAGGAGTCGGAGGCAGAGAATAGCTTGAACCTGGGAGGCGAGGTTGCAGTGAGCCGAGATTGCGCCATTGCACTCCAGCCTGGGTGACAGGGTGAGACTACGTCTCAAAAAAAAAAAAAAAAAAAAAAAGCACTTAAAATTTAAATGTGTATACATACACACACACACACGTATATAAATATATGTATGTGATACAGCAGGATAAATGTTTAAACTGGGAAAAGGACGTAATTGTCTAGTTCATAGTGTGATGTATAGATTAATGTTTTACTTTTGCATAAAATAATGTGTTAATTTTCCATACATATTTAGTGTTCACTAAAGTTAGATATCTGGCAGAATATCATTCTGACAAGAAGCTGTTAGCAGTTAGTTTGTTTTAGTTTGTTGTTGTTCTTTGAAAATAATAACGAAACAATACTACTTTTAAAGTATTGCCTACTTCTAACTTACCTTGAAATCAATTAACCTAAATTGTTACGGGATTTAATTATTGGCCTGATGATAGTCCGATTGAATTTTCTTTAATGCTTTGACTTCAAGAAATAAATCCCAGTTATAATATACCAGTAAATTCTTGTAGTCATAATTCATTTATTTATAAAACAGTGCTACTATTTAAACCTAAAAAGGTTTTGTAATTATCTTTACAACTAAATTGTTGAGAGTTTATCTCCTAATTATCTTGTATTTAGAAATGAAATTAATTCTGCATAAATAAATGGAAATTTATAGAGAATATTATGTTCAACTAAATAAATAATGCTGACATGTCCATAGTCAATGAACATCAATTAATTAGTGAATATGACAAATTGTTTAGTTTTATTATTTAAAGTAATAATAAACCATTTTTTAGTGGCAATCATCACCTGATCTGTTGATCTTGCTACACTTCAAATTTTCTATTAATACACTATATTTTATTTTTAATATTTTGAGAAACCTCCATATGCTTGCCAGCATCTGTAATTTCTTGTACTTTTTTGATAATAGCCAATCTAACATGTGTTAAACGATATCTCATTGTGTTTTTCCTTCCATTTCCCTGATGATTAGTTATGTCGAGTATTTTACATGTACCTATTGGTCATTTTTTAAAGGGGGGAAATATTTCACATTGTATTTAATTATTTATTTTTATTTTTATTATTATACGTTAAGTTCTGGGATACATGTGCAGAACGTGCAGTTTTGTTACATAGGTATACACGTGCTAAGGTGGTTTGCTGCACCCATCAACCCATCACCTACATTAGGTATTTCTCCTAATGCTATCCCTCCCCTAGCCTCCCATCCCCCAACAGGACCCGGTGTGTGATGTTCCCCTCCCTGTGTCCATGTGTTCCCCTTCTTCACCTCCTACTTATGAGTGAGAACACGCAGTGTTTGTTTTTATGTTGTTGTGATAGGTTGCTGAGAATGATTGTTTCCAGTTTCATCCATTTCCCTGCAAAGGACATGAACTCATCCTTTTTTGTGGCGGCATAGTATTCCAGGGTTTATATGTGCCACATTTTCTTTATGCAGTCTATCATTGATGGACATCTGGATCATTTCCAAGTCTTTGCTATTGTGAATAGTGCCACAGTAAACATACATGTGCATGTGTCTTTGTAGTAGAATGATTTATAATCATTTGGGTATATACCCAGTAATGGGATTGCTGGGTCAAATGGTATTTCTAGTTCTAGATCCTTGAGGAATCTCCACACTGTCTTCCAAAATGGTTGAATTAATTTACACTCCCACCAACAGTGTAAAAGTGATCCTATTTCTCCATATCTTCTCCAGTATCTGTTGTTTCATGACTTTTTAATGATCACCATTCTAACTGGTGTGAGATGGTATCTCATTGTGGTTTTGATTTGCATTTCTCTAATGAGCATCACTGATGAGCATTTTTTCATGTTTGTTGGCTGCATAAATGTCTTCTTTTGAGAAATGTCTGTTCATATCCTTTGCCCACTTTTTGATGAGGTTGTTTGTTTTTTTCTGGTAAATTTGTTTAAGTTCTTTGTAGATTCTGCATATTAGTGCTTTGTCAGATGGATAGATTGCAAAATTTTTCTCCCATTCTGTACTTTTCCTGTTCACCGTGATGATGGTTTCTTTTGCTGTGCAGAAGCTTTTTAGTTTAATTAGATCTCATTTGTCAATCCTGGTTTCTGTTGCCATTGCTTTTGATGTTTTAGACATAAAGTCTTTACCAATGCCTATGTCCTAAATGGTATTGCCCAGGTTTTCCTCTAGAATTTTATGGTTTTAGGTCTCACATTTAAGTCTTTAATCCATCTTGAATTGATTTTTGTGTAAGGTGTAAGGAAGGAGTCCAGTTTCAGTTTTCTGCATATGGCCAGCCAGTTTTCTCAACACAATTTATTAAATAGGAAATCTATTCCCCATTGCTTGCTTGTGTCAGGTTTGTCAAAGAAAAGATGGTTGTAGATGTGTAGTGTTAGTTCTGAGACTTCTGTTCTGTTTCATTGGTCTATATATCTGTTTTGGTACCAGTACCATGCTGTTTTGGTTACTGTAGCCTTGTAGTGTAGTTTGAAATCATGTAGGGTGGTGCTTTCAGCTTTGTTCTTTTTGCTTAGGATTGTCTTGGCTATGTGGGCTCTTTTTTGGTTGCATATGAAGTTTAAAGTATTTTTTTTCTAATTCTGTGAAGAAAGTCAGTGGTAGTTTGATAGGGATATCATTGAATCCATAAATTACTTTGTGCAGTATGGCCATATTTACAATATTGATTCTTCTTATCCATGAGCATGGAATGTTTTTCCATTTGTTTGTGTCCTCTCTTATTTCCTTGAGCAGTGGTGTCTAGTACTCCTTGAAGAGGTCCTTCACATCCCTTATACGTTATATTCCAAGGTATTTTATTCTGTTAGGAGTAATTGTGAATGGGAGTTCACTCATGATTTGACTGTCTGTTTATCTGCTATTGGTGTATACGAATGCTTGTGATTTTTGCACATTGATTTTGTATCCTGAGATTTTGCTGAAGTTGCTTATCAGCTTAAGGGGATTTTGGACTGAGATGATGGGGTGTTCTAAATAAACAATCATGTCATTTGCAAACAAAGACAATTTTACTTCCTCTCTTTCTATTTGAATACCCCTTATTTCTTTCTCTTGTCTGATTGCCCTGGCCAAAACTTCCAATAGTATGTTGAATAGGAGTGGTGAGAGAGGGCATCCTTGTCTTGTGCCAGTTTTCAAAAGTAATGCTTCCAGTTTTTGCCCATTCAGTATGATATTGGCTGTGAGTTTGTCATAAATAGTTCTTATGCTTTTGAGATATGTTCCAACAATATCTAGTCTAATGAGAGTTTTTAGCATGAAGTTGTGTTGAATTTTGTCAAAGGCCTTTATTGCATCTATTGAGATAATCCTCATGGTTTTTGTCATTGGTTCTGTTTATGCGGTGGATTATGTTTATTGATTTGTGTATGTTGAACCAGCCTTGCATTCCAGGTATGAAGCCAACTTGATCATGGTGGATAAGCTTTTTGATTTGCTGCTGAATTCAGTTTACCAGTATTTTATTTAGGATTTTCACATTCATGTTCATCAGGGATATTGGCCTGAAGTTTTCTTTTTTTGTTGTGTCTCTACCAAGTTTTGGTATCAGGATGATGCCGGTCTCATAAAATGAGTTAGGGAGGATTCCATCTTTTTCTATTGTTTGGACTAGTTTCAGAAGGAATGGTACCAGCTTCTCTTTGTACTTCTGGTAGAATTCAGCTGTGAATCTGTCTGGTCCTGGACTTTTTTTGGTTGGTAGGCTATTAATTACTGCCTCAATTTCAGAACCTGATATTGGTCTATTCAGAGATTTGACTTCTTCTTGGTTTAGACTTGGGAGGTTGTATGTGTCTGGGAATTTATCAGTTTCTCCTAGGTTTTCTAGTTTATTTGTCTAGAGGTGTTTATGGTAATTTCTGATGGTAGATTGTATTTCTGTGGGATCGGTGGTGATATCCCCTATATCATTTTTTTTTTTTTATTGTGTCTATTTGATTCTTCTCTCTTTTCTTCTTTATTAGTCTGGCTAGCAGTCTATCTATTTTGTTGATCTTTCCAAAAAACCAGCTCCTGGACTAATTGATTTTTTGAAGGATTTTTCATGTCTCATTCTCCTTCACTTCCGCTCTGATCTTAGTTGTTTCTTGTTTTCTGCTAGCTTTTGAATATGTTGGCTTTGCTTCTCTAGTTCTTTTAATTCTGATGTTAGCATGTCAGTTTTAGATCTTTCCTGCTTTGTCTTGTGGGCAGTTAGTTCTACAAACTTCCCTCTACACAAGGCTCTAAATGTGTCTCAGAGTTTCTGGTACGTTGTGTCTTCATTCTCATTGGTTTCAAAAAGCATCTTTATTTCTGCCTTCATTTTGTTATTTACCCAGTAGTCACCCAGGAGCAGGTTGTTCAGTTTTCATGTATTTGTGTGGTTTTGAGTGAGCTTCTTAATCTTGAGTTCTAATTTAATTGCATTGGTCTGAGAGACTGTTTGTTATGATTTCTGTTATTTTGTATTTGCTGAGGAGTGTTTTACTTCCAATTATGTGGTCAATTTTAGAATAATTGTAATGTGGTGCTGAGAAGAATGTACATTCTGTTGCTTTGGGGTGGAGAGTTCTGTGGATGTCTATTAGATTTGCTTGGTCCAGAGCTGAGTTCAAGTCCTGAATATCCTTGTTAATTTTCTGTCTTGTTGATTTGTCTATTATTGACAGTGGGGATGGAGGAATATCTATCAAGCAAATGGAAAGAAAAAAAAAAAGAAAGAAAAAAAAGCAGGGGTTGCAATCCTAATCGCTGATAAAACAGACTTTAAACCAACAAAGATCAAGAGACAAAGAAGGGCGTTTCGTAACGGTAAAGGGATCAATGCAGCAAGAAGAGCTAACTATCCTAACTATATATGAACCCAACACAGGAGCACCCAGATTTATAAAGCGAGTTCCTAGATACCTACAGAGACTTAGACTCCCACACAATAATAGTGGGAGACCTTAATCCTATTGGCCATTTTTGTGTCTTCTTTGAAAAAATATCTATTCAGATCCTTTTCCTATTTTTCAATTCATTTGTTTATTGAGTTGTTTGAGTTATTTACCTATTTGGATATTAGCCTCTTATCAGATATACAGTTAGCAAATATTTTCTCCCAATCTGTAAGTTGTCTTGTATTGTTTTGTCTTGTCTTTTCTTTCTATTTTCTTTTCTTCTTTCTTTCTTCTTTCTCTTCTCTTTTCTTTCTTCTTTCCTTCCTTTTTTTATCTTCTTTATTTCTTTTCCTTCTCTTTTTCTTCCTTTTCCTCTCTGTCTCCCTTCTTTCCTTCCTTCCTTCCTTTCTTCCTTCCTTCCTTCCTTCCTTTTTCCTTCTCTCTCTCTCTCTCTCTCTCCCCCCGTCTTTCTTTCTTCTTTTCTGTCTTGTTCTCATCCAGACTGGAGTTTAGAGGTACAATCTTGGCTCACTATAATCTCTGGCTCATGGGCTCAAGTGATCTTCCCACCTCAGCTTCCTGAGTAGCTGGGACTACAGGCATGAGCCGCAACACTCAGCTAATTTTAAAAATTTCTGTAGAGCAGAGGTCTTACTATATTGCTCTTGCTTGTCTCCAACTCCTGGACAATTCCTCCCTGTGTCATCCTCTTTCCAAAGTGCTGGAATTACAGGCATGAATTACCACACCCAGCCAATTATTTTCATTACTATGTGTAAGTTTTTTAAAGTAGTGCTACTTGTTTATTTTTTATTTTGTTATGTTAATTTTTGGTGTGATGTGCAAAGGAATATGATTACCAAGGCCAAAGTCAAGAAGCTTCTCCCCTATGCTTCCCTCTGGGTGCTTTAGGATTTCACCTCTTATATTAAGTCGTAACTCTTTTTCAATCCATAAACAGAGTATTTTTATATTTATTTCTATCATTTTCAATTATTTTCATTAATGTCTGTTAGCTTTCAATGTACAGATTTTATCTCCCTAGTTAAATATATATCTAAGAGATTTTTGAATTTTTCTCTTTGTATGAAAACTGCTACTGGAACTTTGATAGGGTTGTGCTGAAACTATATATTGCTTTGGGTAGTGCGGACATTTTAACAATTTGAATTCTTCAAGTCCATAAACAAAGTGTCTTTCCATTTATCTGTATAATTTTCAATTATTTTCATTAGTGTTTATTAGCTCTTCTGTGTTCAGATTTTTCATCTCCCTGATTAAATTTCTTTCTAAGTGTTTAATTCTTTTGAATGCAATCATAAATGAAATAATTTTCTTGACTTCTTTTTTGGATAGATTGTTATTGCTCCAGCATCATCTCTTCTGGAAATATACCCAGGGTTTTTTTGTTTCATTGGAAAAAATTAAAATCAATGCCTCATGGAGGTAACTTTCACTCCTACGTTCATTACATTATCATCACAATAGCCAATATATGGAAACAACCTAAGTGTCCATCAACAGATGAGTGGAAAAGGAATTATTCATCATTAAAAAAGGAGATCTTGCCATTTGAGGTAACATGGATGAACCTGGAGGACATTGTGATCATTGAAATAAGCCATACACAAAAGAAAAATGCTGCGTAATCTCACTTGCATGTAGAATCTAAAAATAATTAATACATAGAGACTAGATCAGTCCTTACCAGGGACAGTGAGAGAGGAAATGGAGAGATATTGCTATAAGAGTACAAAGTTGTAGTTAGGATGAATAAGTCTAAAGCTCTAATGTGCAGCATGATGACTATAGTTAATAATATTGTATTTTACATTGGAAATTTGCTATAAGAGTAGATTTCAGATCCTACTACCATACACACAAAAAAGGTCACTTTGGGAGAAGATGAATATGTTAATTTGCGTGACTGTAGTAATCATCTCACCATGTGTATATGCAGGAAAATATCAATCATGCTGCTCACACTAAACAAATATGAAGGAAAATAAAAAATATAGGAAAAGATACAAAAAAATGTATTTGAAAACGGTATTCTTTATCTACTACTCTGAGGCAGGAGCTCAAAAAATGTGAAATCGATTCCCATAACCCAAATTTCTTGTTCACATTTCTTATTTTGATTTAACTTCTCATTAGTTTATAGATACAGAAAGTCCTAGTCATATTATCGGGTTTCAAATAGTATTTTTTGTTACATGTTAACTTATTAGCTTTTACATTTTATATAAATTTTTGTGAATTAAACTATGCATCTCTTTCCACGGGAGACTGACTCATCATCATAGTTAAGAGCTCATTTTGGCTGACAGTAATTTGGACAGTGATAACTTGACAATAACTATCACCTGAAGTAAACCACCTGACAGCTGTATGTCTCATGCTTTGTTGCAACAGCTACTTCTATTTCTGAAACTTTTTCAGAAATAGTTGAAATAAAATTGGCATTATTGCTGCCCGGAATAAGCATTTGATATTATGATTCACAACACTGTTATTGTTGTCTTTATTATCTATGTAATATTAAGACATTCATCCTCTATTAGTTTTAACCCTTCTTTACTTCTGATTGGTGTACATAATTATTGACCAAGTAATTTCTGTACAATCAGGCTGGTTATTCTGTTTTATACTATCATTAGCCATGAATATTTTCAACTAATTATTTTTCCAATATAACCAGCAATGCATTTCTTACATATGCAGATATATTTGTTTACAAATATTACAAAAAAGTAATTTAATATTATAGTTTTCTGTGTTCAAAAAATCACACAGAATATGGTGATCCTTAATAATAGAATATGTGACATGTGAATTCATTCACAAATTTTTTAATTGAAAGTAAAGCTCTAAAAATCTAAATTAGATAAATGAGTAAGAGCTTTTTAAGCTCAACTATCTGCCAATATTGTACCATTATTTACATAATTTTAAATTGTGTATCTAAAATTACAATAAGTAATAGTCTTTAAAAATAGAGATTTTTATAAGAAATGGGCACACAAATTAACCATGACTTTTGGATTGTATTTATTATTCAATACATTTAATTTGTATTTAGGTATATTTCCAAAACACAAACATATTTTAATGACAAAATGTTGGCGCACCTTACAGACATAAGTAGTTCATTGTACCAGCAAATAGTAAAATTTTACATGTAAAATGACATTGTACAGATCAATCTTATTAATTACACATTTTGATACTTTATATATGACATTTCTGATGGTAATAAATACATGACTTGTATAATAAACCTTCAATAAGTTCACTCTACTCTGTTTAAAAGATTGAAAGGGCATGGTACTTTTAGGCTGAATTAACATTATTTAATTGCTTTTATTGATTTAAATCTTTTTCTTTGTTCACCATACTCCACCACATCTCAGTTTGCTTGGTTAGGTACTTCTTTAATTTTTTTCCTAATATACTTGTGGTTCACTTCCATTTACAATATACATATATTTTTATTGTGAAACATAACATCCATGTTTTAAAAAAGTATAAAAGAAATATATATATTGTTTGTTTGTTTTTGGTTGTTGAGACAGAGTTTCGCTCTTTTCACTCAGGCTGGAGTGAAATGGCATGATCTCGGCTCAGTGCAACCTCTACCTCCTGGATTCAAGCGATTCTCCTGCCTCAGCCTCCCAAGTAGCTGAGATTATAGGCACCTGCCACCACCCCCAGCTAATTTATGTATTTTTAGTAGAGACGGGGTTTCACCGTGTTGGCCAGGCTGGTCGTGAATTCCTGACCTCAGGTGATCCACCTGCCTCAGCCTCCCAAAGTTCTGGGATTACAGGCATGAGCCACCGCGCTCAGCCTAAAAGAAACACATAGATGAAAAAATGTATTTATACAAGAAACACTCATTTATTTAACTGCGACCCAAGTGAAGAAAAAATTTTAAAAATTGTTTTTCCTACCAGATATCACCTGTAAAGTTCATAACAGGCAACTAAATCGGTGCTTCCAGAACTGACATTGGAGTGGCAGCTCCTTGATATAGCAGTTGCAACACAGAACTTGCCTCTCTCATTTATGCAGGAATGTGGACTTTTAACTTAATGCAGGTATCTCTAATTTGAAACAGCCAGAAGGACACAAATCTTAACCCCTTAATGAATCTGAAAAGTATACCACTAGCAGTTAATAAGTTTTAATGTTAAACATTCCTGTCGTCTCAGGTGATCTGTCTTACAAGTCAAATTGTAGTAAAAATTCTCTATTAAAAAAAAAAACCTCCCCATTTTGAATTTGAAACCTCAGAAGGCTGCACACAATTTTGATATAACTAAGACAATACAAATAACACTGAATGTTGCCAAGGATGAGTAAACTGAAAAACAAATGACTGTATTGAAGGATTGTTGCTCCCCCCACAAAAGAGAAAAATATTCTTTTTCCTGAGGAACTGGACTAAATATTTTCATCTAAAGCAGAATCGCTTTTAAGAATTTATTTTACCTTACAACAAGCTTGTCCAACCTGCGGCCAGCGGTTTACACAAATTCGTAAACTGTCTTAAAACATTATGAGATTTTTTTGAGTTTTTTTTTAGTAACTTAGTGTTAGTGTTAGTGTTAGTGTATTTTATGTATGGCCCAAGACAATTCTTCATCCAACATGGCCCAGGGAAGCCAAAATATTAGATACCCCGATAATAACCTAATTTTATAAGAAATCTCATATTTTAAATAAACTTCGTCTGATAATAAAAAAGGTTTAGTAACTTTTTTTAATTTGTAGAGTAATATTTTTAATAGAATACTCTATGTTTATTCATCTAAGCCACTTCTGCCATAAGGGAGTTAATAGAAGATATATCAAAACATAGATGATAGATAGATAGATAGATAGATAGATAGATAGATAGATATAGACAAATGGACATGCCTACTTTTTATCTACCTATGTTTCATAATACTTACTATGTCACATTTCAGGATATTTTAGTGTTTATTTATTGCCTTTCCTTTCAATTTCATTCTTCTTCGTAATAAAGAAGAAATTTCTAATGCAAAGCACATATGCAAATCTATCACAAAAAATCCAAAACTGTGTATATTTGCATTAGACAGTGGAAATAACTTAATGAATTTAAAATCAGTCACTCATGGATCAGAATCTTTGCTTTGGTCTTTGCCAATTGTGTATCCATGGTTTAACTATTTAATTACTTTGAGTCTCAATTTATTAATTTATTAAAAGGGGGATATTTATACTTACCTATTTAGGGACAATGCCTGGTTAATAGATGTAGAAAACATAAATGTTATGTAAAAAGCGAGGCTTATTGAATATATACAGAAAATGACATTTTCCCTGCTGTTTATTCAATTGTCATTCCAATTGCTCCTTTGGATGAAAAATAGAACGTGTGACATGACTTCTAATAACTCTTGGGTAATTAAAATTTATTTGGTTATTCCAGTATTAAAACGTGCATTAGTTCAGTATTTAATATATTTATCCAGTAAATAAGTTAAAAATCAATCTTCATTCCAAGTAAAATTTCTCTCCTCCTCCTACCTAGCTTATTCCAAATAAATTGCCTGTTATAGGGAAAGAGCGCATGGGAGTTTTTTTCTATTTTTTTACCTCGTACCTCTCCTAAATGCTGGGCTGATTTTTAGTGCCTTTAGTAGAGAAGTGGAGAACACATTGTAACTTAAGGGGCAAGAAAGTTTGTATTGCATTAGCAATTTTGTGAGACAACATTAACACTTCTGCCACTCAGTAGTTGGTTCAAGAGGATTCTTTTTCTTGTAAGGTACATTCATAAGCCTTTTCCTGCCCTCACTAGTGGTCTTCCACAAGCTGTCCTTTCAAATCAGTAGGATGGATTTCCTCTGGCAGGTTACCTAGGTGTTCACACTTACAAATCAGACAACATCCCTACTGGGTACATATTTTTGGCAGCAGTATAAGACAACCTTATAAAAAGAATGTAAGACAATGCCAGGCCAGTTCTCTTTCAAACATATGACCCAATTTTGGTACATGAAAACAATAATATGTCCTTATTCAAACAAGCTCTGGGAGAACATGCCACCCTAAATACTTTCTCTCAAATAAGGTATAACAGCCACATGTCTACCTTTTAGATTTCTTAGACATGTCAGACATCAGCGCCTAAGTTCCTCAACCTTCAAAAAATACACATCAAACTCACTGAGTAGCTGTGTTGAAGCCATTTCCCTAGGCTCAAGATAAGGGAAAAGGTTTCCCACCACACTAAGAATTTGCTAAGAGGTGCCTGTATGTGAATTTGGTCACCCTTTCCTTTTATCAAAATTAAAGTCCAAAAGATTAAGAAATGTGACTTTAGAGGAGAAAGTTTTAGGGTACAGTGAGACTCCATATAATTTTATATTTTTAGTTTGACAAATCTCTTACCTCACTTTTATATGTTAATATGATAATAGTTTCCCTCTCTGTCTTAGGGTCCCAGGTGAAACTGTAACTAAAATAGTGTTTTCCATAACAGTTTTTTTTAAACGTTTGAGTTATGTGCCTAGCATATAATATTTACTAATTAATAGTTATTTTTTCCTTGTATAATTAAAATACACATTGTTTTATGCTAAAGATATTTAAGGGAATCATTTTCAGGTAAAGAGTTTCCTGGAAAGGGCAGTTGTTTTACTTTGACCTGTCATTGCAAGGGTGAAAATAAGTTTTACCAAATTGAAATAGACATTGTGCCATAAAAGAGCACATGGTTGTTTTCATACAAGGTTGAGTTACTTAGTGTCCTAGGAAATAGAAAAATGAATGAAGTTCTATTTCTTAGAAAGATAAAAAATTAGACCACACAAACTTTTTCTATCTTGGTTCTATATCACTAGTAGTTTTGTGCTGTTTTCCAAACTTCATTTCAGTCATTAATATGACAAAAACATGTATAACAATCTAAGTTGCTCAAGACATTTACATGTGTTTGTTAAAGCTAGAAATGTTCTCAATATTTAAGAATACCTTAACCCTAAAAATGACAAGTTCTTAAAATCATTATTATACTAAAATGGAAAAATCTATTAGATAGCTCCTAAGGAATACTGAGGAGGGCTACTCTGCTGAATGACTGAGTGAAGAAAGGTCACTTTCTATGGCAGAGATTTTAATTCCATTGGAAATATGTTCTTTAATACATGGTTGGTAACCTTCTTAAGGAAAGAATAGGAAATCAGAGAGAGGAGAAACACAAAACCTGTTCAGACAGATTAAATTTTACAATAGGAAAATAGTCATCTCCAGATACTGAATATTGTTATAGAATTTTAAATCCATATAAAGCAGGAAATTAATAAGACACTGGTTTGACTATAAAAATCAAATAATATCTCAACCCTAGCAATATCTAAATATCAATGCCTTATTTTATAAAATTCAAAATTGGTATATTCCTAGAAAGAAAGATTTGCATCAGTACCTAATTAACGAACAGATCTGAATAAAATTGATCTGTAATACGGGCATGCAGTAAGATTTATTTGTATGCATCAAGTCCACCTGACATATGGCAAAACACATTAAAATAATTGAATATTTTTACTATTTACACCGTTGAAAGGCCAATGCTGGTATGATATTGGTGGTGAGATATCTTCAATAAGAAGACAACTAAATAGCACACTCATCATCGTCATTATTCTCTTGAAGAGTGCTATTTTGGTATATAAACTTGCATGTGTCACTGTGCGTTCACATGACATCACCGCAGGCAAATCTTGAACATAAAATTGTGAAGTAGGTTCACTGTGTACTGGTATCAAAGGTAGGACTTGAAACCAGGGTAATGTTATAAACAAGTATCAATCCACTTACACGAGTCCAGTAAGACAGAACACTCACACACCATGTTAAATGAAGCAAGTTTATTACTCACAAATAGGCAGCAGGGAACAACATAAGCTTAGGATTCACCATGGAGCCGCCTGCCAAGGCTCAGGAAAGCTGCCCAGGGTGGTGCAGAGTCTCTTCTGTGTGTGTCCCATGCCACACTGCAGCTGAAGAATCCCAAAAGTGCGCTCCACCCTGGGTTTTATACCTATGAACTCCTGACACTCTGGGCTAAAGCATTTCATGACAGATTGTTCTAGAAAAAGATGAAAACAGAACCCAGGCTGTTTTGGTCGGTCCCTCCTTACCACAGAATGTTGCATTACTAGCACATTCTGCAGTTATTCTTGAGAACTACAAGTGAAAAAGGGAGAAAGAGCTGGGTCACCAAAGCCATCTGGGGACTTGTCCTGCAATAATTAGCTTATTAAATATTACTAGTAAAGATGAATTTTATGAATGAATTAGAATTCCTCATTATAATTGATTTAATAAAATGTAATGTAAACAATATCATTATAAATAATGGTAGAAATAAAACATTTTTTCATTTTCCATTTTTCTCCTGTAGGAGTGATTCCTATCAATGGGATAATTACTGTGTCAAGGGATATAAACTTTTTAAAATACTTGATCTGTGTTACAAAATTGCTTCTCATAAAAGCTGTGCCAACTAAATTGCCCATGAATGCAATTTACAAAGGTAAAAGTTAGTATCTATTTTACTATACCAGAGGAACATTGATGGGTGCATGCAATTTAACACGTAACACTTCTTTGAGCATTAAAAAAAATTGTTAGCTTTTTAAATTTCTTCTAGAAGTATTGTTTGCTAATTTCTATACTTGGTTATATTATTTTTATAACTGATTTATCACAGGATTTGAAGAACGTCTAAAATTTTTATGGTTTCCTCGTGTTAGCAATAACCTGTTAGGAGTCATTAAGAAAAACAATTTTCTTCATAATAGCAATAACAACAGCAGTAAAACAAAGTTAATGTATGTGCTAATAAATAGGCAAAAATTACCAGCCTTACATTTGGAAGATTAGAAAAACAGTGACAACTATTTTTTTAAATATTTTGACAAAATATAACAGTAAAGAGAAAAGAAAAACAATAAGCTCCCTTGATATTTAATGTCTAGATTTAACAATTATACATGTACATCATTTCACAATTTTAATTTTTTTTGGAAAACCCCTGAAGATAAATGAAAAGCTGACAAGTAGAAAAATATTTATTCACTTTAATTGTAAAATTATGATGACTACTATCCCACTATGACATATCCCACTATGATATACTACATACCCCTTATGATATCCAAATGCTATCACAAATTTTAAAGTATAACAATTAGACAATGTACTTTACCTAAATAAATGAGGAATAACAATTGGAAAGCAAAACATTGAAGATAAGACATAATTCAGTAAAGGCTCATCTTACTCAGCAAAAGAAGAGAAGAGTAGATAATAGGTGATAGTAAGTAGAAGAGGGTTCTACTATTTAAAATATGCATTATTTTATTGTACACATCTTCTACATCGATTTTTTTTAGCTAAAAGTGGACTTCTAAATATTTTGCACTTAAACTGAATTTAAGAATAAAGTTTGACACAGAAAAACTCCCTTTAGGGCAAAGTAAAGACTACAGAACAAGAATAATTTCTTGTTTATTTTTTAATTTTTTTAATTTTAATTTTTTTATTCAACTTTCATTTTAAGTTCAGCAGTACATGTGCAGTTTATGCAGGTTTGTTGCATAGGTAAATGTGTGCCTTAATGGTTTGCTGCACACTTCATTCCATCACCTATGTATAAAGCCCAGTATCCATTAGCTATTCTTGCTGCTCTTCCTCCCCTATCCCTGCTGTCAGACCCCAGTGTGTGTTGTTCCCCACCATGTATCTATGTGTTCTCATCAATCATCTGCCACTTACAAGTAAGAACATCTGGCATTTGGTTTTTTTTGTTTGTTTTGTTTTGTTTCTGTGCTACTCTGTGAGGATAATGACTTCCAATTCCACCCATGTTCCTGCAAAGGACATGATCTCACTCCTTTGTATGGCTGCACAGTATTCCATGGTATATATGTACCACATTTTCTTTATCCAGTCTGTCACTGATGGGCATTTAGGTTGGCCCCAAGGCTTTGCTATTGTGAATAGTGCTTCAGTGATCATACGCATGCATGTATCTATATAATAGAATGATTTATATTTCTTTGGGTATATACCCAGTAATGGGATTGCTGGGTCAAATGTTATTTCTGCCTCTAGATTTTGAGGAATCACTGCAGCGTCTTCCGTAATGGTTGAACTAATTTACATTTCCACCACCGATAATGTAAAAGCATTCCTTTTTCTCTGCAACCTCACTAGCATCTGTTGTTTTTTGACTTTTTAATAATAGCCATTCTGACTGGCATTAGATAGTAACTCATCGTGGTTTTGATTTGCATTTCTCTAATAATTAGTGATCTTGAGCTTTTTCTTCATATGTTTGTTGGTCACATGTAAGTCTTCTTTTGAGAAGTGTCTGTTCATGTCCTTTGCCCACTTTTTAATAGGGTTGTTAGTTTCTTTCCTCGTAAATTTAAGTTCCTTGTAGACTCTAGATATTAGACCTTTGTCAGATGGGTAGATTGCAAAAATCTTCTCTCATTATGTAGGCTGTCAGTTTACTCTGATGATAGCTTCTTTTGCTGTGCAGAAGCTCTTGAGTTTAATGAAATCTCATTTGTCAATTTTTGCTTTTGTTGCAATTGATTTTGGTGTTTTCTTCATGAAGTCGTTGCTTGTGCCTATGTCCTGGGTGGCATTGCCTAAATTTTCTTCTAGAGTTTGTATAGTTTGGGGTTGTACATTTAAGTCTTTAATCCATCTTGAGTTAATTTTTGTGTATCGTATAAGGAAGGGGTCCAGTTTCAATTTTCTGCATATGGCTAGCCAGCACTCCCAGCACCATTTATTAAATAGGGAGTCCTTTCTCCATTGCTTGTTGTTTTCAGGTTTGTCGATGATCGGATGGTTGTAGGTGTGCTGTCTTATTTTTGAATTTTCTATTCTGTTCCATTAGGCTATGTGTCTGTTCTTATATCAGTACCATGCTGTTTTGGTTCCTGCAGCCTTGTAGTATAATTTGAAGTCAGGTAACATGATGCCTCCAGCTTTGTTTTTTTTTTTTTTTTTTTTTTTTGCATAGAACTATCACGGCTCTTCAGACTCATTTTTGCTTTCATATGATTTTTAATTTTTTTTCCTACTTTTGTGAATAATATCAATCCTAGTTTAATGGGAATAGCATTGAGTCTATAAATTACTTTGAGCAGTATGATCATTTTCACAACGTTGGTTCTTCCTATTTATGAGCATAGAATGTTTCTCCATTTGTTTGTGTCCTCTGTGATTTCTTTAGGTAGTAGTTTGTAGGTCTCCTTGAAGAGTTCCTTCACTTGCCTTGCTATCTGTATTTCTAGGTATTTTATTCTCTTTGTAGTAATAATAAATGGGAGTTCATTCATGATTTGGCTTTCTGCTTGCCCATTGTTAGTGCACAGGAATGCTAGCAATTTTTAGACATTTCTTTCATATCCTGAGACTTGGCCAAAGTTGCTTAATAGCTTAAGAAACTTTGGAGCTGATAGACTGGGGTTTTCTAGACATAAGATCATGTCATTTGCAAACAAAAATAGTTTGACTTCCTCTTTTCCCATATGTCTTTCTCTTGCCTGATTGCCCTGTCCAGAACTTCCAATACTATCTTAAATATTAGTGGTGAGTGATGGCATCCTTGTCTTATGCCAGTTTTCTAGCGGAATACTTCCAGCTTTTGCCCATTCAGAATGTTAGTGGCTGTGGGTTTATCATATATGGCTCTTATTATTTCTATGTATGTTCCTTCAATACCTAGTTTATTGAGAGGACCAGACAAATTCATAGCTGAATTCTACCAGAGATACTAAGAGCTGGCACCAATTCTAATGAACTGCTCTAATAAATTGAAAAGGAGGGACTCCTCTCTAACTTATTCTGTGAGGCCAGCATCAGCCTGATACCAAAACCTGGCAGAGATATAACAACAACAAAAAAGAAAATTTCAGGCCAATATCCTTGATGAACATTGATACAAAAAATCCTCAATAAAATACTGGCAAACTGAATCTGGCAGCAAATCAAAGAGCTTATACACCACCATCAAGTTGGCTTCATCCTCAGATGCAAAGTTGGTTCAACATACACGAATAAGAAATGTGATTCATTATATAAACAGAACTAAAGACAAAAACCACATGATGATCCCAACAGACACAGAAAAGGTACTTGATAAAATTCAACAACTCTTCATGTTAAGAATATTTTCTAATGCATGGAAATGGTATGAATAGAAAATGTATTAGAAATTCATATAATATGCCATTTGTTCATATCTTTCAACTGGTGAATGTAGGCAAAGTGGAACATTTTGAGTTCACGCTAACGTAGCGCACAATTAAATTAAATGTTTGATGTGATATTCTCTGACAAGAAACTGCTATGTTAACTAAATTAGAACCTGAGTGTGTCTTTTGCCACTTATGAAGTATTGAAATATAACTTATTTTTCTAGTTAGTCAACGTGTTTAGAGATTTAAAAAGTTATTCTTTAAAAAAAGAGACACTTCTGTTCAACAGTAGAAGTAAAAGCCTTTGACAAAAGCAAGTTTTAAATGCCATCTTATACAATTGCCATATTATTTAATTGCCATATAAGTAATCCTTACAAATCATTTTAAAGCAAATATCAGATATCATGACATTCATCACTAAGTAGTTTACTATGCATCTTTAAAAAAGAGACATTTTTAAAAAAATATGTTTAATATTCACAAAATTTTTAAAAGAATATTTAAATATAACATACTACATTAATTTTTTCTTAACTACCCCTCAAATACATTTTTACCATTGACCTCAGGAGTAATTATTTTTAAACATTAGAATATTTGTTTAGGTGGAAAAGGTTAGACTTCAGTGTACTGCAAATGTTAGAAGTGATACTGTGAGCCTAAGTTAGAAGTGGACATAAGTGGACATATTTGTACTTATTAAAAGGAGTTTTGCAAAATGGAATGATCTGCCTTGTGCAATAATAAGCTTCTAGCCATTGCAAATATTTAAGCAAAAGTTCATTGGCCACATATCAGAGATAAAGTAGTAAATATTGGTACATTGGGTAAAAAGTTGGACAAAATTATATTCACTCTCACTCTAAGAGTCATTAATCTGGGGCGAAATGTCACTGTTGTACTACTTAAAAGCTTCCTACAATTAAAATATATTTCAAAATATAAGGTATGTAAACTGTGAGAATTTTGGTTAACAAGTGAGCGCAGTATAAAATAAATATAATGGCATTGTTTTATTTACGCATCACTAAACAATTTCTTTCCCTACCTTATGGGACTCATTCTGGTTCTTCAAAACTGCCTTAAAAGACACTTAATCACTTCATAATTTTGCCTTATACAAAAGAAATTCATGGTCAGAAAAAACTCCCATCAAGAGTCACTTCAGTGCATTTATTCAAAGTACTTATTCAAACTGAGAATTATTTCACCACTGGTATTCTTGATATAGTGTGCTCACTATATCATTATGTGCTCTTTGACATTTCTTTTTATATAAATATTAGTTATTATTTTAAATAATTTGAGATTTTCATTAACTTTTTCAGGCTTGTTCATGAATGCTTGAATTTTGACATTTTAATGTACATTTATTAAAGATTAGTATTATGAATTAATACAATTTACAGCTAAAAGAAATAAAGAAATATATGAAACAATGCTGTCACTTTAAACCAAGATAAAGAAACATGGAAGTATTTATACTCTGGCCTGAAGTTGCCAAAACAGAAGGACAAAATATATAAAACAACATTTCGAAAGACAAAGGGTATCAGGTAATGAAGGAGAATAATCTTGAGAGATGGAGGAAATAAAAATCATATAAGCACTATGACACCAGATTCCTGCTTAGAGAGAGACTCCAGACTTCAATGCAGTTAGGAAGAATCCATATATTTAACATATTTAATACAATCTAGCAGACTCCTTGAGTTGAGGAGACAGTGATAAAGTACATGGAAAACAAGACAGGATTGAAATAACAGAGTAGCAGAGAAGAAAGAGCTGCATAGAAACAGAACACCGAAGACTGGCATATAGTCACATTCACAGATTCATCTGAGTACTAATAAGTGTGTGAAGAAACTACCAAAAAAAGATTCATCCAGACGTGTTGAGATAACAGTGTCACTCACACGGGCTTGAGGTAATCCGCTTTTCCACCAGTCAGACTGGAAAGCATCATGATTCGTCAGGCATGGGTTCGAGTACACAAAGGGGCTTGCCTCTGTAATAGGGAACAAGTAGGCCTAGAAATAGAACTGAGGTAGTGCTACCTAAAATGTCTGAACATCCAGAAAAGACTACTAAATTCATACATAGAGCAATACAAATGTTTTAAATCAAAACACAGAAACAAAAGAAAATCAAAAAACAATGATCAAAGTATAGTGAGCTATGGAAAGAGAGGTGGAAGAAAAAAAAATATTGAAGAAATCATAACTATCATTTTGTTTTCCAAATCAGGTAAAAATATAAACCCAAACATGACAGAAACTCAAACTTAAAGCACAGTACTCAAGAAGAAAATTGCAACAAGACATATTAGAATCAAATTGTTCAAAACCAGTGATAAGGATGCAACCTTAAAAGCACCAACAGGGGAAAAAAAAAAAAAAAAAGGTATCTGCAAAGGAAGAAAGATAAAAATGATGGACCATTCCTTATTGGAAAAAAAGTTAAAGCAAGAAGATAATGAATGAAAACAATAAATTCAAAAACAACAAAAAAGTTGATTTAGATCATTATTTTAGGGATATGGCTGTGAGGGGCTCTTTCTGGAATAGATTGTCGTTTAAATAATTAAGTAAGTCTTACTCAGTGGACTGCATAAGAAAAATTCATTCTCAGTCAACCTAGGTGGGCACTGTCTGGTTAAGGACCCAAATAGAACAAAGAGGTAGAGGGAAGGCAAATTCACACCCTCTCTCTCACTTCTGGACCCAGGACACCCATATTCCAGTGCCCTTGATTACCAGAATTCCAGGCTCTCTGACCTTTGAACTAGCACTTGCACCCGTGGCTTCCCTGCTCTCAGCTCTTCAGCCTTGGAATGAGAATCACGCCACCAGCTCTCCCACTTCTCAGGCCTGCAGAGTTGGACTGAGCTATGTCACCAGCTTTCCTGGTTTTCCAGCTTGCAGGCACCATATGGTGGGACTTCTCAGCCCTCGTAGTTTTGTGAGCTAATTCTCCTAATAAATCCCCTCTCACATATCTCTCTTATACCCTATTGTTTCTGTTTCTATGGAAACCCTCTCTAACCATGCTAACAATTTTAGAAGCACCACATAACCGTATCAATAGACACAGAAAAACAATGATGACTGAATCTAACTTCCGGTCCTCACAAAACCTCTCAGCACACTGAGGTAGAAGTCAGTTCTTTAATCTATTAAAACCTAGAGCTAACGTGATATTTAATTGTGGAAAACTGAATGCTTTCCCTCTAAGTTCAGGAACATGACTAGCATGTTTAAGTTCCTCTGTTATATTTAGCATTATGCTAGATGTTCTTGACAGAGCAATAAGGGAAGATAAGGAAATAAAATCCTTCCAGATAAAACAGAAAGTAAAACTGCTCTTATCTGTAGATGGCATAATTAAGGGAAATAATCCATCGAAATTTTAAATAAGCAACTAAAGGCAGTACATTTAACAAATAAGATTAATATGCAAAATTAGTTTATTTCTTCATACTGGCAACAAGTAATTGGAAAATATTTTTAAATACCATTTACAATAGCATCAAAATGCAAAATAAATTTTTTTTGAAAAATGAAAAATCTGTACACCATAAACTATAAAATACTGCTGAGAGAAATTAAAGAAGAACCTATATAAACGAAGAGAAATACATAATCATGTGTCAAAACACTAAATACTCTCAATATGAATCTTTCAAATTTGCCATTAGATTCAACGCACTATTGTTTAAAATCACAGTAGGAATACTTTCTAAGGATTCTAAGGAATTAACAAAATTATTATAAAATTAATAAGAAAAGTTAAAGAACTTAGAATAACTAAAGCAACTTTCGAATAGAACAAATTTGTAGTGCTGTCTAAATTCAGAATTGACTGTAAAGCTAAAATATTCAATATATCAGTATGAAGATAAGCAAATAAAACAATAAAACAGACAAGAGTACAGAAATAGAACACATATGGAAAACTGATTTTCACAATAGGTACAAAGACAATTACATGGTGAAGTGTCAGTCTTCAATAAACATGCTGGATATCCATGTGCAAAATTACATTTGGATTCATGCCTCACAGTGTATACACAGACTAACTCTAAATGTCAGAGGTCTAAATAGAAAACTAAAAGTTTGAAACTTACAGGAGAAAACACAGAAGACCATTTGATATAAACAGGTTTTTTAATATTATGGTCCCACAAGCATTATTCATAAAATAACAATCTATAAAATTGGGTTTTATCAAATTAAAATCTTCTGTTCATCGAAACACACTGTGAGGTTTATAAAAAGATAATCTATATGTTGGGAGAAAATATTAGTAAAGCATGTATCTGTTGAAGAACTTCTATCCAAGATATATAAATTATACTTCAAAGTTAATAATAGGAAAACAATAAGAATTTGTTTTAAAAATCTGAAAAGTAATTTCTCCAAAGAAGGTGAGTAGATGGAAGAAAAGCTCAACATCATTAGTTATTAGGAAAATATAAAACTAATTTATATTAATAATACTACAGACACAGCAATATGTCTAAAATTAAATAATAATTAAAAAAATATTTACTCCACCTATCATCAGGCAGGATGTCAGAAAATGGAATTCTCATACCCAGTTGGTAGAAATGTAACATAGTGTAACCACTTTGGAAAATTGCTTATTAGTGTCTTAAAAGTTAAATATTCACATATCATATGATCCAGTCCGTTCCTCTCTTTCACCCAATGGAAATGAGAAAATATTTCCACACAAAGATTTTAGTATGAATGCTTATAGTATCTTTATTTGTAAACAAAAATAATCTGGAAAATAATTCAGATTTCCTTCATCAATTTAATGGCTAATCTAAATGCAGTGATTCCATAGACTGTATTGCTACTCATAAAAAAAGCAATGAACTATGAATACGTGCTACAAGATGGAAACAGCTCAAAATAATTTTGTTCATAGAGATGCTAGGCAAAAGACTAAATACTTTTATTCCATTTATATAAAATTTAAGAAAAGTAAAACTTATGTTTCAGTTTGGTTGGAAGCTGCTTCTCATGAATCAGCCTAGGGTTAGATTTTGCTTCCTTTTCAATCACTACCATACAAAGACAGAAATAGTTTTCACTATGCTGGGCATTGCCAATGTTTCCATGGCTTTCAAGACTTATATAACCACAAAAATAATTGGCCAGCTGTAATCCAAATAAACAACAATATAAAACAAAGCTGAGGACTTAAGGAGACTTAGTAACTGCAAAATAGGAGACTGAGCTAAGCTCCTAAATTAGTCAGCTTTCTAAAAGAGAAAAATAGCCTATTTAGATTCATTTTTAGTGTTGATAGACATAACAAATAAGCATATATGCTAACTTTTTTATAAATTACAAATTTTAAAGAGATAATTGTGTGTTTTATTGAATCACAAAATATTAGTTACAAATCTATATGAGTTAAATTAATTATATTAATTTTTATAGTTATTAAAGTTATACTGTACATTATTCAATGTTAGGAAATATAATATAAACTCATGACTATTAAAAAACATATTTTTTCTAGCTCATAATTTTGACAAGTGTTCTTTAGTTCCTAGATTTTTGGTTTTCAGTTACTGTTTTTCAATGAGCAGAACCAGAGTCTGTTGAAAACAATAAGTTTTATTTTATATCTAGGGCAAGGAAAGCATAACTTGAGACTTTTCGTTGCCAGAGAGAAAGAATGCTTATAAATATAGAGGACTGCAGAATCTTACATTTCCACTGACTAGACTGTATTTGAGCATCGACAAGAAACTAATAGTTACTCAATACAAATGAAATCTGTAAAAAGTTGTGATAATGATAATCAAAACGAAAAATTTTTAATCACATGTCAAAAGTAAGTAAATGCAACGAAGCATGTTTCTTTTGAATTTTGTGATTTATCCTGTTATAATTACATTGAATTTTTGTGCTTAGTACTCATGTTTTTTGTTTTAAACAAATAAAAATATAGTAGGCACACAATTTTTATTTAACTTAAGTTTAGAGTTTGAAGTCAGAATTAAGTTAAATTTAGCACTTTAAAAAAGAATTTATATATATATATATATATATATATATATATATTTGGACAGTGGTCTCTCAGCATTTTGTCCAGGTTAGTCTACAACTCCTGCCTCAAGCTATTCTACCACCTCAGCCTCCCAAGTAGCTGGAGTTACAGGTTCAAGCCTGGCTTAAATTTAGCACTTTGGGTTGGAACAATGCAGTGCATCATTAACATGACATTGCTGATTTCATCCCAAGATGAAAATAATATGTAAGAGAAGTTCAGCATGTATTTGTATATCAATTAAGTATTTTTAAGATAAGAGCCCTGGCTAGAAAGGGTAAATGAGAAAATAATCGAAATTCAATTCAGAAATATTTTGTTTTAAATGAATTGAAAAATAACAATAACTCAAGACAAAAAAACTGGGGAGCGGTAGTGGAAAACAGGTAAAACATTAACAGAATATTGATTACTATTGAAATTGGATGATTTATATACATTTAAAAAATATTCAGATTTTAGATTTTAAAATATGTGCTGCTAATTAAGAGTTAAATGAAGAAAGAAGTTATGATTTGAGAGTGAGTGAGGTTTGAAATAAATCTGTTGGGATAAACAGTTGATGCAAATTGAACTCAGAAAGTAGGTTTTGAAAGCAGTTTTGTTTGAAGATATTTGTTTGAAATACCCATGTTAACCTAGAAAGTTAGAAAAATTGTGTAAATATGTATCTTGCAGGACAAAACATACTTCTTAGCTGTCTTCCCAGTAGGCTGACTGACAAACCCTTGTTTATATAGGACAATCTCTACTCCCTTAAAATGATTGAGCTCTTTTTTTAAATATACTTTTAATTCAGGGAGCTTTATTAAATAGTAAGATAATAAAATAAATCAAGCCCATGGTGTTAGCCATTTCATATTAAATTTGAGAATAATCTCTTTAAATTTGTCATACAGCATATTAGTAACTTATTAAATTATAAGATCCTAGATATTGTTTCACATCTTAATGTAAAATGTGAAATTAAGTAATTTTTGCTTTAAGATTTGAATTTAGAAAAGTTAGGATAATGTGGTTTGCTCTATAAAAAGTAGTAAATTATTTTTGGAAACTTCAAATTGACTCGATTTATAAATTTATCTTATTATATTTAAGAGCTCCTCAAGTAATACAAAGGCTTTGTTTTACATTGTCAAAAACAAAAATGAGGTCAGGTACGGTGGCTCAAGCCTGTAATCCCAGCACTTTGGAAGCCAGGGGCAGGAGGAACACGTTAGGTCAGGAATCCAGCCTGGGCAACATTGTGAGACCCGGTTCAGGGAATTTTACCTATTATTTTGAACAAACAGACGAAAAACCGTAAGTAATTTTCTTATGCTATTACATTTACAAATATAACAATATTTATAAGCTGAATTTAAATGCTTAAAAAACACTAAGTTCTAGATTTGTTTTTAATAAACCCTTAAAATTAATCATGTTAATTAATTCTTATTTTATAACTATGTACCAAAAGTTAATCTAACATTTTAATAAAATCTCACAACAAAATAGACCACTGATATGTAAAAAACAATAAATATCCAAAGGAAAAAAATAATATATTTGAAATAAGGAACAAATTAGTATACGACCAAACTCAATTTTTAGATTAAGAAATGTGACATTCATTAAATCCAAAAAAAAAAAAAAAGGGCTCAAGTAGAAGCAGATGCTGGCAGATAAAATTAGGGCAGGCAAAGTTGGGAAATTAAGGAGGTGGGTAAATGGAATTTATTAGAGGGAAAATCAATAGTCTAAGTAATATATTGGATAAGAGGCTGAGAAAAAAAAAAAAAAGGTAAAATTTTGGCTCTTAAGTCTGTGGTCCCTGTGGAGCTATTTGAGAAACGGTACCTTTCACTAGGATAAGAAACCCTAGAAGGATAGAGGAGGACCACTTTAAGTGACAGAGGTGCAAAAGGATTATTGATACATGTTTATGATTCAGAAAAGATACCAGGACTAGAGACATTAATTTGGGAACCACTTAGGTATGTCTTGTTAGTAAATAAATCCACCTAAAATTTATAAATATTGAGAAGAGGAAGGTCCCAAAGTCTCAACGAATCCCAACATTAATGGCTGAGTAAATAAAGATATGATAGCAAAGGAAATATAGAGTAACAGGAAGAAAACCAGCAATTTTGTCAGGAAATCCAATGTATGAATGATTTTCAGTATTCCTGAAAAGTCCATCAAGGTAATATTTTTAAAATATCCAGTAAATGTAAAGACATAGAAGTCACTGGTAACCTTAATGAGACTTGAGGCATAAATTATGCTGGAATCAGATTAGAATCTGACAAAGAAGTTGAAGAAAAAAAAATCAGCTATGAAAGAAAGATAACTAGGTCAGAAAACAGGAAAATGTTGTGTGATCAATATTGTGTGTTTAGTATGTTTCTTTAAAGTAACAGATACTCTGGGTGAAGTGGAGGTATTGAATGAACAAGAGCAAGTAGTTGAAATGTAAAATCTTTTCAATTTATTTATTCATTTATTTACTTATTACAGAGTAAAATGAAAGCAAGTTTATTAGAGAAAGTAAAGAAATAAAAGGGTGGTTACTACTACATAGGCAGAACAACCAAAATTTGTGTTCCTTTTTTTTTTGTTTTTTGTTTTTAGACAATTTCACTATTGTCCCCCAGGCTGGACAGCAGTGGCGCGATCTCGGCTCACTGCAACCTCCGCCTCCAAGGTTATAATGATTCTCCTGCTTCAGTCTCCCAAGTAGCTGGGATTACAGGCACTCACCACTGCTCCCGGCTAATTTTTGTATTTTTAGTAGAGATGAGGTTTCACCATGTTGGCGAGGCTGGTCTCGAACTCCTGACCTCAGTTGATCCACCTGCCTCGGCCTCCCAAAGTGCTGGGATTGCAGGCATGAGCCACCATGCCTGGCCCAAAATTTACATTCTTAAGGTGGCAGTAAGAATTGTAACTCAAATTATAGTTTGGAGAATCCCCTAAAATAGTGGAAGAGTCACCTTTTACACTGTACCAGAAGAGAAGTTGTAGACATAGGTAGACGCACACGTTTGGCAAAAGTCTCATCTTAAACCCTCTACTGAAGGGGACTCCGTGGGATAAGGTCAAATATTTATAAAAGTGGAAAAGTTTAAGTGCTTGGTTTTGCAAATTGAGGTATTGAATTTGAACACAGAATTGTAGTTGTAAGAAGAAAACACATTTGAACATAGTATTATCCCAGTAGGAATAAAATGTCAAACTCTGTTGAGGTCATATTTAAGGTTATTGATCCTAAATTTATCACATATCACCTTTTTTATGACTATATCTATAAAAGCACCCAAAAATTATTCACTAGTACTTTTGCCATTCAATGACAATGAAAATTCAAGGGAATTCAGATTGTTAATGGATGAGTGTGCTAAGAACTTTATGCTAAATAAGAAAAGAAGTGAAGAAAGGACTGACAGAAAGGAGGATCTATGAACTAGATGTTCTGATGAGAAAGAAATTCATTTTATGATTTTCCTTATGTTTGAATTGGTGATTTTAGAGATTAGAATGACAGAGGGGATCAAAAGTTCCTGTATGCTGAGGAGGCATTAAAAAAATAGGTCACTGTAAATCAGGAGGTTTAGAAACTGCAAGACAACGTTATCAGAATGAAATTTATCCACACAGTGTATGGATATGCTATTCAAAATAACACAAAATAACTCGCGTTATTATGTGAAAGAGAAGCAGTTACTAGGAATTCCACAGATGCCAATTATTAGGAGTAAGCAAAAGATTGGTGGGAATAGGGTATTTAAAGAATAATAGGGATAATAGAGCTTTCTGTAGCTTTTATTATGGTGGTTGTTTTATCAGCTTTCCTGGAAGGTGGGAGAATTGTGCTAGCAGCAGAAATGAAGAGCATCACTTGGAAGGCTAAAGAGAAAGTTACATCCTTGGGGAAGAAATAGGTTTCAGCCATGAAAGAAGCAGCAGGAAATTATTTCACAAGGAGTAATAAACTCACTGACTATGGAGTGTAGTTTCTGTAGGCAGAAAAGAAGAATTTGGGAGATAGTTAATTAGCAGAGGTCATATTGTCATATAGCATAGTAGAGAATATTTAACACAAAAACTTAGGTTTTGGGCAGTGGTTTACAAAAACAGGAATAAAAGGTCTAGATATATGGTTTAAAGAGTTTCTTTGAAGAATATTTTAGTTCTCTATTGTTGGATTAAAAATACTGCTAATTTAGTGGCCTAAAAGAATACCCATTAGCTTACAGTTTGTTAGGTAAAAAGTCCAGGCAAGCTTGACTGTGTTCTCTGCTTAGGATCTTTGAGGATCAAAGTTGGAGTGTCATCCAAACTATGTTCTTATCCGGAGTGTCTGAAGAAAAATCTGCTTCCAAATTCATTGAAAGTGTTGGTGGAATCTAGTTCATTGAGATTGTATAATTGAGGACATCAGTTCCTTAACAGTTCTTAATAAGAGGCTGACTTCAGCTTCTAGAGGGTATATTCTAGTTACTTTTCATGGAGCCAAGTCCATCCTCAAAGCCAACAATAACACATTAAATCATCTTTGTGCATTGAATCTGTTTGACATTTCTTTCTACCACCATGTGGATATAGTTCTATGCTTTTAAGAGCTTGTGCAATGATGCCAAAACTACCAGATATGCTCCTTGCCTTAAGATCAACTATGTTGTATAAAATAACACAATCACCAAAGTGATATAGCACAATATTCTGTTTCTGGGGATCAAAGTGGGATATTTTGGTGGCCATTTTACAAATTCTGCCTAACATAAGGTCTTTGAGGAAAAAAGGAATTAGACTTGGCATCACTACATGTACACCAGAAGGGTTAACCTAGAGTAAACATTAGAATCATTTGTGGGGCTTTAAATATAACTCAGGCTGGAACCCTACCCGAGAACAAATAAGTTATCATTTCTGAGGGTGAGGCCTAGGAATCAGTACAAAACTTCCCAGTCACGTTCGACTCAGACGTTACAAGTTAACTAACTTAGTACACCATGTATGCTAGCCACATCAGACATAGTTTGAACTAATTAACAGTAAATAGTCTCAATCTCCTAATACTCTAATTAATTCATTCCCAGAGCTTTTTTTCTAATTTCAAAGATTCTGAGAGTTCTAAGTTGAATATTTGGGTGCACGCTATGTCCCACATATGAGCAATGCACACTTTCACATAGAAATCAATCTGTAGATGGGCAAGCAGGTCTTGCCAAATTTGGGGAATCATTTAGAATCCTTCAAAACCTGCTGAAGCATTAAACCACTTTCAAAGGTGGATAATGCAATAGAAAAAGTGCAGCTCCTCTGAGAAGTTCTGCTAAAGATACCTGTAATCATACAGAGATTAGAAATGTGACTTCATATTTTGAAAAGGCATATATGAGCCCAAAGGATTTATAGCTTAAAATTTCTAGAATTATGCTTATGTCAAGTCAGAGTTAATTACTGTAATGGCTCTGAATAGTTTCAGATTATACCCTAAACTTGAATTAAGTCCATCTGATCATTCATAAATAATGAATTTATCTGAAAATGACAAATTTCCGAAGAAATATCTAAAACTACCAATAACAACGGCCATTAATTTATCAAAAAGATACAACTATTTCTACATTAAGAATGTCTGAGTCTTGATTATATTTGAATTTGGAGGCATGACTCCCCAAACAAATATATAGTTATCAATTTCAATTTAAACTATTCTAATCTTATGAAAAATTAAAAGCCAATGTTGTCCTCAAGGATGTCACAATTCAATGTAGGAGGCAGAAATACATTTAAACAACAATAATAAGAGTACTTACTTAGCAGTCCTTGTCCAAGAGTTCATAAGCATTAACTCAATAATTCTCATATCCATAATTACACTGGTATTTTTTCAAAGCTCATTTTGCAGATGAGGATAATAAGGTCCAGAGAGCTCCAAGAACTTGGGCAAGATGCCAAGATTACATAACTATTTAGTAATTGTGGGGCTAGGATTTGAAACTCAGGGGTTAAGCTGCAGAACAAATACATAACTTTGGGCACTTTCCCTACCGACCCATAAAAGTGGTAAAACTAACTCTAGCAAAAATAGAATGTGAAACAACAGGATTGCAACTAACATTCAAAAGATAATTATTTATTTAGACTTGGAAAGTGACATTTGAATTGAAGTTAGAATTTCACCAGGTATAAAATTGGAGGAGACAGAGTATTCCAGACATTGACAACACTTAATGGTCTTAATTACCAGCTTGAGAAACTGTATTGTTATTTATTTTTAGAAATCTCAAAGGGGTGCTTTTTATCTGCTCCCTCCATTCTCTCTCCTTTTAAATACTCCTCAAATGTTTTAATCTGACTTTAACCAGTCCATGAAAATATTTTGTCTCTATCATTACATCTACTGCATTTAAATTATAGTGTTAAAGTATATAAATATATTTGTCAAATTATTTTATGTAATTTTACATAAAACTGCATATATTTGCATATTTATTATAAGCACACAAGGAAAACATTCATGAACATTTTTAAAAACATTTCATAATTTAGTGTTACAAATTGGTATCTCATTTTCATTGCTTTTCTTCTAACAGAATGGTAGTCTCTCAACTAAATAAGGACATCCAAAATAAATTGTAACTAATTACATACCTGTTGGGAAATACTGAACACTTTCCCATGAAGACTAAACAAAATAAGATTCTGTCCACTTTTACCACTTCTATTCAAAATTTTACTGAAGTACAGAACCAGTGTAATAAGGCAAAACATAAATAAATAAATAAAAGTTAAAAAGCAAGAAGAAAAGCTATTTTTATTCACAACAGTTAAAATTATCTACATAGATTATCCTGGGGAATGCAAAACAAGTATAACTAACAAGTAAATTTATCAAGTCTTAAGATAAAAGGTCAATATATAAAATTCCATTGTATTCATTTTCTTTCTTTTTATAATTATATTTTGATAGAATTAAAAATAAAAAATCCACAATATTATTAAACAATATAAAATATCTAATGAAACAGATTTTAGCCTCCGAAAGATATGTCCATACCCTAATCCCCAGACCCTGTGAATGCTTTCTTTAAAAAAAAAAAAAAGTGTTTACAGTTGTAAATAAATTAAGGATCTTAAGTTGGGAATATACTGGATTATTTAAATATTCCCTAAACCTAATGACAAATGTCCTTAGAAACACAGATAAGAAGGCCATGTAAAAATGGAGGTAGAGTTTGGAGTGATAGTGCCATGAACTAAAGAATGATGAAAGCCTACTGAAACTGCAAGAAAAAGGAAGGTATCTCTCCTAGAGCTTCCAGAATGAGTCTAGGCCTGCTGACGTCTTGATTTTGGGCTCTGGCCTCTAGAGAGAAGAAGGAAAAGAATTTCTGTTACTTTAACCCACCGAGTATGTGATAATTTGTTTTGGCAGCTCTGGAAAACTAATATACTTAATAATTAATTAAAAAGATGTTAGATATATAAATATATTGAAACTATAAAATATGGTTGAAAGTGAAGAACAACTAAACAATTAAGAAATAGCATATCAAAGTAATATTGTTATCATTATGATGGCAGTGGCTGCTCCAAATGGCCTGCCACTACCGTCATACCGACTGCAGCAGGGAGTCATGTCCTGGGCTGCACACTCCATAGAGCTCAGGAGCAGTGAGGAGCCCTTCCCACCCGGTAACAGCTGCAGCCACCTAAATGGTACCTCCGACCCAGGCCTCCCATTCCACAGGGCAAACAGGAGCTCAGCTTCCCCCCGACCAACCCCAGGAGCAGCTGGAGCCCCTCAAACTGTGGCATCCCTACACTTTGAGGCGCCAGGAAGCCCTCCGCCCTTGTAGGCTCAGAAGTGCCTGCTCCTGCTGTCTAGCTACTCCCTGCTGTTGGCACCCACGCAATCTCGGAACAAAGTTGGGGCCAAGCGTTGATGCCATCAGTGGCAGCAGGAAGCATACAGGTTCCTGAGCAGAATGGGGGTGGGTGCCTGGCGAGGCCCAACTTTCAGTGTAGGTATGCCGGAAGGCTGGGCGCTGGACTTCCAGTCCCGCTCTCACAGACCAGAGTGGGAACTTGTGGTGCCTTTGCCAGGCCTGTCCATGGCTGCTCGTGGACTAGTCAGCATGCATTTTCTCCCTTCTGAAGCCCGTAAAAGTCCCAGGCTGAGCCAGAGCTGAGCAGATGTCCGAACAAGCTTCAAAGAGGAGCTACCCACTCCAGGGCCTCCTCTGAGATATTGTTGCTCAATAAAGCTCCTCTTCGTCTTGCTCACCCTCCACTTGTCTATGTACTTCATTCTCCCTGGGTGCAGGACAAGAACTCGGGACCTACTGAATGAGGTTGAAAGAGTTATAACATGAACAGGTCTGAGACATGCCCCTTGCTCAACACGCTGTGGGTGAAGAGAGGCAAATAAGAGCAACAGCCCCTTCGGGAAGCCCAGGCCTGGGAGGTCTGGGCTGTGATTTCCTATTTGGGGCCGTGTGGTTCCTGGCATCTCCCAGCTTCCAGGAACCATCATGTTCTCCAGTGGCAGCTGTGGAAGCTACTTGCAGTGTGCCTGGTCTGGCCACAGCTTCGCAGAGAGCCAGCACCCATGCTGGTACCTGGAGCTGCCTGCCCCACTGAAGCAGCCAGCATGCCTGACTGCACAGTGGCCAGACTCCACCCTTGCTCACGCACCCCTCACCACTCCATGTAGTCTCCCTTGCCAGGTATGGGATCCAGGCCAGTAGCATGAGCTAAGAATGTCCTGCCAGGCTAATTGGCCCCCGCAGGCCTGAGTAAAACTCTGGCAAAGACCCCACTGACCACAGAGGTTTCCAGCCAGAAAAGAGACACCCCAAAGATCCCATAACAATGGTTATAAATTCAATAAAACTCAAATAAAAATCTTTGAAGCCTTTTTTAACTCCAATTGTACATATTTCTTTTATATGTATGTAAAAATCCTTATAGAATTCGCAGGTGACTGTTCCCCTCATCCCTGGCCCTTCAAATACAGTCATACGCTGCATAATGACAATTTTATCAGTGACAAACCACACATAGGACAGTGGTTACTTTCCATTTTAATGGAGCAAAAAGTTTCCTATCATCTAGTGAAACTGTAACCATTGTAACATCATAGCACAATGCATTGCTCACGTGTTTCTGGTGATGCTGTTGTAAACAAACCCGCTACATTGCCAGTTGTATGAAAGTATTAAACATTTACGTGCCATACAGATAAATTAATAATGATAATAAATGCCTATGATACTGGTTTATGTATGTACTGAACTATACTTTTATCATTATTTTAGAGATTATTCCTCCTACTTATTTTTTTTAAAGGTTAACTTTGAAACAGCCTCAGGCAAGTCCTTCAGGAGGTATCCCAGAAGAAGGCATTCTTATTATAGGAGATGACAGCTCCATGCGCATTATTTCTCCTGAAGACCTTCCATTGGGACAAGATTTGAAGGTGGAAGACAGTGATATTGATGATCCTAACCCTCTGTAGGCCTAGGCTAATGTGTGTGTTTGTGTCTTACTTTTTAGCCAAAAAGCTTAAAAGTAAAATGAAATTAAAATAGAAAACTTTATAGCATAAAGATATAAAATACGTTTTGGCACAGTTGTATAATGTGTTTGTGTTTTAACTGTTACTACAGGAGTGAAACAATTTAAAAATTAATGATGACAAAGTAAAAATTTAAAGTATACTAAGATTAATTTATTATTAAAAAGGAATTTTTAATAAATTGAGTTTAGCCCTATTGTAGTGTTTATAAAGTCTAGAGTAGTGTACAGTAATATCCTAGGCCTTCATATTTACTCACTACTCACTCCCTGACTCACCTAGAGCAATTTCCAGTCCTGCAAGTTCCATTCATGGCAAGTACCCTATACATATGTACCATCTTTTTATTATTATATTGCATTTTTACTGAACCTTTTCTATGTTTATATATGTTTAGATACACAAATACCATTGTGTTACAACTGCCTACATTATTCAGTTCAGCAACATGCTGTATAGGTTTGTAGCCTAGGAGCAAGAAACTATTCGATAGAGACTAGATGTGTTAGGCTATGCCATCGAGGTTTGTGTAAGTATACTCTATGATGTTCACACATTGATGAAAATCACCTAATGACATAATTCTCAGAATGTGTCTAATTTTGATGTGACATATGGTTGTGTATTATCCAACTGCTTATGGCCTTCAAAGATTCAGCTGAGACTAAAAAGCTTCTGCATATGAACTGACTATCAACAGAATATACAGCAACCTACAGAATGTGAGAAAATATTTGCAAACTATGCCTTCAACAAAGCAATAAAATCCAGAATCTATAAGGAACTTAATCGAATCAACAAGGGTAAAACAAGCAATTCTAGTAAAAAGTGGGCAAAAGACATGAACAGACACTTCTGAAAAGAAACATATGATTAGGCAATGAATGTATGAAAAAATTTCAGCATCACTAAGCATCAGAGAAATGCAAATCAAAAACACCATGAAATACCATCTCACATGAGTCAGAATGGTTTCTATCAAAAAGGCAAAAAATAACAGATGTTGGCAATGTGCAGAGAAAGGGGTATGTGCATACACTGTGGTGAGATTGTATATTACTTTAGCGCCCTAGAAAACAAAATAGAAGTTGGCTGCTATTCTTATTGAGAATCCCTTGGATGCAGTGAGTTGCACTTCTCTTCTCTTGCTTTTTCTGAATTCTCCTCTCATCTTTGTCTTTCAAAAGTTTAATTATAATTTGTCTTGGTGTTAGTCTCTTTGGATTTATCCTATTGTAGCTTGTTGAGTTTCTTATATATGCATATTTATGTCTTTCTTTAAATTAGAAAAAAAATCAGCTATCATTTCTTTGAAGACTCTCCACCTCTCTCTTCTCTTTCTAAGACTTCTATAATGTGTACATTGGTCTGCTTGATGTTATGATATATGTCCCTTAGGCTCTGTTCAATTTTCTTTGTTCTTTTTTGCTCTCTGCTCTTCACAATCAATAATTTCAAGTCTATTATCTTCAAGTTCATGGATTTTTTTTGCATGTTCAAATCTGCTGTTGAGATGCTCTAGTAAATTTTTCAATACACTTATTGTAATTTTTAGCTTCAGAATTTTTGTTTGGTTCTTCTTTTTAATAATTTTACATCTCCTTATTGAAATTCACATTTTTTATCTACCATTTTCCTGATTTAATTAGTTCTTTGTCCAAGTTTTTCTTTAGATATCTGAGCATATTTAAGACAATTTTGTTAAAAGTCTTGGTCTGGCAAACCCAATGTCTATCTATCCTCAGGAATGCAATCTGGAATTATTTTTTTCTTTGAAGGGGCCATGTTTCCCTGTTTCTTTTGTGCCTTGTACTTTTTTTTTGTTTTGAAATATTGGGCATTAAAATAAATCGGCAATCTCTTCCAGTTTTAGCAAACTGTGTTGAGACATCCTTTGCTTATTAGTTGGGTATGCTTTAGTCTTTGTGATCAGCCTCAGGTAAAACCTTTACATATTTTTATGTCTTTTCTGAGTATTCATCTTTTCTCTGGGCCTGAGTATGGCTTTTTTGACTATCCTGTATACACAGATGCTTTCAAATTCCCTAATTTTCTGAAGAGATTGTTTTATAGATTTTGTGGGGCCTTACACGGTCTATTGTGTCTTCTCCTCTAATTTCTTGTCCTAGTCTGTGAGTCTTTGTCTCCCTGCAGTTTTTTCAAGCAGCATTTGGATTCAAGTGCTGCCTGAGATCCAGGTTAGAACACTATATTCTACTCTCTCACCTGAACTCTGAGTCGGTTGAAACAGAGACCAGTCCTTCTGGCTGCCTCCAGGCAGATTGGTACATTGCAAATAAGGTATTTTCTGCTCCTTTCCATTAAAATGAGGGTATTAAGAACTAGGATACTGCCTCCTTCAGAGCAAGATTGTACCAGGCTGGGAAGATAGCAGAGCAAGGGAAAATAAAAATGCCATTTAATTTCTGACTGTTTTGAATGTGACTTTCTTCGGATGGATGTTTTCTTGCTTTCTGCAACCCTTTAAGTGTTTTTAAGAGTTCTCTTAAAGTTTCTTTAGCCAGCATCAAGTTTAGTTTTTTGGGAGTTGTTGTGGTTTTATTTTTTTAAAATGTTTCTATGACGAATGAGAGCCTGGGGCTTTCTAGTTTACAGTTTTGCAGACATCCCTCTGGAAATTTGATTTCTGATACCACATGTTTAACTAAGGACATCTTGCCATAATTTGTTTTTCAGCAACTGTTTAAAACATTTTCAATTAATAGCAAGTATCATTTCCTTTTTTTTTTTTTTTCTTTTCTGAAACAAAATCTTGGTCTGTCACCCAGGCTGGAGTGATCACAGCTCACTGTCACCTGGAACTCCTAGGCTCAAGTGATCCTCCTTCTTCAGCCTCCTGAGTAAGTAGGATTACAGGCATATGACACCACACTTGGTTAATTTTATTTTATTTTTTTGTACAGATGGGGTCTCATTATGTTGCCCTGGCTGCTCTCAAACCCCTAGCCTCAAGCAATCCTCCTATCTCAGCCTCCCAAAGCACTGGGATTACAGGTGTAAGTCCCAATGCCTGATCAATTTACAGTTTCTTTAAAGTTCCTGTTTTCAAATGAAAAAAAAAGATGTTAGGTACAAATAGTTAAAGCAATTTTTAAAATGTTAAGTTTCTCTTTTGCTTAGTAACATTGTGACTCTGAAATTAATTATTTAAGCTGATAGACAGGTAGATAAATTCACACATATTATCTATCCCTATCAATTTAACCTATTATAGGATGTCCCAGGATTATTATATTAAAATTATGTTTCTTGGACAAATTAAGTTCAGTAACTTAAAATATTATAATTATTCAATAATTGTAAGTTGCCACTATTATTTTCATGTTTTCTTGCACTTCCTCCTATTTTTGTTCCTGGAATTTTCAGGGAGTGAACATTTTCAATACATACGCAAGTATTAAATATTAAAAACAGCTGACATAATTTATTTCTTCACCTCGTTTTCTCTCTTAAATTCAGATTAAGAAGGCATTTTCCTCATAATTTTATTAAATCTATATATTTTAATGTTACAAAGTAATCCTATGTGACAAAGGTTAATTCTTGATTCTCAAATTATCATCTTTTATTTGTTTTTGTTTTCGTGTTTGTTTTGGAGATGGAGTGTCGCTCTGTCACGAAGGCTGGAGTGCAGTGGCGCCATCTCGGCTCACTCCAAGCTCTGCCTCCCAGGTTCACGTCATTCTCCTGCCTCAGCCTCCGAAGTAGCTGGGGCCACAGGCACCGCCACTACGCTCGGCTAATTTTTTGTTTTAGTAGAGATGGGGTTTCACTGTGTTAGCCAGGATAGTCTCGATCTCCTGACCTCGTGATCTGCCCGCCTCGGCCTCCAAAGTTCTGGGATTTCAGTCATGAGCCACTGCGCCTGGCCTCAAATTATCATCTTGTTTTTCAGTGGCATTGGACACAATGAATCATTCCTACTTTTTAGAAATAGTTTTTAAAATTTTATTTCACGACATATACACTTTACTAGACTTCAGTTTACTTCTTAAGTCATTTCTTATGGGTCTAATTTTCCAGATCTTCTTTATCCCAGCCTCTGATTATGAATATTTCCATGGCTTAGTCCCTCTACCGCTTTTCTTCTTCATCTATAGTCTACCAAAGTATTCACTTCCAGTCCCCCGACTTTAGATGGCATGTATTCACTAATTCCCTTTTGTTTTTTTCCTCAGCCGTCAGTTATCACTTTTGGACACATCTATATCACCACCTATGAACTACAGCTCTTACCAGTCCTACAGTTGTTTTATATTTAAGATATACGTAAGGCCCTAATATCCTTTCATCTGAACTATTACAATATCTTCCTAACAAATCTTGTTGCTTAAATTGACAATCCCTTCTGGAATTGCAAATTCTATGGGTTAGCTAGAATATTGTTGTAAATCAATAAAGCATACTGTATTATTTTCCTGCTAACTATGTTGTGGTGGGTTCCTATAAAGTTAGAACAACATCCAAAGTGCTACTGAAGGCCTCCTAAAAGACCTAGATGAGATGGACTGTATTTGTTTGCTATCACTGGAGTAAAAAAGAAACAGAAACTTAATTGCTTAAATCAACACAAATGTATTATCTTACAGTCCTGGAGATTAGAAATGCAACATGGATTTCACTGGGCTAAAATGAAGATGCCTTCAGGTCTGCATTCCTTCCTGAGGTTCTAGGGGAAATCCATTTCTTTTCTTTGTGCAGTTCTCAAGACGCTGCCTATATAATCTCTGGTTTATGGTTCTCTTCTGTCTCTAAAGTCAGCAATGACTATTGAGTCTTTCCTACTGTAGTCCTCTGTCATTGACTTTTCTGACTCCCTCTTTTACTTATAAGGAAATCTGTGATTATACTGGTCCCACCCAGATAATCTGCTATATATTCCCCTATCTCAAAATAAGCTGATAAATTTATTTCTATCTGAAATTTTAATTCCCATTTGCTGTGTAACATAACATATTCAAAAGTTCCAGGGATTAGCATGTGAACATCTTTTAATGCCCTTGGTTACTGATGAATTCCAATGCCCAATTCTAACACTCTCTCCCTTTTATTCCATGCATTCACACTAGTGACCTCAATTTTCTTCCTACATGACAAGTTTGTTCCCATGTCAGGGCATATGAATTTCTGTTCTTCCTGCTTGGAACATTCTTCTCACAGACTTTCCAATTATGTATTTTCACAATTTTCTTTTAGATGCTGTCCAAATTTTCTATCTTGAGAGGTGTTTTTGATCATTCTATTTGTAATAATCCTCCTGACTTCAGTCTTTTCCCAATTAACCTCTATTTTTATTTTAATACATTTAGGAAGTATAAGTGCAGTTTTGTTATATGGATATATTGTGTAGAGGTGATATCTATGATTTTAGTGAAACTATCACCTAAATAGTAAACATTGTACCCAGTAGATAATTTGTCAGCCCTCATCCCCCTCTGACCATCTCATCCTCCTCTTTTGGAGTCTTTAATATTGATTATTCCATTATGTATGTTCACGTGTACCAATTGTTTAGCTCCCACTTATAAGTGAAAACATGCAGTTTTTGGCTTTCTACTTGTGAGTTATTTCATTTAGGATAATGGCCTCCAGTTTCATCCATGTGACTGTAAAGAAAATGATTTAATATTTTTATAACTGAGTAGTATTCCAAGGTGTGTGTGTGTGTGTATGAAATATATGTTACATATATTTTGTATATTACATATGCTATATGTTACATAATATATGTTACATATACTTTATATATTATATATGGGATATACATATATACATCATATATATACACACATATATATATTACATTTTCTTTATCTAATCATTTGTTGACAGACACCTAGGTTGGTTACTACACACAGAAAAGAACACTTATACACTGCTAGTGGTACTATAAATTAGTAAGACCTCTATGGAGATTCTCAAATAACTAAAAATAGTACTGCCATTTGATTCAGTAAACTTTTTTTATTTTTTGTATAACATGTATCTATCAGTGTCTCTATGATTACATTGTATTTATTATACTATACTGTGTGTGTGTGTGTGTATCTATCTGTGTACTTTCTGAGTTCCAAATTAGAATAAAAACCCATTGAAAGTGAGAAGTAGTTCTATATTTTCAATGAATACCCATGTTAACTGAAATAGTGCTTGCTACATGGTATGTACTCCATAGTTAATGAATAAAGAAATATACTTTTAAAGAATATATATAGACTACCATCTATTTATCTATATTGTACTGTTTAATCCCTTTGAGTAAAAAAAAAAGTTCCAAAGAGAAAATATGCAAGGTTATTGAAGTAGTAGAATTGGGAGACTGATATTCTGAATTATTATTTACATGTACATTAATTTATCTCTGAGAGGTGAGCCAAATCTTGACTTTTGGTATCTCAGAAAATAAACATAATATGATATATATTCTAATTGAAGTGTATCTTGTGCTGACTTCTATTTAATATGACAGATTCAGGTTTGTGGTAGGAACTCTTACATCTCATTTTGCCATTCCAAGGATAAGAAAATATATATCTAAAACAATTTTCAGAACAAGTTTAGCTCAAACCAAGGAGGAAACTATTCCAAAACCAGAAAGAAAAAAAAAAATGGAAATCATAGTTAAGATTTGTGAGAAGACTTCAAGCAAGAGAGATCACAGGTAAGTCAGAACTAGAGAAAGACCTGAACAACGGGAGTTGGGATGTTAATGTCTGCATAGGGATGGAAAACAAGGACTTTATATTTTGCTGTGGAATCTAGATCTGTATGATCCCATAAGCAAGGAGCTTTAAAAGGCTGGCCAAGATTCAGAACTCCTTGTTCTATTCTGTAAGCCTGCTAATCATTCAGGCTCATAAGGAAGAAAAGACACTCTGAGAAATCAAAGCCCTAAGTCTGCAACATGCCTGGGAATGGGTTCTAAATCACATTTCCTAAAGGATGCAGGAATTTCAGGTAAATTTACATAACAAAATGTCATAAACTTTTAAAATTCTTATTCTTAGAAGTGCAAATGTAAACATGGACCACTTAAAAAAATAGAAAATACATCACAATAAACTTGAACTCAAAGTAAAATAAATAAATAATAAATAAAAGCAAATAAAGTCAATTATTCCAGAAATAAAAATGTATCTCATCACAAGAGTTGGCAATAATGTAAATTTTAAAGTTATTGAAATAAGTATGTTCAAAATATTCACAGATATAATACTACTCACAAGCCAAGCATAGACTATGAAATTTTTTTTTTTTTTTTTTTTTGAGACGGAGTCTCGCTCTGTCGCCTGGGCTGGAGTGCAGTGGCCGGATCTCTGCTCACTGCAAGCTCCGCCTCCCGGGTTCCCGCCATTCTCCGGCCTCAGCCTCCCTAGTAGCTGGGACCACAGGCGCCGCCACCTCGCCCGGCTAGTTTTTTGTATTTTTTAGTAGAGACGGGGTTTCACCGTGTTAGCCAGGATGATATCGATCTCCTGACCTCGTGATCCACCCGTCTCGACCTCCCAAAGTGCTGGGATTACAGGCTTGAGCCACCGCGCCCGGCCTGACTATGAAAAATTATCTCTACTTTTTAAGTATACTTGTATCAGAACAAAATTACAGAAATTAAAAAATATATTCATCGATATTAAAAAGCCATTGAAGAAGTTTTTTTAAAAGTGAATAAATACTGTACTTCTCTTGCTAATGAAAACTATGAGACAGCCTGTGCCTTGATTCATAATGCTGGGTGGCCTCACTTAAAGTTACATTTCAAGAAAAAGCTGAACTTAAAATCCGATTCCACTGGCTCTCAGCATTCAGGCCTACAGCCAGGATCACAATCTAGCATGCTTCAGGAGGCCAGTGAAGTCAGTGGAGACGTAGACCACAAAAGTTGTCAGATATGACTACTCTGTATTAGAAAATATCTAGAGAATTTAAGTAGATACACATTCTGAAATTGCTTGACCACAAAGGCAAAAGTAATTTGACTTTGGCTGAATGTATTGATTTAATCAATGGTTCTGAATAAGGGGAAATGTTGTTCTCCAAAGGAGATTTGCCAATATCTACAGACATTTTTAATTGTCAAAATTGGTAGAGGGTAAAATTGGATTCTAATGGGTAGATACCACCGATTTCGATAAATATCCTATAATGCACAAGGTAATCTCTTAAAGCAAAGAATTTTTCAGCACTAAACGTCAATAGTGCTCAGATCAGAGAACCTTAATGTAAATGCATTTCCAGGGAGTCTAGATTTAATATGATACATTGAGCATCTAGTTCTTTGTTTTTTTGGTTGGTTTACTGTGAGGAAGTGAAACAACGTTGAGTTATTGGAAAATCTTTAGAATGATGTGGTTAACATAAATTCAGAGACTGTTAAAGTGGATTATAATATGTGATACAGTTATTCTATTACTATGTATTTCTCCTTAGAGACTGAGAGATTGTCTTTTCACCAAAGTATTGAGAAATTAAAAGTGGTTTTAGGGCAGTTTCATATAGGCTAAAGTCGTCGATAGTTGTGATGGTACAGATGGGTGATGCTTCAATAGATATGGTACAATCCTAAATGGCAAAGACATGACAGCCCATTTAACTAACGGAGTTAAGCTGTTGGACAGTAAGATCAAATTAATAATCAAATTATTTACTGCATGAGAATGTTTGGAATGAGGAAATTGGCAAGTGTCCCTAGTACCAAAATATACTGGTATCCCATTAAGTGCCTACTTTCATTTTATAACCGAAGAAAATTCTTGAGTCTTCTTATTAAAAGACCAGGTTTGAGCCACACAGGTTTTCAAATGCCTTTAACCAAATTCCAGATCTGAGTCATTTCACAGTCTCAGGATGATTCAAATGGAAAGGAAAGCAAGTATTGAAAAAGAAATCTATAATGATAACACTGGTATCTATGATAAATTTTCAACCTAACATGTCTGGAGACATACCTGCAGCAATTTTGCAATTTGAATGACAAAACAAAAGAAGAATAGCTTTATTCTTTTTGAAATAAAAATCCTGCGGTGTGAAGGAGATTCTTAATATTCATGAGGACAGAATGACTTGCTCTGAGGATATCAGTTATCTAATATCCCCTAAAACCTCAGTGATATCTGTGGAGTTTATGGACACAAAATGTCCATGGTGACAAAAATGAAGGCTATTTGTCAGCTTATCAAAAGAAACTTCACCTCACTAAGACTTCTCTGATGACCCTCAGTGTTAAATGCAGTTTGCCTCATCTTGAAGTCCCTAAAATGGGACCATTACACTTGACTCTTTTTAAAAATCACCATGTGATTCACTTATCTATTCATTAAATGTTACTAGTTGTAAAGAATAATTGGGATACATTAGTGGAAAATGAAAGAATAAAACAACAAATGAAAAATATTGCCTTCTTGAACTTACATTTTCATCGGGAGCAAGGCAAATATAAGCAGTAACTACCACAGGAAACTATGTTAAATAGTATGTTGTAGGTTGATGGATGTGATGGAGAAAAAAAGGAAAATTGAAAAAGAATCCAGAATGTCAGGGTTAGGGAAATAGTACAGTTTCTATGCCTCATTGACATCATATTTGAATGAAGATTTGAAGGAAATGGATAGTAGTTCAATGGGTAACTAGGAAAATATTGGTTCAAGCAGGGGAAACTTTGCACTTAGCCAATGCAATGGCGTTAAAGTGGGAATATGCATAGCAAGTATCAAGACAATTAGAAGGCCAGTGTCGGGGGAGTGAAGATGACAAGACAAGAGGAACAAAACTAGGAAAATAAGTCAAGGAGGTAAAAGAAGGAAATATCAAGGACTTGTACTCCTATGTGCCTGAAATTTGGGGTGTCAAACATATTCAGTAAGCTATGGTAGTGACTATCACAGTGTGTCCCTCTGTTCTTCAAATATTAGATGCACTGTCTTCCTCCACTTTACCCCTTCACAAGGGAAAAATCCTAAAACCTAAAGCTAGTTGTAACATCTGTCCCCAAGTCCAGGACCTCTGTGTGGTGTGTAGTAGTTTTGTTGTTGCTTCTAGATGCATCTCTGTTTGATCTGATGACTATGAATTGAAAGGACAAGTTATGTCAGTTCAAATATGAACTAAAAGGACACCTTATGCATTCCAGATATGAATGGAAAGGGAAAGTTACCTATTCCAAATACCGCAGTGGAACAATGACAACAGAGCCATAATATTCAGTCCCATTTGTAAAGAGGGGGATAAAGGACATAGGTGGTGACGTGCTCAAGTCAGATTATACTGGTTCACAAAGCCCAATTGTTAATTTAAAAAAATATCTTGTGTAAGTTAACATCACAGTAATAGTCTGAAATTGGCCAGGGTGGAAATATTTACACCAGAGAAATGGGTAAACACTACAAATCAGGATTATTTTTGCCAGGGAGCTGGTCGAACATTTGTCAATAAACCACTAAGGTACACAACAGTTGTTTCTAAAAATTTTCAGGACAGATGTTAGGAGGGTTCTTAATGCTAGGAGTGTGAAATGATCCTTCAACAATCTCTAATTCTGCGGCTGGAAATTACTCCTTGGCAGCTGAGCAGATGACAGCTTTCTTTCTAGACAAGGAAAGTAAGGGGCATGAGTGGATATTTTTAGTTTCAAACAATCCAGGCTTCTGGTTCTTTTAAAAGTACAGTTTTTATTTATTTTTTCCAAAAGTCAACAGATATTGTACTCCTTTAATTCCAAGACATTTGTTGTGCCAGAAACACTATATACAGTTATTTTTGAGATATAAATCTCACAACTCTATATTTTTTGATTGCTAACCCATGTGTCTTTCCCTCTATTTATTTCCAGCTTCCTTGAACCTTCTATGCTTTAGTTGGAAAGCCACATATCTATTCTCTTCTCCCTGAGGCATTTTGTATATTTGAAAGAATATAAATTCAAGTAGGCTCCACATTCTTAACTTGATCTTTGCTCTGAGATACTTAAATCCATTCATTGGCTTTAAAATTGACAGAAAGCAGGTCAGTGGTTGACTGGCGGTGGAGGGGAAGGGTAGAGGAGGGATGGATTACAAAAATCACAAGAAAACATTTGAGGGTAATGAGAGACAATATTGCTAATCTTATTTGTGGCGATGGTTTCTTGGATTGTATACTTATGTCAAACCTGATTTTAAAGTATACTTTTAAAATACTCAGCCTTCATTTTTATAACCTAAATACATTTGGAAAAATATAATCATGAAGTCCACACCTTAATTTGACCTTCACAAACAGGACTTTTCCATTTTACCTTTTTCTAGTTGTGTGCTGGGTGGAAGGGCGGGAAGGGAAAATTGTCACCTCCTATCATTCTCATCCCCTTTATACTTATTGATGAACAAATTATTTATCTTCTTAAGTCCTCAGTCTCCTGTCAGTGCCAGTAACCAATACACACTATTAGCATTCTGCTTTCCAACACCTGTATCTAGAGCTGCATTTTATTAAGTCAAATATATTCCCACTGCCTAACATGGGGAACCATCCTGGAGATGGTTGCCAGTTGCATCTTCACTATTTGCCCCCAGGCTTCTATGCTACAGCCAGACATGTTAAGATCTTGTTATAACAACATTGCACTTCTAGAAGACAATTTATTTTTCCATCAGCATAGTCTAAATTATGCACTGTAATAAATAAATCCCAACATAGCCATTTTTTTAAACAGCAAATATGTATGTCTTATGAACACTGCATGTGATCAGTACAATGGCCTCAGAGTAGGGATTTGCCTAGAAGACATCAAGACAACAAGGAAGCTATGTGTTCCTACATCATGAATTGGCTGGAGTCCTTACTATTTGTACTTACTCTAATATCAGGGGAACCAGCCCCTAGTATTTCAGCGTAGGTTCATTTCTATTTTCCCTAAGTGTCAGTTGGTCTGAGAAATAAAGAGAAAGAGTACAAAGAGGGAAACTTTACAGCAGGGCCTCCGGGGGTTGTCATCACATATTAGTAGGACCGTGATGGCAACCCCAAGCCACAAAACCAGCAAGTTTTGATTAGGGATTTTAGAAGGGGAGGGGGTATATGAACAGGGAGTAGGTCACAAAGATCACATGCTTCAAAGGGCAATAAAGATCACAAGGCAAGGCGAGATTAGAATTACTGATGAGGGTCTATGTCCCGCTGTGCACGCATTGTCTTGTTAAACATCTTAACAGGAAACAGGATTCAAGAGCAGAGAACCAGTCTGACTAGAATTTACCAGGCTGGAATTTCCCAATCCTAGAAAGCCTGAGGGTACTGTAGGAGACCAGGGTGTATTTCAGTCCTTATCTCAACAGCATAAGACAGACACTCCCAGAGTGGTCATTCATAGACCTCCCCCAAGGAATGCATTCTTTCCCCAGGGTATCAATTATTAGTATTCCTTGCTGGGAAAAGAATTCAGTGATATTTCTCCTACTCACACATCCCTCTAGAGGCTTTCTGCATGAAGAAAAATATGGCTCTATTCTGCCCTACCCCACAGGCAGTCAGACCTTATGGTTGTCTTTCCTTGTTCCCTGAAAATCACTCTTATTCTGTTTTTATTCAGGGTGCACTGATTTCATATTGTTCAAACACACATATTTTACAATCAGTTTGTACAATAGTGGTCCTGAGGTGACATACATTCTCAGCTTATGAAGATAACAGGATTAAGAGATTAAAGACAGGAATAAGAAATTATAAGAGTATTGATTGCGGAAGTGATAAATGTCCATGAAATCTTCACAATTTATGTTCAGAGATTGCAGTAAAGACTGGCATAAGAAATTATAAAAGTATTAATTTTGGGAACTGATAAATGTCAATGAAATCTTCACAATTTATGTTCTTCTGCCTCAGCTCGAACCGGTCTCTCTGTTCGGGGTCCCTGACTTCCTGCAACACTCTAAAACTGAAGTTGACAAAGAAATTGTTATCTGGAACCCTGTTGGTAGCTACCTTTCTAGGTGAATGGTAGAGATGACTACGTACAAGAGGAAGTGACCTGGAACAATAATAGGTGGTGTTTAAGGAGTAGGACAGACATTACTGAGTTTGTGGAAGGTATGCAGATATTGGTAATGAGAAGGTCTAGAGTGTGGTCATGAGATTGTGAGACTAACAGCTGGTGGAGAGATTGTAGAACAAAATCATTAAGCAGTGCCAAATAACTGAGAAGCTAAGACCTTGTACTGATAATCTATGTGTATATTAAAATTACTAAGAATTGACATTGAAATAAAGTAGGAAAGAGTAACATAAAGCAGTAGTTAAAATCATTGAAAAATGAGATAAAGTAAATTGAAGTCATTATATCCAATGTTGTCTGGAAAATAGGAGTAGTAAGAACAACAATGATAGTTATCCATATCTTTTATCTATGATGTGTTAGCAATATAACTGTATTTTAACACATTTAGTATTTATGCTAAAATACCCTTGTCTCCACTTTTACATTTTATGTTATGGATAAGTTGGCACAGTAGCTCATAGATTACCATATATTGAGGTGAGATCATAAAGGGGAATGGAAATTTGCATTAGGCATAGCTGATAAAGATTAGCATTGGAAAAGAGAGAGTGCATTTTCATTTATTTGAAGAAAAGGTATATTAGATTTGAACTTTTTTTTGGAAGACAGATATTCAAGATGTTGAATCATGGTGACTCTTATCACTCAGAAAGCTGAAGTTTTGAAACTATTAAGTTTATATTATATTCTGAATATAAACTATTAAGTTTATATTATATTCTGAATATAAACTATTAAGTTTATATTATATTCTAAATAGTCTAATAGTGCTGAAACTATTACATTTATTTTCTTAATATTTCTGAACTATTCCACATTTTGGCCAGGTGCAGTGGCTCATGCCTGTGATCCCAGCATAGCACCTTGGGAGTCCAAGGTGGGTGAATCACTTGAGGTTGGGAGTTTTAGACCAGCCTGGCCAACACAGTGAAATCCTGTCTCTATGAAAAATAAAAATAAAAATAAATAGCTGGGCGTGGTGGTGGGTACCTATAATCCCAGTTACTCTGGAGGCTGAGGCACAAGAAACGCTCAATCTTTGAACCCGGGAGGCAGAAGTTGCAGTGAGCCAAGATTGCACCACTGTACTCCAGCCTGGGTGACAAAGCAAGACTTGGTCTCAAAAAAAAAAAAAATAATATTTCACATTTTGAGAACTGATGGAAGGCAGATCCTGTATTCCATGATAGACACTGAAAAGGACAGTTACCTATTTTCTTAACCTGACTTGGCAGTAATGGCAGGAATATACCCCTTAGTCAAGGCCAACCAAACACACCCACTTTGGACAATAATGGGGAACTAATGTGTAAAGAAGGAACAGTGCAGAAAATTTGCATGTGAGGACAACATCTAGTCTCCTGGAGCCCAGTGGAAGTGGCTGTAAAACCAGGGTCCAGTGTCCAGCACTAGGAGTGCTGCCCATGAAATCCACCAGGTCTAATGGTCTGCAGTCACGGCAGTATTCTCTCCAGCGTTGTTTGTGGTATGCTTTTGCTGATTGCTTTAATTCTGCTCACTTTCTGATTTTCATTCTCCAGCCTCCCTCGTGGTTTATTTTCTCCTTAAATCAAGCAGTTTATTTGTTTTGCTTGCAATTAAGAACACTGACTGTTAGGAGTCTCAGAAATATGACACAGAGAATGGAGAGGAGAAAACATTCATAGAAATAAAGTCTGAACATTTTCCAGAGTTGAAGAAAGATCACATCCAGTTTTGAGTAGGAAATACAAAAACAATTTCACACTGAGACTCATCAGAGTGAAATTACAGAACTTCAAAGACAAAGAAAAACTAATGTAAAGTCTGCTCTAAAAAGTCTGACAGACTGACAGATTTCTCATTTGTAACAATAGATGCCAGAAGACAGTGGAACAATGCCTTCAAAATAATACTTTCTAAATTACTGTCAATCTAGAATTCAATTCCCATTTTAACAGCCATTCAAGAATAAGAGGGATTGAACAAATTTTTTAGGCCAAAATTATAAATTTACTTCTCATAGACCTTTACTAAAGAGACCATTAAAACATATACTTCAGAAAGAATAATATTAAAACCGAAAGGATGGTGTTTAAAAAATGAGAGAACATATTAGTAATATGATGAGGTTAAGAAATATTCACAGTAAAATATTAAACATTAAAGAAATCAACATGTGAATGCCCACTTTAAAAAATTAACATTATTTAAATAAAGTTTGCATACAAAAATACATCTACTTTTTGATGAATTTTGACAAATATATAACTGTTTGTAACTATCAGAAAATAAAGACCTGGAACTTTTCCATCAACCCAAAATTTCTGTGCATCTCTTCTCCGTTTCTGTATCGTGACATAAAAATCTGCTGCTCACCTCCTTCAATAGAACATGTTACGGGGGATGAGGTTGGGTGACATCCCTGGCTGCCCCCTCTATAGATCCAAAAACGCATTCATGACAAGATCATGCTTCCAGCAGGCTTCTCTGATCAAGTGACTAAGCACTACAGAGGTCCTCATGCTGATCCCCTCCTGCAGCGTGTGGGACTCGTCTACCAGTCTCCACACTGACCTGACCACATGTTATTAACTGAGCTGCATTCTGAGATTCTGTTTTCCCATTCTGCCTGTAGCTTCTCCCTCACCTTTTATTCTTTTGAGATATTTTCTCAGGAAATTTTTTGCACATCAGATTTCATCTTGGTGTGTACTTCTTGGAAGACCGAAACTGACGTGGTTGATGAATAAGAGTGGCCCAAGAAAAAGACAGCAAAATGAGGTTTTTTTTATGCTGGCTCATATATCTGACCAGAAAATTAATGTGTAGAAATGCTTTCCATAGTGTATTTAATATTTTTATATAAACATACAAATACAGTATTGAGTTTGCTTCTTTAAAGCAGTGCATGTCCCATAGTCACAACATCTCAGATGCTGGTAGATCCCTACCCTTTTCTCCAACACACTTGGAGACAGTCCTCTTCTCTCGACACACTCACTAGTTGAGAATCGTTCCGTTAAGGCGTTCCCTTCCGTGAAAGGAGAGCCTGAGTAAATAAATTCCACTTTTAGTGTAACAATTAATACCTGAAACTATTTTGTGACTTTTAAGTTTAAATGATTAAACCATGTTTTCGTTTTATTTTCTTTTTCTCACTTGGATTTTAAAAGTTAGTCCACTTTGTCTTGCTTTTTTTCCTGTGTCATTTGTTCCTATTATAATATATAATGAATCATTGAAGAAATATTCACTGAAAACCAAGTCCAAATTAGGTTATATATGTAGATGTTATATAAGCAATTGATTTAGTATTATCATTTTATAATTTTGAGAAGCCATTCATTTAACATTATTGTTTGCTATTCCATATAGACATATGAGTTTTAAGGTTTTATTATTTTTGTTTAAGGCTCATTTTTCCTTACAAAAGAATTAAACTGGAAGCCAAAGCACCTTAATTCATCGCAAAGATTTACACCTTAGTACAAACCAGAAAGCTGGAGAGAGCAAAAGAGCAGTATTTACTGAACAAGAGGGAACTTAAATAAGATGGATAGAAGAGTTTAGAAGTGAGACAACAACAATACACTCTTATCAACACCAAAAAAATGCATCACTAGTTTGCTTAGTAGTGGCCCTTTTTGCACTTTACATTGCCAAGAGTAAATTTGAAAATGTTGAAAAAAATATTGCTATGAAGATTATTTTTGTTTCATAAAAATCAACTTCGTATATTCCCATTAATGACTTACTTTTGGCTGAAAACATACCTTTCTATACTACAAAAAGTTACTGAAAAAAATACGTGTCTATACTTACATTACTTTAAGTACAAAAATATGTTCTAAAGTAGTTAATAAATATTGGTTTTCATTTTACAGTCAAACACAGTATATTGCTTTTTGTAAAGCAGCTTCCCTGATGATAAATGCTGCAAAAATAATTCTTGCTCATGCTAGAACAAAATTGGCAGTAAAGATTAAACTCACATTATACTAGAAAGGCAGGGGATTTCAACTTGAGCCTCAAGCAACTAGACGTTCTAGTTAGAAATGTGTCAGTAAGATTAAATAGTTCAAGCTTTCCTCTGGGTAGTGTGGAGAAGACTGAATTTTCAATCACGGTTTATTGTTAAAAAATGGGAGTGAATATTGGAAAGTAGCTTTCATTTAACAAACATTAATAAGCTATTATTATGTGCCAGGAAATGTTCTAGGTTATAGGCAGTAAATGAAACCAAAAACGTCCTACCATTGTAAAACTTGTAGTGAGTAAACTTCCAGGTAGTTAGTTGAATTGAGACATAAAAATTTCCAGTGTATGACACTTCATATACTGTCTTTGAAATAAATTTTAAATTTAGATAAATTTAAAAGACATTCCAAAGGTCTTGGGGGAAAATATAACTCGTTTATTTTGTTGTTGTTGTTAGTAAACCAAAGACTTATTTCTAAACCTAATAAACAAGGTAATGAGGTAACATTGCTAACCTTAAAGCATTTATTAGATACCACTCAATACAAAGTAAAATTCCCTAGGAAATGTTTCATCATTTGTGTGTGTGATTCACTAAATTGCAGCTTGTTTTAAAACAAACAAGCTGAGTATTCAGCTTCGTGTTTTAAAAAATTGCTATAAAATGTAAAACTAAAAAGGAATTCAATAAGGATAGTATATAGTTCAAAATCCCTGTATCACCTAGTGAATATTTTGAGATAGTTTATTTTTATTTATTTCTCAAGTTACACACTTGATTTGTCTGAATAATCAAAAGCTATATTTCACAAGTCATGTAAATTATTAATAAAAATGAGCAACGTGTAAAGACTCCATTGACACATCAGATTTTAAAAGAATAATAGTGAAATTAATGATTAAAGTATTTTATTTATCACAGCACAGATTTTTTAAAATTACTAAGACTCACAGTTATAATTATGTTTATTTATAGAACTTAGTATAATTTCCCATTTGAGGCAACTCTGTAATTTTTGAGTTTAGAAGCTGGACTTTGAAGAACCGTAGTTAAGGAATTTGAACCATTTAATTCATGAGAGGGAAAATCATATTATTTGCAACTGTCATTATTAAGTTCTGACTAATACTAGGTCATATTTATTTGAATTTTAGTTTATTAAAAGCAGAATCAAATGCATATTTTAAAAATACATGTCTATACTTGTATAAATGTATGAACTATTGAAACACAGGCATAAGAATGAATAACTATGGCAAGGTGTGGAAATATTGTCCTAGTGTTATTGCAGATTTTTTACATAACTTATCCATTATGCTTGAAACCCTTTCTAAGTTGGCTGGTATGGTTAATGATGGAGTTTTAAACTTAACTGCCTTTCCTTGCTTCTCTTGTTCTCACCTAAACCTTTAACTTCATTTCAGCACAATTTTTTTTTTTTTTTTTTTTGGTTCAGTGCCTTCTTGCTAAGCACCTCAGAATTTCCTCCAGGGTCCCTAATGGGCTCAATGCTGGACCCACTAAAACTTTTTTTTCACAAATCATCTTCTGGTAAGTGTGACTTGTGTGGCAAATACTCACTTATTTATGGCTGACACAGTCTTGTGTCAAAAGAACATAAAGCTGAAGTTATACTTAATAACCTGCCACTTGGTATTATACCTGCAGTTTTGCTCTTTTGTAGTTAAGGTTGTGTATTTCCATTAAAATTGATTTTCAGCGGCTTGTAAGTTAACTGCAAATAATCTGTCCATGAGAGATGAAAACGGATATATGAGTGCATCCCTTAGGAGCTGATGTGTAATTAAATCTGCATGGTTGTTTTAAAGTTAAATCACAGTAGGTTAAGGGTAATATAAAAAAGCCATGGGTTTAGGGGAACATTGTAAAGTAAATTTAGGTCAGATTCTTTCATTTTTTAATTAGCAAATACTGTTAATTTAAATAATCATTTTGATTTCAAAGAAAATACAAAAACCTTGAACTGCATAGCACTTTTGCCTCTAAGAATTTGAAGATTTACCACTTGCTATTTTAGATTAATAACTAACAATATTAGAAACAAACTACACAAAACATGATTTAGTTTTTGCTGGTGATATTTACTTTATAGCAATATATCCTATTTTTTATTTTAAAAATTATTTAGTCATTTGAATCAATAAATAATTATCAATTGATTTCTCTCCAAAAGAGGCTGTACCAGATGCTGAAGATTCAAAGATAAACGATACTTTATCTGCCTGGAAGAGCCGACATTCTATTAAACGAGATAATGATTTCAATTCTAGCAAAATATTCCCTTGCTTTTTGAACTTGGGAAAGCTTTTTATCTCTCTATAAGTAGTTCAACACTGAAATGCAGACAAAGGATGATAAAATACAAAACCTCTCTGGTGAAGTTGTAAGAATTAAATGAGAGTCTACACATTAGAACTTAAAATTATGCTTAGATAAATATTAGCTGTTATTCTTACTAAGGGGAATAAAGAGAAAGCAAATACATAAGACAAACAATTTGGAAATAAATGCAATTTTTCAAGATAGAATTATTGAGAAACTTGAACAAAGGTTTTAATCAGCTGAAATAAAAATCAAAATATGAATTCAATATAGAAAGTGTGAAGTAGAAATAAGCAAGACTTGGAAGTCTAATGAATTTGAGTGGTGAAAGAATTGCAAGTAAAATAATTACTCTCAGATTTCAAGCCTGGATGACTGTGAGTGAAAAGGCAGTTTCATGATCACAAAAAGGACATCATTAATCATAATGATGGGGTAAGGGATGACCTTATATGTAACTTTTAAAGCTTCAATTGTTCATAGGATGTGTAACTGTCCAGAAGGTAGTTGTAAATATAATGAGAGACCTGAGCATAAATCTCCCCCTAAAACACATAAGAACAATATTTAAATTTCAACCTGCAATATGATATACAAGCACTATTTTAATCCTTTACTGCCCATGTTCATAATATTTGCATTACAATACACATTAATAAAAGTGAGAGGCCAACTAACTGCAGCAAAGTGTTAAATACATTTGTTATACACAAAGATTGTTATGAAATTCATAATATTTTTAGTCAATTGGAAAAATACAAATATAAAATTAGGGAAAAGGTTATAATGTAGTTTGCAAAAATAAAATACACATGAATAATAGCCAAAAAAATCTTCAAGTTCCCTAGTAACAAATATGCAATGCAAAACAATACATTTCCATATGTAAGACCTATAAATAATTATCTTCAATAAATAATACCCATAGTTGTGAAGGTTATAAGAAAATTAATATTCTGTTTCAATAGACTATTGTGGATATATGAGTGATACTCTCACAACATTGACCCCTGAATATGTTTTTACTCTTTTGAATAATGTTGCTGTCATTCTTTTAATACCAAATTCAAATGAAAATAATCTGTTATTTTCTTCTATAGTATTTTATTTTCTGAGAACCATTTTTGATGAATATTTTCTTTAAACTATATCTAAAATTTTTCTCTTCCATTATCAATCCTATGACCAAATGTACATGTTTATAACTTTTTGCTTAAATTATGGAACGTAGTTTTAAACTTTTATTTGAAAATTCCCTTAATCTAATTTATTCTGCATTTGGTTCCCAGAGCAATATTTTATAAAGATTTGCAAAATTTAGCTAGTGCATTCTTTATAACGTGTGTTGTAAATAGGAGGTAACACAACGAAAGGGAAGATTCATTGTTTGGTCTATTCATTTCACCTAAGGGAATAATAGTGATAGCAGTAGTAGTATCAATAAAAAGAATACCATCGTCACAGGATACTTGGGGTGCCACTTTTCTGGCCGGAAACCTCTGTGGCCGGTGGTGCCTTTGCCCAAGTTTTGCTCCGGCCTGCTGGGCTGGTTCTTCCCACTGGCCTGGGAGGCTGTGCTAGGCTTGCACTTACCTGCCTGGATTCCATACCTGCCAAGGGTGAGCCGGGCAAGGGGTGGTGAGGGGTGTGTGAGTGAACGAGCCTGGGTTCTGGCCACTGTGCACATTCACGCACACTGCCTGTGGTGGGGTGGGCGTCTCCAGCCGCTAGCATTGGTGCTGGCTCCCTGTGAAGCTACGGCTGGATCAGGTGTTCCACGAGCAGCTTCCACAGCTGGCACCAGGGAATGTGGTGGCACCCAGAAGCTTGGGGATGCCAGGAACCGCACAGCCCCAAAGAGGGTGCAATAGCCCTGGCTCCGGGAGCTTCTAGGTTTGGGCTCCCAGAAGGGCCGTAGCTCTTCTTTCTTTCTCTCTTCTCTCCTTCTCATTGCCCACAGTGTAGTGAGCAAGGGGTGTCTTTCAGCCCTGTTTTTGTTACTGCTCTTTCAGTCTCACTATTCGGTGGAGCCTGAGTTCTCCTTTCACGTTCAGAAAGAATAAGGTACATGCACAAGCAGTGGGTGAGGTAGGTAAAGAGGGGCTTTATTGAGCAACGGAACAGCTCAGAGGAGCCCACAATGGGTATCTCCCCTCCACAGGCAGGTCGTCCCAACGTCGGCTCAACTCTCAGAAGAAAGGAGACCCACAGTAGATAAGTCCTCTCCGCAGGCAGGTCTTCCCATTGAATGCTGGAGTCTGGCTGAGCCCAGGGGTTTCTATAGGCTTCAGGGGGAGAAAGTGCGTGCTGATTGGTTCATGAATGGCCATGAGCAGGCCAGGAAAAAGCATCATTACTTCTCACTCAGGTCCACAGAACTGGTGGTCTGGCCCTCAGGCCTCAGGCCATCGCTGGCCAGAGGTGGAGTTTCACTGGGGACCTGCCCGTTTCCTCCCAGGAACCTGGATGCCTCCTGCCACCATTAACGTGCCATCCATGTCCACGGCCCTAGGCTGTTGAAGCCAAGGGATGCCTGCAGGCCTACACAGAGCCAAACTTAGCTCCCCGTCAACCTGCCTCCCATGCTCATTGGCACCCAAAGTCAAGATGGGGCCGAGGCAGCAGGGGGCTGGTGTGTTAGCACTGCCCCATACGTGTATACACCCAGCCAGGTCATGACAGCACCCTGGCTTGGCGACAACTTTGTTCCAACATCACAGTGGGTGCTGGCACTTCGAAGCCTGCAGGGGCAGGGGGCTATCTGGGCCGCTAAGAGTGCAGAGATGCCCATATCTGCAGTAGCAGCTGGGTGGCTGCAGCTGCACTAGGGAGGGTGAGGCTCCCAGCCCTCCAACTTGGAAGGGGGCGGGGATGCCGCCTGTTCCCACTTCCTGCGCCAGACAGGCCGCCACTGCCATCAATATTAATGAAGGAGTTATTTAGTCTTTTCTTCCTGTAGAAAACAACAATAACAAAGTTGTGACTGTTGACCAAAAACATGGCTAAGGAACTCAAATGTATAGATAAGTTTTACTTGCTATTATCAGTTGCATTCTTAGAGGATAGACTCATTAACGTAAATCTAGTTGCTTTCTTGTCTTGGAAGACCAGGGTGGGGAAGTATGGAAAGAACAGTAAAACATTAAAGAGAGAACAAATGCAAAGTACAGGAACCTCACGAACAAAACGAACAAAAACAATAAACAATCACCACCAAAAAAGTAAGGAACTAAATGCAATATAATTTGGAAAGAATCTCGCCACATTATTTCTTAACTATTGTCCATCTAAGAAAATGTAGGATAGTAAAATGCCAGAGAGTCTGCCTGAAAAAATGAATGCGTTCAGGAAATGCGGTGCATTAAAAAATAATTGAGAGAGAGATAAGAAATATCTAGGAGGCCTGGCATGGTGGCTCACATCTGTAATCCCAGCACTTTGGGAAGCTGAGGTGGGAGGGTCACTTGAGGTCAAGACCAGACTGTCCAACATGGTGAAACCCCATCTCTACTAAAAAAAAAAAAAATATATATATATATATATATATATATATCAGTCAGGCGTGGTGGTGCACACCTGTAGTCTCAGCCACTCAGCAGGCTGAGGGAGGAGAACTACTTGAACCCAGGAGGTGGAGGTTGCAGTGAGCTGAGGTCATGTCACTATACTCCAGCCTGGGTGGCAGAGAGAGACTGTGGGAAAAAATAAAAATAAAAAAATAAAAACCTAAGACGTTGTTACAGTTTCTATTAGAAATTATAGTGAATAGACGTTAAATAAATATAAGGGTGTTGATGAACCATGTCTATATCAGCAGAAGACAGAAAGAAAATAGTCAGAGAAACAATATTGAGACAGATGTAGAAAGAACACAGGTTTTGAAACCAGCTCTGAGTATAAATTCCTGCTTCATTGCACACTCACTGTGTGACCCTGAGGAGGTCACGTTCCACCTCGAAATATTTCCAAACACGTAAAATGGAATATACAGTATCTTTAAGTACCCACAAGATAAATATGGGAGTGCAGAGTTAAATAACACCCCAAATTCTACAACAATATCACAGCTCTTATGGGTATTTGTCTTACTCTAAAGTCGGTGCTTTTTCTGTAACTCTGAACCACAATAAATAAAGCATCCAGGAGACAAAGTTTAGGTGAAAAATACCCAGATCTAAGTGAACATTACAGATCACCTGGCCACTGGCCATGGTATGTAAGAATCTACTTGTTAGTTCATTCATTAAATACTTATTCCAAATATTGTTTGAAGCAGAAATGGGGGACTGTCTTTGATGGGGTCTGGGTGACTTTTCTTGACATAAAAGAAAGGAAGGAATTCCAGGGTTGGTATTTCAGTCACAGAAATGACACATAAAAAGGGTTGCCTTCTCTAACATTAGAGTCAATGGCAATGCAAACAGAAACTTCAGGACGGTGAGACAAATTGTAACAGATTTGAAGGAAGTTTCAAATTCTTTTAACAGCATCCTGGGATGTAATCACGACTAAAATTAATTGTGTGATTAGATTAAAATGATCTTGCATTATTAATACTTTTCCTCTTTGGATTATTAAGGTAAATGTGCCAAGCAAGTATTACCTTTCTAGTTACATTAATATATTACAATTATAAAAAATCTTATAATACATATAGTATGTCTGGTTTTATTTATTTTTAAAGGAAGCATAAACTTGGAAAACATAAAACACAAGATGACAAAAGTAGCCAAATGTCAAAGTTACCATATCTTGTGAGAAAGCAGGGTTTCTGATAAAATAAGCAATAAGTACAAATGGAAGCTTTTCTTCTTAATCATTACATATCTTCAGGAAATCATGTTCATAAATGATATCAAGAAAAACATATTATGGATAATTTATACTCTAAATAGAAGACTTGTTGTAGTCATTTTTAAAAAATTTACTCATTACTGATATGTACTAAATAGTATTTTTGATTTTATGAAAATTTTGTTTTTGAAATCCAAGTGCTAATAGTGGAACATAACCTTCCTAATAAATTTTTTTTAAAAAAATCAAGACCTGGCACAACATCTTCATTCCTCCTACTAGTTTATAATACCAAATCACTCTTTAAATATTTTACATATGAAATTTCATAAATCATATACTTCTATGTTCTTCTTTACAAACTTGTGATTGTTATTGTTTTGGTATTTTCTAACTACAGTATTTTTTGTGGGCATGACTGAAGTTTTCAGTGAGTTGAGAAGATGTCTGTGCAAGTGAACTTTACATGGAATACAAATCACAATGCAGAATTTCTTGAATTTAATCAGATTAATTTTTAGCTGTAAGTCTCATTTTAATTATTGTCATTTTCTTTCAGTTGTTAACCTACCGATTCAAAGTCCTGGTCTGTAATATTATATTTATTCTGAACATTTCACTCTTGTTCCAGCATTCAATTTTTTAATGAATATTTATGTCTATTTTTGGCATTTTACTTGGATTTTAAGTACAATTTTTTTGACATGTAGCACGAAGTCGTGTCAACATATTTCTTTTCTTCACCATCTCAGCTACCATCTCTCTATTTCTTGTTTAAAGAAACAAAGCAAACACAATTTCTCTATAGTCAACTCTGTAATAGCTTCAGTAGTATCACCAGGCTGCTTCAATTATTTAAATATTCTAGAAACAGTTGTCTATGGTATGTGATATTTTCTTCTCTGTTACTTAATAACAAAGCATATCTGTTGCATCGTTTATCCAACCTAAGAGACTTTTTTCCTCCTCCAGCAGATTCTCACTGTATCGTTTCTCTAGACATCTTCCCTTTGGACTTAACTTGATGTGAATAAAATATGTGCAACTTATTTTGCTTTGGAATTATATTTATATTTTACTGTATATTTATTTACCTTCCTACAAAATAGGTAATAATACTTGACTAACTTGCATGGCTGGCAGGCATCTTTGACTTTAGTAAGTTATTTGAGGCACTTGAATGGAAAAAGAAATTGAAATCCAAGACATTATTACTGTTGTTATGTAGAAAAATGATATTAAAATACAACTGTATCTTTATGCTTCCCCTGGGCCATTGTCCTTTATGTTTTCACTTTATTCACTTTTCTCTGTGTTAGACTGCCATGAATATAAATTTCATAGGAGATCAAAGGCTACCAAGTACAATGTGAGTCTTGAAACACCCCCTGTAAGGCAAGAATTCGTTAAGCTTGGTCTCCTCCTCCTTAATTTATGTAACGGTCTATTCCTTTGGTAAGTGTATTTTATTTTCATGGAAGTATGACTCAGTAGGCATATGTATAACTACATGGAGATACTGAATATGTAAGAAAGATATGTTAGCTTAAAATCTAATTTTTCACATGAATTACTTGCCTCAGTAGAGTGGATGGTGCCTTCTTAAATCATGCATGACATAATTTTATTTTCTTTTTTCAAACATTTACAATAAATGTTTTGTCTTGTAATGGTTTTAATGTCTGTCAGCCTTTCTAGGTTTAAAATGCAATTTAAAAAATACATCTGTGCAAGGACAATTTATGGATGTGCATATGTTTAGGTTACACTTGGGCTCACATTTTCCAAAATAAGTCCGTGGCATTTCATTATACCCTTGGTTTCCTTTCAGAGCAATGGAATTTGATTACTTGGAACAAAGCAATGCAGTTCTGTGTAAAATCAGTTGCCATGTTGCTTTGGATAGGACAGTCATCTCTTCAGCCTCTTGAGCTTTTCCAGTGAGGTTAAAATATGCCTACAGATGTCAGAAGCATGTGTACAAAATAGGTAGGAGAGAAAAAATTTGTAGGATATAAAATAATAATGCATATTATAAATTAACTCGAAAGCTTTTGGTTGGTAACTGCATTTCCCTTTATATTTGATATTGAAAATTTTGAGGTCAGAAAGAAGTATCTATCTTTTAAAGGATGAAAAAAAGTGACCACCATACATTTTTTTTATAACTCTTATATTTGACGTAAAATTAGATTTATAGAAAAGCTGTAAGACTAGTACAAAATATTTTCTTAATTTCTTCCCCAAATGTTTACATTTTACTATGTTTCATAATAAGTTGAAGATATGACATTCCTTCATATTAAAGAATTCAGCATGTATTACCTAATAGCCCACGTGTTCTTTTACATTATCACATTATAAACTATAATTTTAGGAAATTAATCTCAATATAGTATTATTATCTAATATGCACACATTATTCAGATTTTACCAATTATCCCAATAATGTCCTTTGGAACAAAAAAATGCAGAATTATGTATTTTATTCAATCATCACATCTCTTTAGTGTTTTAATCTGGAATTGTCTCTTAGTTTTTAATTATGTTTTATAACATTGACATTTTCAAAGTGCACAGTTTGTAGAATGTCAGTCAATTTGAGTTTGTCTGATGATTCATCATTGTTGGATTCAGGGTATACAATGTTGGCAGAAGTAGTAAGAAATAATATTATGTCCTTCTCAGTGCATCATCTCAGTAGGCACATGAGGCTGATTGTTTCTTTCCCAGGGATGTTACCACAGATCACTTGGTTAAGGCAGTGCGAGGTTTCCCAACTGACAAGTTAAACGCAAACATCTTTGAACATTGACAGTTTGCGTATAAGATTTGATATTCCTCTTTTATCACCCAAGCTACAATCATCCCTGGTTTTACCCAAAAGGCATGTAAAATAAGGCAGGGCAAACATATTTCTGGGAATAACAGTGTGATGAAGTACCAAAAAAGAGAGAAAGAAGGAAGGAAAGGCAGGGAGAAAAGAAAGAAGGGAGAAAAACTCAGGCTTCAGGTAGATCCACTTTCAAATTTTGTTGTGCTATTTATTTTCTGAGTTTTGTTTTCAATTCTGACGTAAGAGGATGCAAATTTTCTACCTGTAATGGTATTTTGTAGATTAAAAATCAGTTATATCTAGGGCATGGAAACAGCAAGTACTCAGTACTCAGTGTCATAGGTTACCAATCATAAATATTGTGAGATATGCTTACTTACCAACAGTAATCATGAGAAAGTAGCGTGAATTTACATTACAAACTAAATGAAGCAAAGAGACCTGTTAGTATTAGTATCTGGTTGATTCGTATTACTTGTTGAAATTCACATTTGTTGTTGCATCTTTGCTCTGACACTTTAAGCTGAAAAATGTACATGTGTTGAAAAAGGTCTGCTGGTTGTTACTTAAAAAAAAAAAAGGTTGTTACTTCTGTTGCATCTAACCTGTTGAAATATACCAAAATATACAGCTCTTTCCATTCTTAATGTTAATACAGTGTCAAAAAATTCATAGTAGATATCTTTCATTCATGAGAGATAGTAATATTTAATATCTTTCCTTTCTTTAATTTTCATTTTGACACTTTAGAAAAAGAGAAATGGTGCACAATTTTAAGGTACCTTCATTGTCCATTATAAAAAATATATAAACATTATTTCAAAAGTAATAGAACAGCAACTCAAAGTAATGAAATGAAAAAACATACAGTCGGGCTCTAATTTAGATTTCAAAGCAAAATATAAAGAACATGTACATTGGCAGATGATTACCAATATGAAAAATATGTTAAGCTCTCAAGAAATCACTTTTGTCATCTCAACTAAGATTAGGAAATTCAAAATGTGTATTTATAACAGTTTAGATAATTAAATGTTTTTATTTCATTGCATTTAATTTACAGTAAAATTCATTTTGGTTTTGATTACATGTTTTATTGAAAAATGAGGCATAAAATTATTATAGAAGTATTTTCTCTAGATTAACACTGAAGCAAAACCTCATCTCTTAGTAGAGTTAACTTCAGAAGAAAAAAAATAACAGAATGTAACATGCTTTTGCCAATGCTTATTTGGTAATACTTTTTATCATACAATGTTGGTTACCTTCCAAGCAGCTTTCTATTCTATTTTCTTCCATGCTAGCAAAAAATTCATTTTATATGCCAAGTGTCTATGGACTTCAAGAAAACTCCTGACCTCCAGGAATAAATTTTGATTAAGCCAAAATAGGTAAATTATGAATACCACATTAAAATGAGGATGTGGTACATTTCTGGTAAAAGAATTATAAAGGGACATCTTCTAAGTCCTGGAAAAGATATAGAAGATATGAGGTTTGATTTGACCCTACTTAGGCTGTCAAAATTTTTGTGATCACAAGAGAACAAGCTGGAATACGAAACCTACACATTGAGGATAGCAGAAGACAAAATTTTGGAAAAAAATGAAAATTGAGGGATTTGATAACATTGGAAAACTGCTCAGTTAACCGATTCTGAAATTGCAAACTTTTTGTTATGTGAGAAAATGAAATTGTCTCATTGTTTTACTTATGATTCATATTTGTGTTAACTGTGGCCAAAAGCACATTATCCATTTCAGGTGCTTTAACGGGAAAGTAAAGAGGTAGATAACATTATTTATTCAAAGCATTTTTCTGACTACCCACTGTAGTCTGCAAATTACTGTGCTGACTGCCAAGGATGCAATGAATTAAAACATCTCTCCAACCATCGATTGATTTTTATGAAAATTAAAAATTAAGACAAAATATTAAAATTAAAATATGAAGCAGGCATTAATTTTTATAAAACATTTCAATAAAGGAAATAACATTAACTTCATGTTTTCGTAACTAGTGTTTTAGGTTAAGTTAAATAAGACAGTTCTGCAACATTCTAGACAGATCTTGATACATGCTAAGCACTAATGAGTTAACTAAAAATAGTAATATTTCAAATACAAATATTACTAGAATAAAGCTTTGTGATATAATAATGTATTCTGAATTGCTATAAGGAATCATTTTAAAATTTAACAATTAAATATATAATGTTGTAAACCTGTATTTCACCGGTAAATTTCAAATTAAACATTTCTTTTAAAAGAAAAAAATTGTCACCTTGAACTACATGTAGAGAAAAACAACTACTTTAAACTTAAACACAGTAATAAAAATGTGCAACCTCTTAAATTACAGTGAAATTATTATGTTACTACAGAAATTCTGGGAATTTGCAAATTATAGAACTCTCAATATACTCTTAAAAGAGAACCCATTGCATCTATGGTTACTCCCAAATAGCCCTTCTTTTTACATGAGAATCATGTTAACCTTCTCTAAAATAGTTTCACAAAATCTTTCTTGAGCAAATAAAATTAAGGCACTCTCTCATCCTACTCAAAGAAAAGTAGTATCATAAAAATAGTAATATTAATGAATATTAATGAAATGTTAATGAATCCCTAGCCCATAGGTAGAAAGGTAATCCTACCACATATTCTTTTATTATTATTATTATTATACTTTATGTTCTAGGGTACATGTGCACAACGTGCAGGTTTGTTACATATGTATACATGTGCCATGTTGGTGTACTGCACCCATTAACTCATCATTTACATCAGGTATATCTCCTAATGCTATCCCTCCCCCCTCCCCCTACCTTACAATAGGCCCCGTGTGTGATGTTCCCCTTCCTGTGTCCAAGTGATCTCATTGTTCAATTCCCGCCTATGAGTGAGAACATGCGCCTACCACATATTCTTGAATCCTTCATCAGAACCACCCAAACATCCAAATTTACGTTCCTGTTTACATTTCCCTCCATCGTAATTGGTAGTTTGTGACTATTTCTTTACTTGCTTGGAGGCATTATTCTAACTGAGTACATTGTGTGGGTAAAGAGGAATCCTCCCTCATCAAGGCTGTCAATTTCACCACCTCTCCTTTTAGTTGTTCTTGTTAGCTACTCTCCTTTTGCTTTTACTTACTTAAGACATGCCATTCATTCAGCAGATGCAGTGACAGATACTTGACTGACGTGTAAATTTATTCACAGGAAAGAAAAGAACATTTTTGTTCTGACGTTTTATTTTTATCTCTGTGTGCCATCTTTATTTGACAGATTATAAAGCCATATTCATATTAAAAAGCATCTTTGAATAAAGGGCAATTTGTCATATCAATATTGTCTTCCCACCTCTTTTATTTTCATGGCCTTAGAAGGCTTACTGAAAATAACATTTTTTTACATGCAGTGACAGTAATTCAAATAATGGTGAATAGCCATCCCTTCTCCCTTTCTTATTATTATTTCTGGTTATTCAAGGTACACAGAAAAAATGTCTATCATCTTCCTGTATCATGGAAAGAAGTGGATTGGCATATGCTCTATTTGTCTTTTCCTGAAATGCATGGAGAGATTATAATTTATGAGTAATGTAAGTAAAATAATCAAACAAGACAATTTACAAACAAGAATCAGGAAGAAAACCTGTAGTATAATTTACTTAAGAAAGACCACATCTAAAATGACTGTCAAACTCTCCTTCATCCATCAGTTAAATGAGAAAAAGAGCTTCAATTAAAATGTCTGCATTTGTTAAACAATTAAAATTTATCAGCTAATTTTTTTCCTACAAGTTTAGACATAAAAATCTGATAAAGTTTTTGTAAAATGGTACTTGAAAATATGTATTTTCTCTATATTAAAACATATATATATTTAGTATGGGTAACTATTATTTTTGAGAACTAACACAGAGCAATATGCTCATGGAATTCATCATTCTATGTTAGAAATAAACTATGTAGCTATGATCACTGAGTACATGTCAAACCAAAAGCAACCCTACTCTACTCCTGGACAGCCTAGTAGTTCTGAACATAAGTGGAATAAATAATATAAATGCCTATCAGATGCTACGTCTTACAATTCAACCTCTTTAAGCTCGTTCTTTCCATGACTAAGCTTATGCAAATGGTCCTCAAAAGCTAACATGTCTCCATTTGCAAGTTCTTCCACTTACTTCTAAATATCTTCCAGGTAACTCACATCGGTATGATAACTGGAGTGGATAAATGGGTTTTCTACCACACAGATGGAGGCTACTTGTATTTGTTACGTGTGTGAGAATAGTTCTCCACTTAGGAAAGTTTTCATAGAGGTGTTGATTCTTGCAGGATGTTTATCTGACACTTGTAAATCTAGACCGTATACTCTAGAATCAAAAGTTATTCAAAGTCTCAAATAAATACTTCATATCACAATGTGGATTTGGTAGAGATAAATCAAAAGAAAAAAATATGTGAAAAAACATTAATAAATATAAGAGGTAGGAATTAAAAAGTGACATAATGGAGTCTGTTTACCCATGCATGAAAGTTAGAATCCAATGTTTTGCTTTACAGTCAGTCTTGAGTGTCTAGGGCAGACATTGCTACCATATAGTAAGTACTTAATTAACAACTGCTGAGTAAAGAAACAAATGAATACATGCCCAGGAGCTACACTTTTTGAAGATCCATACCAGCCACTGCTCAGGCTAAGTTTTTAATTGTATCTTTATATTTTCAATTTTCAGGGGTGCTTTGCAGTGAAATCTAAGAAAAAATCGTTTATTACTTCAATTGAATCTTTCAATAGCAAGAAAATGTGTACTCTTTAAATAGTTGTTTTATTACTGATATTCTTAACATAAAGTTAAAAATTACTGCTCCAATAACAATTCATCAGCTAATCTACTCTTAAGAATTCCTGAGAACAAAGAATCACACAAACAAGCATAATCACTTGGAACTTATCTTTTAAATGTATGTTGAGTTATTGAAATCAGTCTTCAGGGGACCCATATAAAAACACTAACAGAAGGCAAGGAAAACCTGGTAATAGTACAGTTTTTCTAGCTCTCTGGCGGTAAAGGCATTTGCATCTTAGCCTTTAATTGAATCATTTATTTCCCTATTACCTGGGAGACAAAATTATGAGCCAACACCTGTTGGAAGAGTTTTTCTGACCGTTTCAGATCATTCTTCTGTTATATTTGTAGCCGGTCACCAGATGTGCTCATTGGACAACTGATTCCCTGTGCATGGCTCTAAATGCTTCATGATGCACTCGGCTGCGAGTTTTACTTACAAAATACTGGAGCAGTCACTTTATTTGCATGAGAAATACCAATCCAAAACTCCACCACTTCATAATACACCGAGATGGCGGATGAATCATAACTTTTCAGAAAAGCTGACTAGGAAAATATAAATTCACCTCAGAACACCTATACATTTCCAGTTCCTTGGAATTTGCAGTTTTACTGTAACAAATACATAGGACAAATCCATGTCATTGGTGACCATTTCTGTAGACATGTGTAATAGAAAGAGTCTCATTTCCTTTCGTCAGCATTGGTTTACTATTTGTTCACCCTTGATTTCAGTACTGACATTTCTAATCTTTCAACAACAGTTCCTTCTCAAGAAGCTTTTCTCTGAATAATGTGAGAAATATTTTTCAAAGCATATCAATTGCTTCACAGAGAAAGAAAATATTGCTTTATAAAGGAGTTGACTGATTTTTTATGTGATTTGATGTTGTTCGGTTTTATTACAAAATATTTATTCATTATAAAATATGAGAATAATGCATAAAAGTAGTAAGAAAATTATGAATTTTCCACATTTTCCTCTACCTATTTGTCCATATGTATAGGATTTTTTAAAATCTCAAATTAAATGTATTAATTTTTTTTCCATGATATTGCATATCTTCAAAATGCCTGTTTAAAAATGTTTCCGGCCGGGCTCAGTGGCTCACGCCTGTAATCCCAACACTTTGAGAGGCCGAGAGGGGCGGATCACGAGGTCAGGAGATGGAGACCATCCTGACTAACATGGTGAAACCCCGTCTCTACTAAAAAATACAAAAAACTAGCCGGGCGTGGTGGCGGCGCCTGTGGTCCCAGCTCCTCGGGAGGCTGAGGCAGGAGAATGGCGGGAACCCAGGGGGCGGAGCTTGCAGGGAGCCAAGATGGCGCCGCTCACTCCAGCCTGGGCCATAGAGCGAGACTCCGTCTCAAAAAAACAAAAAAACAAAAAAACAAAAAAACAACAAAAAAATTCATAGCATTGTTTTTTACATGTTAAAAATATTTTTAGTATTATTTGATATACAGAAATTCGTCCACTTTGTGGAATCAAAACTGTAATTTTTTTCTAATATTTTCTTATGTGGTTACCCAAATCTCAGTTTGAATTGTAGTTTCCATAATCCCCACATGTCATGGAAGGCAGGTGGAGATAACTGAATCATGGGAGCAGCTTCCCCCATCCTGTTCTGCGACAGTAAGTTAGTTCCCAAGAGATGATTGTTTCATAAGGGGCTTATGTTCCCCTCCCCTTCACTCTGCACTTCTCCTTGCTGCCACCATGTGAAGGACGTGTTTGCTTCCCCTTCTGCCAGGATGGTAAATTTTCTGAGACCTCCCCAGTCATGCTGAACTTTGAGTCAATTAAATCTGTTTTCTTTAAAAATTACCAAGTCTTGGGTATGGCTTTATTAGCGGAGTGAGAATAGACTAATACATTTCTGTTATATTTATCTCTAGAAGTTTCACTCCCTTCAATTATAATCTTAGTTTTATCGTAATTTTATTTTAAAATATTTAAGTATTAAATATATGTGAATTGTATTTAGCTGCACACTGCCAATACAATTTGAGTTAAAATATATTACATACATTTTGTTTTTTTCCTTTCACTGAATTATGTATCTATCGCTATTTTGAAAACAATGTTTAACATAATATATTCTCACTGGTAATTGAGTGTATGTAAAAATTATTTTACTTTGTGTTTAATTATTATTAAATTTATTGTATTTAAAATATTCATGTATCGTTTGCTTATCATAAATTTTCTGAATATAAAGTCACATGATGTACATAATATTAAACTTCCTCCATTTTACATAGCATTGATCACCATTGAAGTTTTGTGTCTGTTTATATTCTGAATGAGTTCATTAGGAGATTGAATTGCTACTCTGTGCCTGAAATGTGAGCATTTCACCTTCCAGAATTAAGATTGCAGTGTAACTTATTGAGCAAAGAAACCCATGTTTGCAGATAAGCTAGAAAGTAAAACTGAGAAATCAGAGAGCTCATTTCTTAGAGTGGGTATGCTAGTTCTACATGTAGAAAACCTGTGTCATTTTGACAGCCCTATTATCATACCTTTACTATGTTTTTGCTAACTGCACCACAGTTTTCCTTGAGGCACTGCTCTATGCCCTATGCCTTACCAGTCTGTCTAGACTACCAGTCAAGGTACTTATCCCACTCTGGTAAAGTGATGGGTACAAGACACAGGCAAGAACAATTAGTGTCCCTTGATCCTGGGAATTTGGATCTTGAGCTAAGGTGACTAAAGCTGGAAATAATAGACTTCCTTTATTCAGATGGCAATTCCTGGAGACATTTTCTACTAGTAGACTCCTTCCCTGTTCAAAAAACTCCTTCCCTGTTCAAAATTGTTCAAAAGATTTATTTTTGAATTCCATGAGTTACTTTTTACTTCGGAAGGATTTATTTCATTTGGCGTTTTTATTTTTTACTTCTATGTCAAGCTTAGGCAGAGATACTATCTAGTGTTTAAACACAGAGAACGCTGCAACACGTTTTAGGGAAAAAATGCAATAATTTTTCATAGATAACTCCTTTATTCTCAAATAATTTGATACACATGGTGAAAATATTTTAAAGAATAAAGTATGGCATTACTGGATACTATTTTTTTCTTCTTAAAAAACATTTTGGTATGATTTTTGAATTGTTATGTAATAGTTGCTTTTGAATTGTTATGTGATAGTTGTAAAATATCATGATACACATAATATTTTAATACATACATACAATCTGTAATGATCAAATCTGGGTAATTTGAATATATAATTACTTCAAACATTCATAATTTTTTTGTGTTGGGAACATTTCACACCTTCTCTTTTAGCTATTTTGAAATATGCGGCAAATTCTCCTTAACTAAGTCACCCTACTCTGCTATTGAACACTAGAAATTATTCCTTTTATGTGACTATATTTATACAAATTAACTAATTCCTCTTCATATCCCTACGCCATCACTCTGGTCACCATCATTCTACTCTCTACCTCCACGATATCAAACTCATTTAGCTCCCATATATGAGTGAGAATATGTGATATTTGTCTTTTTGTGCCTGGTGTATTTCACTTAACATAATGACCTCCAGTTTTATCCATGTTGCTGCAAATGCCAGAATTTCACTATTTTATGGCTGAATTGTGATCCATTGAGTATATATTCTGCATTTTCTTTACCCATTTATCCATTAATAGACTCACAGGTTGACTCTATATCTTCCTATTACAAATAGTGATACAATAAACATGAGAGTACAGGTGTTATTTTGATATACTAATTTCTTTTCCTTTGGATAAACACCCAGTAATGGGATTGCAGGATCCTCTAGTAGTTTTACTTTTACTTTTTAAGAAACCCCCAAAATGTTTTCGTAATGGCTATACTAATTACACTCCCACCAGAGTTCACTTTTCACTACATTCTTGCCAGAATATGTAACTTTTTGTCTTTTTAATTATAACCATTCACACTGAGGTAAGAGAATATCTCATTGTGGTTTTGATTAACATTTCCCTGATGATTAGTATTGGTGAGCTAATTTAATATGTATGTTGGCCACTTGTATATCTGCATTTGAAAGATATCTATTAAAATCCTTTCCCTAGTTTTTAATGAGATTGTTACTAATTTCTTGCTGTTGAGCCGTTTGCATTAATTTCATATTCTGAATATTAGTTGTTTGTTGGGTAATTTGTTTGTGAACATTTGCTCCCATTTTGCAAGGTTTTTTTTTTTTTTCTTTTTTTTCAGTCTGTTGATTATTTCCTTTACTGTGTAGAAGATTTTTGGTTTAATATACTTCATTTGTCTATTTTTCTTTTGGTCGCCTGTGATTTTGAACACTTAGCCATAAAATATTTGCTTAGATCAATATCCCTAACTGTTTCGTCTGTTTTCTTCTAGTAGTTTCAGAATTTGGGAACTTATGTTTAAGTCATTGATCTATTTTGAGTCTATTTTTGTGTATGGTGAGAGGTAGGGTTCTAGTTTCATTCTTATGCATATGGAAATCCTGTTTTCCCAACAACATTTTTTGAAGAGACTACTTTCCCCAGTGTATATTCTGGCATTTATTTCTTGGTTCTTTATTCTGTTTTATTAGCCTGTGTGTCCATTTTAATATTAACATTATACTGCTTCAGTTACTCTGGCTTTGTAGCATATTTGAAGTCAGGTAGTGTGATAACTCTGTTGTTTCTTTGTTGGTTTTCTGCCTAGATGATACATGTATTGCTGAAAGGGAGCTGTTAAAGTCTCCCAACTATTGTATTGTGGTCTTTCTTTTTAGAACTAGTAATATGTGCTTCATATATTTATGGAGTGTTGGGTGCATATTTACTTACAATTTTTATATCCTCTTGATTTATTGATCCTTTTACCAATATGTAATGACATTCTTTCTCTTTTTTTGTTTTGACTTAGAGTCTGCTTGATACAGGTGTAGCAACCCCTCTATGCTTTTGGTTTTTTGTGTGTGGAATATCTTTTTTCATCTCTTCACTTTCAGTCTATCTGTGCGTTTATGAGTGAAGTAAATTTCTTGTAGGGAACATGTAGTGAGATCTTGTTTCTTTATAAGTTCAGCCAATCTATATGTTTTAATTAGGGAAATTAAACCATTTACATTAAAAGTTATTGAGAGGGGAGGACTTCTGTCATTTCGTTAATTGATGTCTGATTGTTTTATATGTCATTTGTTGCTTTCTTTCTCTTTAAAGTTTACCTTTCAATTTGGTGGTTTCTATAGTGATAACATTTGACACCATTCTTTTTCTCATTTGTGTATCTGTTCTACTTGTTTTACACCTTTGTGTGTTTTCTTGATGGTAGATATTGTCCTTTTGCTTCCAGAAGTAAGACTTCCTTCATCATTTCTCATGGAGCCAATGTAGTGGTGATGATTTCCACTAGATTTTTCTTATCTGGGAAATACTTTGTTTCTTCTTTATTTTTAAAAATAGCTTTGCTGGATATAGTATGCTTGGCACAGATATTTTTCTTTTAGTACTTGGAATATGTCATCCCCTTCTCTTCTGGCCTAGAATGTTTCTGCCAAGAAATTTGTTGTTGTTCTAATGAGGATTCTCTTATAAGTGACTTGATGCACTTCTCTTGTTTTCTAGAATCTTCTCTGATTTTTGACAGCTTGACTCTAAACCGCTTTGGAGAAGACCTATTTGGACTGAATCTATTTGCGACTCTTTCTTCTTTCTTTATCTGGATGTCTATGTGTCTTGGAAGACTTGGCAGTTTTTCAGGTATTATTTTGGCAAATCCGTTTTCTATGTATTTGCTCATCCCGTTTCTTTCTGGAACTTCCTAGAATAGAATATTTGGTCACTTTATGGTGTCTAATGTGTTATGTAGGCTTTCTTCATTTATTAATTTTTGTCTGACTTGGTCATTTCAAAAGATTTGTTGTCAACCTCAGAAATTATTTATTCTGCTTGATTTAGTCGATTGTTGAATGTTTCAATTGCATTTTTCAATTGGTGAATGTGGGCTTATTTCCATGTTCCTGGGTGGCATATGCAAGTGAGTGCCAGTGGTGGCAGGTTGAATGGGCTAGTCCCTGGACCTCTGGGAAGTGTATACTGGTACTTGGGGCAGCAGGTAGGGTAGACTGTCCTCAGGCCTTGAAAGAGTGTCTGAGTGAGCCAATTCTTTTCTCCTGATATAATTTTAAAATATTTTTTCTAAACATTATATGTACATATATACACATGCACTTGTGTTTATGTGTGGGTATGTGTGTGTGTGTTTGTACAGATAGGTCTATTTTTCTATCATGTTTAATAATATTAAATATAATTTTATAAATGATACATTTGTACACATATATTATTGTAGTTGCAATTTAGCCTATTCTTTTTATTTGATAAGGTATTATATGATTTATTATTTTAATATTATCTTAATGGGGGCTGGGCCTGGTGGCTTATGCCTATATTCCCAGCACTTTGGGATGGCAAGATGGGCAGATCATTTGAGGCCAGGAGTTAGAGACCATCCTGACCAATATAGTGAAACCGCATCTCTACTAAAAATATAAAAATTAGCCAGGTGTGGTGGTGCACACTTGTAATCCCAGCTACTTCAGGAGGCTGAGGAAGGAGAATCACTTGAACCCAGGAATGAAGAGGTTGCAGTGAGCTGAGATCATACCACTGCACTCCAGCCTGGGTGACAGAGCGAGACTCTGTATTAATCAGGGTTCTCTAGAGGGACAGTAGTAGCTGTTGCTCATCCCATGCAAAGTGCACAAAACCAGGTGAACTGCTCAAAGTCTCTCTCTCCTAAAAGAAAAATTATCTTAATAGGTACATATTGTTAAATGTTACAGGTGTATTATAATGTACTGAAACATTCCCTAATTGTAAACACAGAATATTAAAAATTTTACCTATATTTAATTTTACACATGTACTGTGATAAATGTTAAATAATAAAAAATAATATAAAGTAAACATTTATATCTCAATAATTATGTGACAGTATACTTGAAGGACAGTCAGTTCACTTAAAATAAAATATTTGTTTTTTGTTTTGTGGTTTAAATAATGAGAGTTAGATTATTATCCCATACCTGTTGGTAATTTTAAGTGTGTTAAATTGTATTTTTGCATATCAAGATAAGTAAAATAGGCATACAAGAGAATACAAATATTCTTTATACTTTTAAAATCTCTTCATTCTAAGAGCCTATTTAGACAATCAAATCTATTCAATAATTTCTCTCTCTCTCTCTCTCTCTCTATATATATATATATATATATATATATATTTTTTTTTTTTTTTGAGACAGAGTCTCACTCTGTCGCCGAGGCTGGAGCGCAGTGACTGGATCTCAGCTCACTGCAAGCTCCGCCTCCCAGGTTTACACCATTCTCCTGCCTCAGCCTCCCGAGTAGCTGGGACTACAGGCACCCGCCACCTCGCCCGGCTAGTTTTTTGTATTTTTTTAGTAGAGATGGGGTTTCACTGTGTTAGCCAGGAAGGTCTCGATCTCTTGACCTCGTGATCCCCTCGTCTCGGCCTCCCAAAGTGCTGGGATTACAGGCTTGAGCCACTGTGCCCGGCCCAAAATATATATTTTTGTAAGCAAAATATTTTAAATTGTGCCATTCTTAATGTCTGAGTTTCTTTGTTTCTATAACAGAATACCACATACTTGGTAATTTGCAAAGAAAATAAATCTATGTAGCATATAGTTCTAGAGTCTGGGAAGTGCAAGTGCATGGCACCACCATCTGCTCAGCATCTGGTGAGGGCCTTTTTGCTCAGTCATCAGAATGGCTGACAGTTTCACATGGCAAGAGGGACAGGGAAGATAAGAGCACTTGAAACAGAGAAGAAATGTGAGCAAAATTTATCCCTTTATCAGGAGACCTTTTCTGTGATAACTAAGACACTCCACAATAACAGCATTAATCCATTTATGAAGTAGCTCCCTCTTGACCTATTCACCTTTTAAAAGTTCCATCTCTTAACACTGTCACAATGGCAATTAAATTACAGCATGAATTTTGGAGGGGGACATTAAAACCGTAGTATTTATATTATAAAACAAATTAAACTTTGTGAAAAAGATCTTAATTCAAACAAGCTATTTCACTATTCTAGAGGTAATAAAAATGTAAGGTTTCACTTTTTCAATTATTATTCAACTACTGTATATGTGGTTCTATGCATTTTCACCAAATCATACCATTTTAAAATCTTTCTAATTAAATATATTTTTACAAATACTCCCTGGGAATTTTAAATTATAAGGTTTTCTCAGCAATATTTATGTTCTATACACAGTAAAAGTATTCATAACTTAGTTTTTGGCAAAAAGAATTGAATCATAGGTACCAACAAGATATTAAATCATAAAGTATCTTCAATCAAAGCCTAAGGTTTTAGAGACATTTGAAGAAAGTTGATTTTTTAGATTGCTTTCAGAAATTTTGCATCTAGATTTCATACATAGTGAGGCTTCACATATGTATTCATATTTTCTGCTATTGGTCTCAAATCTCTACATACAGAACTTTGGAAGCATTAAGCTTTTAAAGGAATATGTTGCAAATATTGTGTTCCTATCTAACTGGTTGTTCTGGCAACAGGCTACCCATAAAATCATAGATTTTTATACTGAAAACTTTTTCCCATGATGAAATGTTATTTTTCAACAATGCTGATAACTTTTCTTAAAGTATACTATGCAAAAATAAAAATGACCTAACAAACCTGCTAAACATATGTATAAAGATTTCCCAATTATAGGTCTTCCACAAATGACTCCTATGTAAATTTTTACTGAAGTAATGTTTTCCTACCAGTTTCAACCTTTACACTGGTTCATTTGCTCAAACTGAAATAGAATTTGCCTTGGACCAACTCAAAACTTGAAGAAAGCCAGAAAAATTTTATAATCCACTAGTCAGGGAATATGTGTATGTATAAAAGTTTGACAAAAGATTGATACTGTCAGTCAACTTTCTAATTAAGGAATAAAACAATGTGAGGAGACAATTTTGTACTTTTTTTTTCTTTCAAAGTTTTAAATATGGCCTCTTGTTATAGGGTGATGTGAAAGACAGAGAAAGGGATGATTATGAAAGAACATTCAGCCTTTCCACCCAATATTTCAAGTCTTTGGACTAGAGCTGTCAGTTAAAATTTGTATACTACTATTCAAATCCTGAAAAATCTTTCACATGGAACTATCAAATCTTTTTAATTTTATAAAAAAGTATTAAATTAATTATATCAGTGTGGTTATCAGTTAAAATACTACTTGATTAAAATAAAACTTTAAAGCTTTATAAACATTTTAAGCTGGTTCATTAATGTGAAATGCAGTTTATTTTCTTTATTTTTACATATTCTTTACTGTTTTAAATTATAATACAATTTTAATACGTACTTTTCTGTTACAATACAATAGAGTGTGAAAAGAGAAAACAACTCTTTTCTTGTTAATATTCAAGAGAACACATGCAGTATTTCTAAGATTTATGGCCAATTAAATAGATTTACTATGCAAGAATAGTTACTTCTGTTTTCTTAAAAGTTATTGTTTGTATATCACTGTGTCTAGAGAGAACACATACATTATCAATTGAATAATCTATATAATGTAAACAAAATTATTATTTGATAAATTCTAACAAAAGACATTTTAATTATAACCCTAGTATTCCTTGTTTAAGATTCTGTTATCGATGTCTAAATATATTTATATCTGACACTAAATAAATCTAACTTAATGATTTCCTTTTAGAAACCATCTATTTCTTTAACCAATGCTGATCACATGCCCTATATTTACCAGTGACCATCCAGACTCTGGAAATACAGAGGTAAATGAAGTAAATAAAGCACTGGCCACATCGAGCTAATATTCTAATACAATAATATAGAGAATAAAAGAATATGTAAGAAAAGAAGGAAATGTGGCCATTTTAAATAACTATTAATATAAAAACAAGTCCATAGGATAGAGTTTAGGAGCCGTAGCATGAGAGCTAATTTTCAGCATGGTAACAAAACTCTCTGCATAGCACTGAAACTTAAAAAGTCAGATGAAAAATGCAAATCTTTCTAGCAGAAAGAATTGCAAGTTCAAAAGTCCTAAGAGAAAGATATGGGTTGTGTGTTTAAAGCACAGAAACAAGAAATGTTGGCTAGAGTTTCATGAACAGGGAAAAGAGTGATAAGAGCTGACATGGGAGAGGCAGTCAGAAATCAGATCAGGTGGGGCACTGGCAATTTGAATATCAGTTGTTTGCATTTGTTATAATCCCGAGAGAAGGCCAGGGCTTTAAGCAGAGATTTAGATGGTTTGTACTTCATTTATTTCACAGTGCAGCTCATGAGAAGATATGAGATTCCAGACCAAGTTAAGAGAGATATTAGGGTTGATGTAGAGACAAATATCCCTTCAGCTATGGAGGGCAGATTTAGCAAATACGAAGAGAGGGCATCAAATACGATTTTTTTCTAGTGTGAAATAAAAGTTTTCAATGGAACATATCTATACTAGAAATATGGGATACACATATGCTAATATATATTTGTTATGTGAAATTCAAATGTTCCTGCGTTCCCTGAATTTTATCTGGCAAACTTCAGATTCTTAACATTCTTATTCTCAGTATCTAAGAAAAGGAAGATTCCAATAATTCTATGCTGATGATCAGTTTGAGCAACTCATTAGATGACCGAATGAAGATGTTGAGAAATGCACAGGAGGGAAAAGAGGGCTGGAAATGAAAATGTAGCAGACGTCTGCATACATATGCTATTTAGCGTTACGAAAATACAAGGAAAGGATGGAGAAAGTAGCAAGAAAAGCCAGAGAAAAGAGATAAACGCAAGGGTGAGATTCCACAGAAACCTAAGGAAACTGGTCAACAGCCAAATGCTGAAGGAGGGTCCAGCGAGGTGAAAACAAAAAACTGACTGTTGGATTTCACAAAGATGCTGCGGGTATTTAAGTGAGAACCCCAACTAAAGTAGATTTAGGAGGGAAGGAGGAGGAGTTAGAGAAAAATGCAGTATATGAACTGTTTTGTGGAATAGTACCCTGATTCTTGAACAGAGAGCAGGAAAATTGGGTTTGAGTGGAATATAGGGGATAGTAGGATCAATAAAATATTTTTTATTGTTTTGTTTCCAGGCTGAGTAGGATTAACACATGTCCATGTTAATGGTAATTTTTTGTTAGTAATAGAAGGTGCAGTATATGATTGGAGATGTTTGGATGATATTTGAAGAAGGGAAATACTTGAGTAACTGAGTTAGGGTGAAATCCGGAGATTAGGTGGTGGGTATACTTTCAGTGAAAGACAGAGAACTACTACTATGATAGTAGGAGATGCAAACTAAGTGGGTGCAGAAGCAGAGAAGTCAGTGACTTAATGGTAAGAGGAAGGAGTAGTTCCCATCCCATTGTATCTATCTCCTAACAAACAGAGCTACCACGTGTTACGATTGGAGATGTGAACTATAAAAAATAAACATCTTGGGGAAAACACACACAGATCCATGTCATAAAACATTTTCCTTCATTTCACCGTTTAGTGTGGATCAGATAGAATTCCTTAGAGCTTTCAGAACACTTCTATTACCATACAATTTATATTGCACTGTAATTGCCACTTTATTCACAGAGAGCACATATAAGTTATATTCTCTCTGTTATCCTAATTAAGACATTAGCCCTCAAAAAAAAAGTATGCAATAAATATGTAATGAATGAAAGAGTTAAAAAGTTAGAAAAGAATAACAAACATATATATCTCTAGCATCTTGGACAAATTGCTGTTTACCCTACAGCCTTTACGTAAATTGATTTGCTTGTGACTCAAAGATGAAGCACGTGGGAAAACATAAGCAGTACATATGGTTGGAACTTTTGCAAGGCACTTTACTTCTCTGTGTTTCAACATGTGTGACAAACCAAAGAAGATTCTAAGAAAGTACTCAAGTTGATTAAAATTACAAGATCTTCTGCCATTTGCAGAGTTATATCACCTAACGCTTTTGGCTAACCAATTATGTACAAAACCTATTGTTCAAATTTGTGGTAATAGAAATGCAACATCTAAGGTCTTGTGTTCAACTAGATAACATTGTGGATGACATTAATGGATGTCAGATTCTACTGATTTTTTAATGGTTTTATTTCATATCTTCTAAAGGTATGCATTGTGTTGATGGTGATGTAAAGAGAAATTTGGCAATTCACTATATGATTTTTGTTTTATTTTTCCTGAAGTACGTTAGAGGGTCCTCTGAAATGAAAGCTGCCTTTATATTAAAATGTTTATGTGGCATTGACCTATGTAATGTCTTATAGATATTAAAGCCATTTGATATGGAAATGTGGAGCAGAGTGAAGTTTACCTCATATTATGCACAATTGTCATAATTAGACCTTGAAAGATGTTGTAAAAAGCATATTTGGAGGCAGAAGTTTGTTGCTTTTTAAATTTTCTATCTGATGTAAAAGAGCTGATATTTTTTAACTTTTTTGATATTCCAATGAAATGATTTTATAATATTAAAATATTGAACTATCTTATCAGTTACAATTATATTACTATTTAGTATTTCTGAGAAATTAGATATCTTTATATTTCATATTTGGAAAATGAAAGTCATTCTGGAAAATGGTTTTTCCCAAGACTATTTTTCACAGTAGCATGAATCAATGCCTATTTTACATGTTATCCAATCTTATAATGAGAATAACCAATAGAATATAAATGCTTTTAATATTCACACATGGTAAAAATGGCCATTTATTTAACTTGTGCACATTAATATGATAAAAATGTGCCTCTGCCTTCTTAACCATCTCGGTTATGAGTGGCTGTTCTATCGCTTATGGTTATATATGTAGGCAGTCTCCCAGAGTACATTGTCCATTTTTTTCTAAATTACTCCAGTGAAAATGTTTGCAGACTAAATAAGTCTCACTTTCCAGAAGCCATTGAGTATTTCATAGCATTACGTAGAGTATTCCCTGTGTTCCTCTTTGTTCATATTCAGCTTATGTTTGTATTTTAGATATCACATACTTGGGTGCCATGTGCTTCAACAGGCTTTGACTTGTTTCCACTTAGAAACACTGAGTTCTAGCAAAAATTGCTGTTTGATTTTATTCTACGTTTATTTCAGAGATCTTATTTTAATGCATCATGTCATATAATTGATTTTGAAAAGATGATAGATGGTAGAAACCATGTAGATGCCTAGAAATAACTTTTAAACCAGGTTAAAATATCCAAGATACAGTGTACATTTATACAACTATTGTAACCTTCAGATCTATGTATCAGATTATGAGAAGTACATTCTTCAGCAATAATCTCATTAGTGTCTTAGAATTTTACTCATATGAAACTATATGCAAATTTAAATGATCTGGTTTGGCAGACCCTTCTTTGAAAAAATCAACTTCAAATACAAAAAAATCTAAAAGTTGTACATTTTAATAAAATACCGTATTCTTCCAGTATGTTCTGATTGGAAATTGAGTCTATGCACCCTCTGAAATTACACTACTTTTTGCCACTGTAGTAGTATCACTCAGAGAGCATTGTGTGTAATTCTTTCCAAGTATTTTTGAGTCACATAGGTAGAACAAAACTGGTTTGCTATCTTTGTAAGAAAAAATAATCAAGGCTTTTCTAATTTTGTTTTTCCTAATATAGCCCTGACCTCAATAACTTACATAAAATTGAGGCTAAATCAACGTTGTTGATTGGATGATTTGTATTTAATTTGGCAAATCTCTTAATATCCATTATTATCTCATATATTTTTATATTTTGTGTACTTATTTGGTCTATCTTCTCATCGGGAAATAAATGAACTTATACACTTACATATCAATTTAATATAATAATTTTTGTAGAAATACAATATTTTTCTATTACATATTTAAATAATATTCTAGCAAAAATAATCTTAATTTAGTCATTATTTTTAAAACAATTCTGTACCATTTTCATTGTTGCATGACATATAAAAATATGCTTATTAATAAAACTATGAATAAGTTTGTTCAATAATTTTTCTTATTTTATATTGTCTTTAGCATAAAAGTTTTCTCATTTTATATTGTCTTTAGCATAAAGTTATTAAATGTTGTTGGCCTATCAGTAATAAAGATGACCAACCTGAAAAGTGTTACCAAAGTACTTAAAGTCAGAAGGAAAGCAATTTTGTATTTACTGCTTCAAAAATTTTTATATGAGAGATGACAAAGGAACTTACAATAAGAGTAGCTGATAAACAACAGAATATATGAATTTGATGTGTTTGAGATTTTTCCTTCTTGACTCAAGATTGCAGAGATTATATGTCCTTACGATTTCAAGTAGTTGTTTTATATGAACAAACATTTTCAATCATTTAGTTCTCTTGTTTGGAGAACATAAAAATCATACAATAAATTATCAACTGGCACAAATAAATGATAATAAAGGTTGAGATACACAAAATAACTTTTTTGTAAAAGCAAATATTTTCATCTGGGCAAGAAAGCTAAGCATTATTTTTTTACTCCAAAAATTTTCCTAAGTTTTTAAGATTTGTAAGACTGCATTTCAATTTTCAAACAATCTGGTAGCTAGTGGAAAGTCTAATTTTCCCATCCCATCTTAGGCACATTTATAAAATAATCAACTTGTGGCATTTAAGCAAGTGAAGTGACTGAGAGGAGGGCTGGCAAAGTGAATGGCTCTTCAAAGCAATGGAGAGTCTCAGAGAGAAGAAACTGCAGCCTAGAATGACCAGATTTTCGTAGAGAAAAGAATTTGACCTTTTAGAGGGGAGAGAGTCAATAATTATCTGGCTTACATCTTACTCTATAATCAAATATAGAATACTTCCTTGTTGACATCATTAGTTTATAAATATGATATTGATATTTGTGTTTGTCCATTTTGTGCTATTATAACAGAATACCTGAGACTGGGGGAAAATAGTGCAAGAACAAGGGAACAGCATCTGTCGAGGTTCTTCATGAACCATGCCAGAAGATGGAAGGGGAGGGTGAGAAAGAGCAAAAGAGCAAGAGAGAGTCAAACTTGTCATTTTATAAGAAATCCACTCCTATTATAACAGCATTAATCCTGTTCATTCCATCCTCATGGCCTGATCACCTCATTAGGCTCCGCCTCTCAACATTGTGGAATAAGAGATTAAGTTTCCAACACCTGTTTTTTTGGTGGATGTATTCAAACCACAACAGTATCAAGTGTGCTAATAGAGTTTTCCTTAATAATTAAGAAGAATAACCTATTCCATTATTGCAAAACACAGAATTTTGATGTTCCATCTCTTAGATTTGGTTTCCAGCATGGTCAACGTTGCCATAGGGTTCCTATGAGGAATAAATAAGACAATAAATATAAATACCTTGAAAACTGCATTGGTTAATTAAAGGACAATGTGTTATATAGTATTACTTTATAATCTCTGATGTGGAGATATCAATGGCTTGAAATTTTTAGTAAAATCTAAATTTTGATCGTTATATGTAACATTATTGCCATTTTTATTAGCATGTAATTGTTCCATTTATTGGCATGACTCCTTTCATTTGGTGTAAAAATATTCAATCAAGATCAGTTTAGAATTTTATTAGACTTTTTATAATTTTCTTTCTTATCATTAATCATTAATGTTTAACACATTTTAGTTAGTCTAATTAACATAATTCCACATAATTACAGGTGTAGAACTGACACAAGTTATTTCTGAGTTACCTTACTCATAACATATCAAAGAAAATCCTAAAATAATGTCATATCTCCATTTAATTATATACAATATTATAAGAAAATTTTCATTTTTAATTTTTCTTAATTATTATATCTTTTTTCTTAATCATTATATAATTTTTCTGATAGGCAATAAATTGGATAACTAATATTACATAAATGAAAATATGTATTAAATAATTTTCCTCTAGTTTTAATGCATTGGTTTTATATAAGACATAAAGATAAGAGCTTTTCTTCTAGTAATTTGGATACATGTATTTTTTCACAAGTATATTCAGCATTTTGTCTGTCAGTTAAATTTCAAAATAAAACATCATAACAAAAATAGTTTAGTGCAACCCACTACAAATCCATTCAAGCGCTCATATTTTGGAGGAATTAAATAGGATGTCCAATGGGAATCATTTCCCAAACTGCTGAATTTAGAAAAAGATAAAAGGCAACTTGATAAAAGTGGTGCTGGCCGGAAAAGAGTAAATCAAAAGATAATTTGCTGATTTCCTTTTAGGCAAATGATACTTATTTAAATTAATAGACTAAATGCATTTCAGCAGTTTTTAAAGATTTTTCTCTATTAAACAGCCCATCACCCACAAAAGAAACAATACGCTAAGTAACTTAATTATAAAATGTCAAAGCTTAAGAGCAAGGATTCACAAAGTGCCATTATGAGATTTCAATAGCACTGAGACCTGCTCAGGTTAACCTGCCAACTATGTCCAATTTGCAAGTAAAATTTGCCCTCTTTCCTAATCAACTGTTCTAAAGCTGATTATTTCCCATTTATTTAATGCTATCTGCCAGGCCTTCCAAATGTTTTAGTCCTTATTTTAGGACCATCTCAGACTCATTAGCCTTTTGCTTGACAGTGCCAAAGTGACTGTCTGACAGCCTGAAACTTGGAGATGTTATGCCATTGAGTGTCAAGATCTTTCCAGGAAAAGGTGCTTTAAAAAAAAAAAGTATATTTAAATAATGCCAATTTGAGCAGCAAGGTAACAAAGCCAAATATTGTATATTATGTCTGATGTGTCAGAATATTATTTTTTCGAATGCAGCTAGAATAAAATGATTGTTTTCCATGATTCTGAAAGCAACACCCCTTTTGAAATTTTTTAATTCTTTTTTCAATAATCTATTATATTTGATTAAATGAACATGAAATTATTTTTATTATTACTGCAAATGATCAAGTAGCAGCAATTTCATATGGTTTAACCTAAGAACCATATAATGAGTTATTATTACGGCAACACATTTTTTATGTCATCGATAAATTTTAAGTTCACAAGGTCGAAATTAAAACTACTATTTGTTAACCAACTATTTTACGTCTGTCGAGTAATCAGAATAAACTCATCAAGAATTTGATTTAACAAGGACTAGGCTAGTAATACAGGACAGAAAGAAAGGCTTCCCTATGCAGTTGCTTAAACATACCAAATGACCAAGAAGTTCATTTTAATATTGATCTAACCCTGTCGAAATCAGCTATATGCTTAAGTCCTTTGGATTAGGCTTTCATGACATTTTGGGCATCACTGGAATTCAGTTTGGGTTGGTAACCTAAATTATTTATGTCATTTCTCAAGGAAAACCCAAACCTTTCCAATCTATTTTGATCTGGAAGACAGCATATCAAATGGAGAGAGAGAGAGAGAAACGTTTATATTATGTTATAAATTTTCATAAAAGAATAATAAAAATTCCATTGCCTTATGATTTTGTGCTAGGCACTTTGAGCACAATTATGTCAAAATTCAGAAATGTTAAAGAACTTATCTGCAGTCACACAGGTAATTTTCAGAGAAGGAAATAAACCCAGGTGATTTGACAGTGCTGGCTCTCACCTTTATATCACACTGTTTTCTTCCTAGTCTCATTCTATGAATCCTTGTTTTTTTATTACTATTACTTGACGGAAAAGAGGTAAAATAAAATCTCTATTAATTGACCTAACAGCTACTATGTATATACACATAATTAAAATCACTTCTGACACAACCAGAAAAGCACTTTACACATGAGATTATTAATTCTGAAAGCTTCTTTTGTGATCTTCTTAAATGCAGCATACTCTTATTTTAAGTTCAATAGTGAAACACATTTAGACTAAGATTTCTGGTTGTTGTATGTATTTGTCAGGGTTCTCTAAAGGGACAGCACTGAAGTGATATATGTACACATAAAGGGGAGTTTATTGTGAGTATTGACTCACACGATCACGAGGTGAAGTTCCACGTAGGCTGTCTGCGAGTAACTTAGGAACAAGGAAGCCGGTCTGAGCCCCAAAACCTTAAAAGTAGGGAAGCCGACAGTGCAGCCTTCAGTCTGTGGCTGAAGGCCCTAGAGCCCCTGGTAAATCACTGGTGTAAGTCCGAGAGTCCAAAAGCTGAAGAACTTGGAGTCTGATGTTTGAAGGCAGGAGGCATCCAGTACAAGAGAAAGATGAAGGCCGGAAGCCTCAGCAAGTCTGTTCTTTCCACTATTTTTCTGCCTGCTTTTATCCTAGCTGCACTGGCAGCTGATTAGTTGTGTCCACTCAGATGGAGGGTGGGTCTGCCTCTCCCAGTCCACTGACTCAAATGTTAATCTCCTTTGGCAACATCCTCAGAGACACACCCTGGAACAATGCTGTGCGTCCTTCAATCCAATCAATGTGACACTCAATATTAATCATCACAAGTACACTCGTTGTCAACTTGAATCCATAAACATCTCCTGAAATCATATATAATTTTCAAATAAAGCAAATAAGAAGGTCTTAATTTCACAGAACACAAAGCTACTATCCTTCGTACAACCAGAAGCACACTAATCTTTAACCTAAATGTGATTACATGAAGTTAACAACAATTAAATGCTGATACGAAGTCAGTAAATCTTATGTCACATGATAAAGGAAAAAGAAAGAAAATGAAATGAAGATATGTGTACAAATGTACACATGCACAAAAGTGTTCTTAACACAATGAGGAGAAAATACTCCTGACAATTACAGTCCCCATTTCTGCAACCGGTCACATGGTTGTAGCTGGTATTGATGACTACTTTCTTCTACTACCCATTCTGTATTCCTTTTGTCTTGGGCAAGCACCACAGAAGGTCATGGTTTTTTACCTGGTGGAGTGACCCCGACCTTCATTCCTGAAGGAGTTGGACCATTTGTAGTCCTGCCTGAATTGGGCTGTTGTAGTTTCCCATTGAGCTTAGCCACAGAGCATGGTATACTATGAGATGCCCTAAGACGTCTCCTGTTTTCCACACATACTCTTCCTCACCTCCATTGTGGAGCAGTAGACTGATTTCACCTTGATAGTCCAGGTCAATCCCCCCAGCCAACACTGTAACTCCCTTCCTCACCTGTTGACTTAGAGATAGGAGGAGGCCAAAGTGAACAGGTGGCAATTTTAACTTCCAGTTTAATGGAAGTATTGTTGTGTCCTGTGGTGGCAGCACACAGGAAGAAGTGGAAAGAAGATGTCTAGGGCAGCAGAACACAATGTCACAGGAACAGGAGGCAAGAATTTTGCTAGTGGGTCTGTGATAGTTAATACTGAGTGTCAACTTGATTGGATTGAAGGAGACAAAATATTGATCCTGGGTGTGTCTGTGAGGGTACTGCCAAAGGAAATTAACATTTGGGTCAGTGGGCTAGGAAAGGCAGACCCACCCTTAACCTGGATGGACACAATCTAATCGGCTGCCAGTGAAGTTAGAATATAAAGCAGGCAGGAGAATGTGAAAAGAGACACTGGCCTAGCCTCCCAGCCTATATCTTTCTCCAGTGCTGGATGATTCCTGCCCTTGAACATTGGATTCCAAGTTCTCCAGTTTTGTAACTCAGACTGGCTCTCCTTTCTCCTAAGCCTGCAGACAGCCTATTGTGGTACCTTGTGATCATGTGAGTTAATTCTCAAGAAACTCCCTTTTTTGTATATGTCTGTTTCGTTAGTTCTGTCTCACTAGAGAACCTTGACTAATACAGGGTCACTAGAGGTAATGGTGAGTGGTTCCACTTCCACCCCTTGATTCCTGGACCCATCAATCCTGGCTATGGGGGACACAGTACCATATATTGGACACTGATCCAGAGCATACACAGCCTTCAGGAGAAGTTGGCCCCAGCCTTGCAAAGTATTGTCAGCTAGATTGGCATTGTAATGATGACTTCATAAGGCCATTCCACCGTTCTATCAATCCAGCCGTTTCAGGATGATGGGGAACATGGTAAGACTAGGCCAAATAGGAGAGTTGAATGGGGATGTGGTGGGAATCACCACCTCTGCGTCTTTCAAGTCCTTGATGGTGGTAGTAATCTCCACAGTTCCTTCAGGGATGCAATACTGTTTTTGATTTACTGTTTTTTTTAAGGTAGAGACAGCTCTAATGGCTTCCATTTGACCTTTTCTGCCGTAACAACTCTCACCCTACCAGTCAAGGAGCCAGTGTGGGGTTCTGCCAGCTGCTAAGTATGTCTATGCCAATTTTACATTCTGGGACTGGAGAAATGACCACAGGATGAGTCCGGGACCCACTGGACCCACTGCAAGTCGGGCTTAAGCTGAAACTCAATTAATTAATTACCTGACCTCCATAAGCCCCTACTTTAATGGGAGGACTACAGTGACATTCTGGTCCCCTGGAATCAATGTCAGCTCAGAGCCAGTGTCCAGTATTCCCCAAAATGTCTGATCATTTTCCTTTTCCCCAGTGCACAGGTGCCCTGGTAAAAGACCGGAGGTCTCCCTGGGGAAGGATGGGAGAAAGATTAACAGTATAAACTGTCGGTAACGTAGTGGGGTCCTTCCTCAAGGGGACCTGGCCTCCCCATCAGTCAAGGGGTTCTGGGTCTATAAACTGGTTCAAGTATGGAAATTGATTGATGGGACTGGTTTTTTTTTTTTTATTTTTATAAATCAAAGTAGAATTTGGTTCACTCGACCTGGAAGTTTTCTGCTTATACAAACTAAGTAGGAATGCAGTGAGCTTCCTATCAATTTCACTTCTAGGAATATCGTGATAAAGTAGCCAATGCCAGAGCTCTACGTGAGTCAGACGATTCTGATTGCTGCTTTGCCTCTGCTGTCCATTAAGGTAACGATGCCCACCTTGCCTTTGATGTTTGAGTGTCACCACTTGGTCCCTGACACCTTGAGATCCAATTATTCCCATTGCATTTAAATTTTCTCATTGAGTAACTGCAGTTCCCACGGTAAGATCTGGAATACAGAGAAGAGCAATCACAGAGCTCTTCAAGCATGCAGGTGCTCTCCTCCCAAATCTGTTTCACAAAGTATTGGTAAAGGGTATGTTTTTCGATCCTCCCAGCTGGGATGAGTAGGTCTAAAGTGACTAATCCACTCTAGTATTCAAATCTCCCTATGTCTTTGCATCCCGTCCTCTACATTAAACCAAGGGAGATAAGATATTTTCAGCTCACTCACAGTGGGCCATCTTTTGATCCACATTTCAGCTAACCAAACTACTAGACCTTTTCACATTTCAGCTAACCAAACTACTAGAACCTTTTTAACTTCCTGAGCTGCAGCACTCAATGCAGAGTCCCTGCTTAGTGAGCCCGTATCAATAAATTCAGACTGATCCAATATTACGTTCCTTCCACTATTATCTCACAAACTTGATATCCATTCCCATGCCTGTTGTTCAGATTTCTGCTTATTTAAAACTCAAGCAATTCTTCTGAAGTGTAGTGTATCTTTGTGGGCCACAATATGAATCTCCCCTCTAGGGTCCTGCCAAGACTTGAGTCTAGTTATAGGTCTAGAAGAAAACAGGGGTGTAGAGGGTGGGCCTTGAGGAAAAGCAGCGTTGTCTTGACTGGCAACTGCCTCAGGGGAGGCCATCACTGTTGCCTCAGGCAGCGCATGGTTAACCTCCTCAGACAAAGATGGAAAGGCTGATTGTAGTGTGGGTGGGGGAGGGGATGTTGTGGGTGAGCAGGATGTTTTCTCTGGCAAAAAGGCTCATCAGAGTTTACAAGCTCAGTGTCCCCAACTCCGTGAAGGTCTTCCTAAACATCCCCATTCCTAATTGCAGTGTCCCATTCTTTTTCATTCTGTGTCCTCACTTCAACAGTAGACACCTGGTGAGACTGAGCATGCACCTTTCATTGCAGATCAGCCACTCGCATGGTAAGAGCTTGTGTCTGATTTTCCATAATTTCACCCCTTTGCTACAGGAGGTAAGACTCTTAAAATTATGTTCCTCTAGAACCATTCCCAGTACCAGAATCTATGTTAGTCAGGGTTCTCAAAGGGACAGAACTAATAGGATATATGTATATATCAAGAGGAGTTTATTAGAAAAATTGACTTACACGATCACAAGGTGAAGTCCCTCAATAGGCCATCTGCAAGCTGAGAAGCAACGAAACCAGTTCAAGTCCCAAAACATTAAAAGTAGAGAAGCTGACACTGCAGCCTTTAGTCTGTGGCTGAGGGCTTGAAAGCCCCGTCAAATCACTTGTGTAAGTCCAAGAGTTCGAAGCTGAAGAACTTGGAGTCTGATGTTCAAGGGCAGGAAACATCCAGCAAAGAAGAAAGATAAAGGCCCCAAGACTCAGCAACTCTGCTCTTTCCAGGTTCTTCTACCTGCTTTATTCCGGCCCTGCTGGCAGCCAATTAGATCGTGCCCACCCAGATTAAGGGTGGGCCTGTCTCTCCCAGTCCACTGACTCAAATGTTAATCTCCTCTGGCAATACCCTCAAAGACACACCCAAAAACAACACTTTGCATCTTTCAATACGATGTAGTTCATCTTTGCATCTTTAATCCAATACAGTTGTCACTCAGTATTAACTATCACATTATATAAATTGTGGATCATGTCTCATGATGTATGGATATATAACTTCAGTGACTAGATGAAAGTCACTGGTTGAAACATGTTATCAAAAAATTACTTTATATGAGAAAGTAAATATATTTCAAATGGAAAATCTGTGAGTATAATTATCAGTCATCTAGGATACAAGTATATCCTAATCAATAAGAGGGAGACAATGAAAGACTAGTATAAAAAATTCAAGATGCCTTGGTTAGTTGTATTAAAGAACTGAAGAACATGATCCCAAAACAGCTATTTCCATATGGTTCTAAGATGGCTAAAACATAAATGTCACCATGTAACACTGAAAGTACATGTGATTTTTATCAGCAGAGAATTTAAATTTGAACAATTGGTGAGATGTTAAAATACATAAAACAAGTTTAGGAAAAGGAAGAAAGTTAGCCAGGTTATTGTAGAAGTTGGTTTTTTTTTTTTTTTCCTAGACAGAGTCTCGCTCTGCCGCCCAGGCTGGAGTGCAGTGGCATGGTCTCGGCTCAGTGAAAGCTCCACCTCCTGGGTTCATACCATTCTCCTGCCTCAGCCTCCCAAGTAGCTGGGACTACAGGCGCCGCCACCACGCCTGGCTAATTTTTTGTATTTTTAGTAGAGACGGGGTTTCACTGTGTTAGCCAAGATGGTCTCGATCTCCTGACTTCGTGATCCGCCTGTCTCGGCCTCCGAGAGTGCTGGGATTACAGGCGTGAGCCACCGCGCCCGGCCTTGTAGGAAGTTTTTAAACAATAAAACATGCCACCAATTTTAAGCAGAATAGTTAAGTGGAATTTGAGAAAGTGAAAGTTGTTAAGATTTTTCAACTAGATTTCTATGTGTATATATATTTTGTGTGTATAGACATATTATATATTTACATGTAATCTTTAGAATAGAGGGAAAGTTAATTATCAAAACCTCTTTCAAAAATTGATAATACCCGGGAATCCTTTTAAATGAAAGCCAATAAATGACATTCAACAAAAACATGAACTGTATAAACATTGATTGGTATACTAACATCACTTGGTAATATATTATAGTTACAATGTCTGAACTATAAAATTGACCAAAAAAGTCACAGACCTAGCCTTTAACAGTTTAGAGGCAATAACCCAGAGAAATTGGCTTCAGCATCATAAACTCTTTAAAATATGGCTTTTTTGGACAACTCTGTTGTGCTTTCATTCTATTTCATTTTTCTTTTCCCCTCCCATTTCATGACTGCTTAGAATTGTGTCATGGTTTTCTTTTCCTTATGTGAAAATTACCTACAATGCTAGATGGTTTTTTTTTTTCGGTACTACCCCCTTGCCTTTTCTTTTCTTTTCTATTTTTTTTTTTTTTGTCAGCACTAGATACATGCTATCAGGTCCTAAAAAAGAGAAAAGGTTCCAGACAAACTCTCCTTTCTGCTCCCTGCATAAGCATTATAGATAGGCTTACAGAAAGTTCAGCCTGAGAGCTGTGACCACCCTGCTCTCACACGGAGAACAAAGTCATCTTCTCAGTATGCAGAAAACTTGTGCTACTCTTTCCTCCTCTCTCTGTGGGGAGAAGCCTCTCCAGTGAGCCTGTTGAACCTGACCTTCCAGCATGACAAGACAGTCTTCAGGATACCATGCTGCTTAGGTGGCTAAAGCCAGTGCTTTGCACTGTTTGGGATTTCACCCTTTGACACAGTATACTATCTTTAAAGTTGAGAAATTTAATCTTATAACACTGTTGGCTTTTCTTTGAATTAGTTCAAGTGATGTCTTTGTCTTTCTTAATTTTAATGGCAGTCAAAATGTTTTTTATCTTAGGAATATGATGCTCCATCTACCAATTTATAAGAAGATATATGGCTTTGGCAAATGTTTTCTTCTTTTTTCCTCATTATTTGCTATAATAATCAAAAAATTAAAAATACTATTAAAGAGGCTTCTGCTTTCAGTGAAGATGAAGTAACAGGGGTCAGATTTCTATCTCTGCCTAAAACAAACAAATAATTAAAAAACAGACAAAATATGTAATACAGTGATTCTCAGGACATTGCACATCAAGCAACAAAATACATTGAATGCTTAGATATAAGAAAAAAATGAAGTGAAACCTAATACTGATTTCTGTCTTTGGAGAGTTTCAGGAATGGCATCAGAAGAAGGAACCTAGGCAGAGTTCAGGGATTAAATAACATGAAGAGAGAAAATTAAGAGCGTAGCAAACTAAGGTAGATGCAGTTGCTGGATATATTAATAGTATCAAACACTAAAAAGCCACACAGGAAAAGAACTCCAAAGATCTTCAGAATGTTCCCCTAAAGTATTCAGCAGAATGTTGATAAACACACTGCATATGAAGAAGCTATCTGAAAACATGGAAGGAACTACTTCCAAGGATTAAAGGGAACATTTTCTCATACTGACAAAGGAAGGCTTCATAAGTATGCAGTATGTCGTAGGACATCGGAAAAGTACTCAGAATGATCTTACCTCAGTAGTAGGAAATAATAAACCTCAGACTAAGCTTTACTCTGTTCCTGCATAACAAATATTAAAAGCAAGAAGCAAAATAATTAATAAGTTCAATTAATTTAACTACATCCCAGATTAAAGCTCAATAATATATGTAAAAATGCAAAATATCCAGCACCCAAAAAGGTAAAATTTAAAATGGCTACCATGCAGTGAAATATTACCAAAAAGACAAAAAATAAAAATAAAAATATAAGCCCACAGTTCAGAGAATAATCATTCAAAATTAGCCCAGAACTGACAAATATGTTAGCATTCACAATCAATAACAAAGTTATATAATCTGTATCTATATGTTCAAAAATCAAGTCAAGACATGAAAAAAAAATCAAGGATAAATTGAACTTCTTAAAATGAAAACTACAGTTTCTAAGATGGCAATCTATGGATGGCATTAACACGAAATAGGACATTACAGAAGAAAATATTTTCTGAAATGAACTTAAAGAAATAGCAATAGAATGAACCTAAATAAGCTGTGAGATGGCATCGAGTGACTTAGACACATGAAATTTGAGCCTTCAAAGAGTGAGATCAGAAGAAAAAGTGAGTGAATATCTCTAGATTTGATTAAAAACAATACCAAGTTTTAAGAAGCTAAACAACTTCAAAGCACAAAAAATCTGCAGAAAACGACATCCAACTATCACATAACCAAATTGCTTAAAAGCAGTGAGGAAGGGAAAATCCTAAAAGTATTCTGAGAAAAAAAGACTCAGAACACAAAAAGAAACGAAGATAAGGATTACAGCAGATATATTTCATCAGAAACAATGTGGCAACAAAGGGGGGAAGTGTATTTAAGGTCCAGAAAGTAAATGAAAATAACTATGAATCTAAGATTGCCTACCCAGAGAAACTATCTTTCAAAGTGAAGGGTAAGTGAGGACTTTATAAGGCATAAAAATCTAAAAAAATATATTAATAACAAAACCACACTACAAGAAATGCTAAAGAAGTGCTTCAGTGTGAAACGTATAGTATATTGGATAGGTATGTAGACATAAACGAGCAATGAAGAGCACCATAAATGGCAACTGTAATGAAAAATGTATAATCTTTTGTTATTATTTATATATCTTTAAATATAACCCATTAAAGCAAAATAATAAAAGTTTAGTTAGAGTTAATAACACATATAGGACTAAAATATATGAGAACAATACCATAGAGACATGGAGTGGAGAAATGGAATTACGCTATTTAAGTGTTCTTAAAGTTGTAAGATAATACTCTAAGGAAAACTATGATAAATTAAAGACACATACAATAAACTAGAGTTTCTCAGCCTTAGCATTACTGGACTGAATGATTCTTCATTGTGAGGAGCTAGCTTTGTGTATTGCATGACACTTAGAAGAATCCCTGAATTCTACCAACTTAACACTATTAGCATGTCCTATCATATGTGACAACCATGTCTCCAGACAGCCATATATCCGTGGTGGTACAAAATTACCTCTGATCAAAAGTCACTTTTAGAAATACTAAGGCAATTATTAAAATGTAGAATTATACCTAACAGCTAATAAAGTACTAATAATTAAAAATGAAACCATAAAAATACCAAATGGAAAAAAAAGTACAAGAGAAGGAGAAAAAGGAAACAAAGTACGTGTTGGACAAATACAAAACAAACGCTGAAATGATAGATTTAAAATTAAACATATCCTTGATAATACTAAATATAAATGGTATAAATATGGAAATTACAAGGCACAGATGATCAGATAGTATAGAGAAGCAAAAACCAACTATATACCACCTGTAAAAACCACTTAAAATAAGATAATACATTTGTTTAAAAGTAAGAGAATTTTAAAAATATGCCAAGAAAACACTATTTTGTAAAAGAAAGAACACCTGAAATATAGGTTTCAGAGCGATGAATATTCCCATCAATAAAGAAGGCCATTTCATAATGATAGAGGGTTCAATTAATCAAGAAACCACAACAATGATAAACAATCATGTAGTTAAAAATAGAGCTACAAAATGCATAAAACAAAACCTGATAGAAGTACAAAACCAAATTGACAAATCTAAAATTATTATGGAAGATTTCAATACCTCTCTTTCAAAGATTGATAGAATAAGTAGACAAAAAATCAGTAAGGATATAGATTTAAACAATGTTATCAACCAACTATCTAACCAATAGCACAAGGATAGATATTATTTTCAAATCCATATACAATATTTATCAGGATAACCAATATTTGGGCCATAAAACAAGTTTATGTAATATAATTATAAAGTCAATTTATGCTCTCTGATCAAAATGAAATTAAAATAGAAATCTATTATTGTTTTAATCCTCAAATATTTAGTAATTAAATATTAAATTAATTAAATTCTATATATCTTATGGTCAAAATGATAAATTATTAAGTATCTAGTAATTTAAATCAAATTTTAAACCAAATGGAAATTTTTTAAAAATCAGCATATTAAAATTTGTGTGATGCTGCTGAATCAGTAATTATGAGAAAAAGTATATCATTAAACATCTGTTTTAGAAAAAAATAAAGATCTGAAATGAAAAACATCAGCTTCTAACTTAAGGCACTAAAAGAGATGTGTAACTTAAGCCCAAAATAAGCAAAACAAAACAAAATGAACAGATACACAACAGAGTAACAAAACAACCAAAATATCATACAGTTGGTGATCTGTATTCCCAGAATCTGTATCTGTAGATTCACCAAGTTGAGGATCAAAAGTTTTCAGAAGAAACAATAAAAAATAATACATCAATAAAAATAATACAGTATAACAGCTATTTACATAGCATTTACATTGTGTTAGATATTTTAAGTAATCCATAGATAATTTAAAGTACATGGAAAAATTTGCATAAATTATATGCAAATACTATGCAGGACATAAGATTCATGTAAAACAATTATACGCACTTTTATATGCTAATAGCAACTAACGATTAAAATTTTATTAAAATATAATATATAATTGTATCCAAATTATTTTAGGTAAATACTTTAAGAAACTTCCCCTAGGAAAACTGGACTTAAGCTGTTTAAGATTATTACAATGCACAAGACAGGGATGCCCTCTCTCACCACTCCTATTCAACATAGTGTTGGAAGTTCTGGCTAGGGCAATCAAGCAAGAGAAAGAAATCAAGGGTATTCAGTTAGGAAAAGAAGAAGTCAAATTATCCCTGTTTGCAGATGACATGATTGCATATTTAGAAAATCCCATCATCTCAGCCCAAAATCTCCTTAAGCTGATAAGCAACTTCAGCAAAGTCTCAGGATACAAAATCAATGTGCAAAAATCACAAGGCTTCTTATATACCAGTAACAAAAAAACAGAGAGCCAAATCATGAAAGAACTTCCATTCACAATTGCTTCAAAGAGAATAAAATACCTAGGAATCCAACTTACAAGGGATATAAAGGACCTCTTCAAGGAGAACTACAAACCACCGCTCAGTGAAATAAAAGAGGACACAAACAAATGGAAGAACATACCATGCTCATGGATAGGAAGAATCAATATCGTGAAAATGGCCATACTGCCCAAAGTAATTTATAGATTCAATGCCATACCCATCATGCTACCAATGACTTTCTTCACAGAGTTGGAAAAAACTGCTTTAGAGTTCATATGGAATCAAAAAAGAGTCCGCATCGCCAAGACAATCCTAAGTCAAAAGAACAAAGCTGGAGGCACCACACTACCTGACTTCAAACTATACTACAAGGCTACAGTAACCAAAACAGCATAGTACTGGTACCAAAATAGAGATATAGACCAATGGAACAGAACAGAGTCCTCAGAAATAATACCACACATCTACAGCCATCTGATCTTTGACAAACCTGACAAAAACAAGAAATGGGAAAAAGATTCCCTATTTAATAAAGATTCCCTATTTAATAAAGATTCACCATTTAATAAATGGTGCTGGGAAAATTGGCTAGCCATAAATAGAAAGCTGAAACTGGATCCTTTCCTTACTCCTTATACGAAAATTAATTCAAGATGGATTAGAGACTTAAATGTTAGACCTAATATCATAAGAACCCTAGAGGAAAACCTAGGTAATACATTCAGGACATAAGCATGGTCAAGGACTTCGTGTCTAAAACACCAAAAGCAACAGCAACAAAAGCCAAAATTGACAAATGGGATCTAATTAAACTAAAGAGCTTCTGCACAGGAAAAGAAACTACCATCAGAGTGAACAAGCAACCTACAGAATGGGAGAAAATATTTGCAATCTACTCATCTGACAAAGGGCTAATATCCAGAACCTGCAAAGAACTCAAACAAATTTACAAGAAAAAAACAAATAATGCCATCAAAAAGTGGGCAAGGGATATGAACAGACATTTCTCAAAAGAAGACATGCATACAGCCAACAGACACATGAAAAAATGCTCGTCATCACTGGCCATCAGAGAAATGCAAATCAAAACCACAATGAGATACCATCTCACACCAGTTAGAATGGCGATCATTAAAAAGTCAGGAAACAACAGGTGCTGGAGAGGATGTGGAGAAATAGGAACACTTTTACACTGTTGGTGGGATTGTAAACTAGTTCAACCGTTAAGGAAGACAGTATGGCGATTCCTCAAAGATCTAGAACTAGAAGTACCATATGACCCAGCCATCCCATTACTGGGTATATACCCAAAGGATTATAAATCATGCTGCTATAAAGACACATGCACACGTATGTTCATTGCGGCACTATTCACAATAGCAAAGACTTGGAATCAACCCAAATGTCCATCAGTGACAGACTGGATTAAGAAAATGTGGCACATACACACCGTGGAATACTATGCAGCCATAAAAAAGGATGAGTTTGTGTCCTTTGTAGGCACATGGATGCAGCTGGAAACCATCATTCTCAGCAAACTCTCACAAGAACAGAAAACCAAACACCGCATGTTCTCACTCATAGGTGGGAACTGAACAATGAGATCACTTGGACTCGGGAAGGGGAACATCACACACAGGGGCCTATTATGGGGGGGGAGGGATTGCATTGGGAGTTATACCTGATATAAAGGATGAGTTGATGGGTGCTGATGAGTTGATGGGTGCAGCACACCAACATGGCACAAGTATACATATGTAACAAACCTGCACGTTATGCACAGCTACCCTAGAACTTAAAGTATAATAATTAAAAAAATTAAAAATTAAAAAAAAGAAAATTATAATGAAAACTACAAATTCCTGGTAAGAGAAGTTTTAGCTAAAGGGAAGACGTAACTGCTTTACTGGTCAGAAAACTCAAAGTTGTTAGGATTTCAATTTTTCCTAAATTGATTTATAAATTAATTGTAATCCCAATCAAAATATTAGTAGACGATCTTATGGAAATTTAAACGCTGATCACAAAATTTATATAGAAATGCAGGCTGGGTACAGTGATTCACATCTGTAATCTCAATACTTTGGGAGGCCGAGCAGGAGGATTGCTTGAGACTTGAGACCAGCCTGGGCAACATAGCAAGACTCTGTTTTTACAAACGAAAAATTTAAAAATTAGCTGGGCATAGTGCTGCATACTGTAGTTCTAGCTACTTTGTAGGCTGAGGCAAAAGGATCTCTTGAGCTTAGAAGTTTGAGGCTGCAGAGAGAGAGAGAGGAAGGAAGGAAGGAAGGAAGGAAGGAAGGAAGGAAGGAAGGAAGGAAGGAAGGAGAGACAGAGAGAAAGCAAGCAAGCAAGCAAGAAAGAAAGAAAGAAAGAAAAAGAGAGAAAGAAAAGAAAGGAAAGAGAAGAAGGAAAGGAAAGAAAGGAAGGAAAGGAAAAGAAAGGAAAGAAAGAAAGAAAGAAAGAGAGAGAGAGAGAAAGAAAGAAAGAAAGAGAAAGAAAGAAAGAAAGAAAGAAAGAAAGAAAGAAAGAAAGAAAGAAAGAAAGAAAGAAAGAAAGAAAGAAAGAAAGAAAGAAAGAAAGGAAGGAAGGAAGGAAGGAAGGAAGGAGGGAGGGAGGGAGGGAGGGGAAAAAAGGAAGGGAGGAAGGAAGGAAAGCAATGAAAGAAAATAAGATAAAAGAAAATATGAGAGAAATGCAAAGAACAAAGAATATAACAAAATCTTGAAAAATAATTAAAAGGTTGGAAGCATAATTGTATATAATTGTAAGGTCTCTTGTAAAGCTATGATAATCATGATTGTGTGTTATGGGCATAAAGACAGAAAAAAATGTTCAATGGAACACAATAGAGAATACAGTTGTATACCTAAACATATATAAATAACTGTTTTTTAAATTTTTATTCTGAAATAATTATAACTTCTAGAAAATTGTAAAGACACTACATAAAGTACTTTGAATCTTTCTCATAGCTCTTCCAAATTGTGACATCTCCTATATCTGTAATACAATATCATAAATACAAAATTGGCTTTGATATCATACTGTTAACTAGAATATAGACCTTGTTCAGTTTCAAGAGACTTAGATAAATTATTTTTTTACAAACCTACAAGGCAATTCAGTGGAGAAGAATAGTATTGTCAAGAAATGTTGCAAGAACAATTGAGTATCCATACACAAAGAAAAATAAACTTGCAAAACACAGAGTCGTGCCACATAAAGACATTTTGGTCAACAACAGATTACATATACAATGGTGGTCTCATAAGACTCTAATGGAGCTGAAAAGTTTCCACAACCTAGTGACTGTAGCCATCATAACATCACTGTGCAACACATACTTCACGTTTGTGGTAATGCTAGTGTAAACAAACCTACTGCACTACCAGTTGTTTAAAAATCTAGCACATACAATTATGTACAGTGCGTAATACTTGATAATGGCAATAAAACTATGTAACTGGTTTATGTATTTACTATACTGCATTTTTTATCATTATTATAGACTGCACTCCTACTTATGAAAGGAAAATAACTGTAAAATAACTTCAGGCAGGCACTTTAGCAGATATTCTAGAAGGAGGCATTGTTATCGTAGGAGATAACAGCTTCATACTTGTTACTGGCCCTTTAGACTTTCTAGTGATATTAGAAGTGGAAGTGGAAGACAGTGATATTGATGATCCTGATCCTGCGTAGGCCTAGGCTTATTTGTCAGTTTGTGTCTCAGTTTTTAACAAAAATGTGGCACATATACACAATGGAATACTATGTGACATATACACCATGGAATACTATGCTGCCATAAAAAAGGATGAGTTCGTGTCCTTTGTAGGGACATGGATGCAGCTGGAAACCATCATTCTCAGCAAACTATTGCAAGAACAGAAAACCAAACACCGCACATTCTCACTCATAGGTGGGAATTGAACAATGAGATCACTTGGACACAGGAAGGGGAACATCACACACCCCCAGGCCTATTATGGGGAGGGGGTAGGGGGTAGGGATAGCCTTAGGAGATATACCTAATGCAAATGACGAGTTAATGGGTGCAGCACACCAACATGGCACATCTATACATATGTAGCAAAACTGCAGGTTGTGCACATGTACCCTAGAACTTAAAGTTTAATAATAAAAAAAAAAAAAAAGAGGAGATAGAAACAAAAAGAAGGTGAATGATTACAAATGGTCATGCAAAAGTTTCTAGGGGTGATGGATAAGTTCACTATCTTGATTGTAGTAAAGATTTCATTTCATAAGTAAAAAAATATCAACTTATACAATGTATACGTAGTGTATATTATTGAATGTTAGTTATACCTCAATTAAGCTGTTATTTACTGCTATTTAATAAATCAATCAATTGTGCCCAGAAAGGTTAATATACATTGCTGTTTGACTTTCCCCAACAAATTTATTTATTCAATTTCTATAATTTACACAAAATAGTATATATATTAATATCAATTATCCTTACTATGGTTTAAGATTGCTTTAAAGTATTATCAACATATTAAAATAATACATGTTGAACCACAAATTTTGTTAATATTTTCCTTTTGCATGTTCTAAAAGAGAAAATGAATATTTATTATAGTGGCTTAAGATATTTTCTAAGAAATCTATAACTATCTTTTGTAACAACTGTATAATTTCTATTGTTTAAATACAATCTTGAATAAATTATTACCCTATTATTTTAGGGTCTACCTCCTAATTTAATAAATGGCATGAAAATATGGTTGCAACAGTATCTATTACAAAACACTAACAAGCCAACATAATGATTTCTAGTTTCAGGAGAGTATGTCGATTCTTATCAGATTCACCTAGTAACAGAACAGTAAGAGTCATTAAATATGCACATTTTTAAAATTTAAAACATATTAATTTATTCTTTTTCTTACTTTTATTTTAGGATATATATGCAGATTTGTTATATATGTAAATTTTGTGTTGCAGGAGTTTGGTGTACAGATTAATTTATCACCTGGGTAAGCAGCATAGTACCCAATAGGTACTTTTTTGGTCCTCAGCCTCTTTCCTCCACTGACTTTCCTCAAGTAGGCCTTGGTGTCTGTTGTTCTTGTCTTTGATTCCATATGTATGTTATGTTTAACTTCCACTTATAAGTGAGAACATGTAGTATTTCATTGTCTGTTCCTGTTTTAGTTTGATTCAGATAATGTCCTCCAGCTCCATCCATGTTGCTGCAAATGACATCATCTCCTTCTTTTTTACGGCTGCATAGTATTCTTTGCTGTATATGTACACATTTTGTTTATCGAGTCCACCACTGATGTGCATCTAGGTTGATTCTATGTCTTTGCTATGGGGAAGTGCAGCAATGAACATACGTGTGCATGAGTCTTTGTGGTAGAACAGTTTATATTCCTCTAGCTATATACACAATAGTGGAATTAGTGGGTGGAATGGTAATTCTGCTATGTTCCTTGAGAAATTTACAAACTGCTTTCCACAGTGGCTGAACTAATTTACATTCTCTCCAGTCATGTGTAAGCATTCCCTTTTCTTCCCAACCTCACCAGCTTCTGTTATTTTTTTGACTCTTTAATAATAGCCATCTAACTAGTGTGAAATGGTATCTCAGTGTGGCTTTGATTTTCATCTCTCTAATGATAAGTTTTGTTGCATGTTTTTTTTCTTATGTTTGTTGGCTCCCTGGATGCCTTCTTTTGAAAAGTGTCTGTTCATGTACTTTGAACACTTTTTAATGGGGATATTTGTTTTTTGCTTATAAATTTGTTTAAGTTTCTTATAGATTTTGATTATTAGACCTTTGTTGGATGTACAGCTTGCAAATATTTTCTCCCATTCTGTGGATTGTCTCTTTACTCTGTTGATAGTTTATTTTTCTGTGCAGAAGTTCTGCAATTCAATTAGATCCTATTTGTGTTTTTGTTATTGTTGTTTTTCTTGCAATTGCTTTTGTCATCTTCATCATGAGATCTTCACCAGCTCTTATGTTCAGAATGGTATTTCATAGGTTATCTTTTAGAGTTTTTACACTTTAGGTTTTAAATTTAAGTCTTTAATTCATCTTTAGTAGATACTCATATGTGGTATAAAGAAGAGGTCCAGTTTCGATTTTAGGGGAATAGCTAGCCAATTTAACAAGTAGCATCCTTTCCCCATTGCTTGTTTTGGTCGATTTTATCAAAGATCAGATGTTTGCACGTGTGTCGCCTTATTTTCAATCTCTCTGTTCTGTTCCATTGTGTCTGTTTTTGTATCAGTAGTCTGTTTTTGTATCAGTAACATGCTGTTTTGGTTATTTTAGCCTTGCAGTATATTTTGAAGTTGGGTAATGTGATGCCTCAGCTTTGTTCTTTTTGCTTAGAACTGCCTTTGCTATTTGGGTTCTTTTTTAGTTCCATATGAATTTTAAAAGTTTTTCTAATTCTGTGAAAAGTCTCATTAACCTGCCAGGTTAGATGTATTCCCAGGTATTTTATCCTTTTTTTTGATGGCTATTTGTTATGGGATTGTGTTCTTGATTTGACTCTCAGTTTGGATATATTGTTGGTGTATAGAAATGCTACTGATTTTGTACATTGATTTTGTATCCTGAAACTTTGTCAGAGTATTTTATCACATCAACTAGCTTTTAAATAGACACCATGAGGTTTTCTAGATATAGAATCATATTGTCTGCAAGTAGGAATAGTTGGACTTCATTTCTTCCTATTCGGATGTCTTTTATTTCTATGTTTCCTGATTGCTCTGGCTGGGACTTTTGGTACTATGTTGAATAGGAATGGTGAGGCAGGGTATCACTGTCTTGTTCCAGTTTTCAAGAATGCGGCCAGTTGTTGCCTATTCTATATGATATGTACTATGAGTTTTCATAGATGGCTTATTATTTTGAGGTATGTTCCTCCAATGCTTCATTTGTTGAGAGTATTTACATAAAGGTATGTTACGTTTTATTGAAAGCCTTTTCTGCATCTATCGAGACTGTCATGTGGTTTTTGCTATTAGACCTGTTTATGTAGTGAATCACATTGATTAACTTGCCTGTGTTAATGAAGCAACCTTGCTTCCCAGGAATAAAGCCTACTCAGTCATGGTGGATAAGCTTTTTGACGTGCTGCTGGATTTGGCTTGCCAGCATTTTAATGAGGATCTTTGCATCTATATCCATCAAGACCATCGGCCTGATATATTCTTTTCTTGTGTGTGTCTACATTGTTTTGGTATCAGGATGATGCTGGCCTCGTGGAATGAGTTAGGGAGCAGTACTTCCTTCTCAAAATTTGGAGGATTTTCAGTAGAAATGATATCAGCTCTTCTTTATATGTTTGGTAGAATTTGCCTGTGAATCCGCCTGGTCCTGGACTTTTCAGGTTGATAGGCTTTTTATTACTGATTCGATTTCAGAATGCATTAATAGTCTGTTCAAGGTTTCTGTTCTTCCTGGTTCAATCTTAGGAGGTTATATGTTTCCAATAATTTATCAATTCCTGCTATGTTTTCTAGTTTGTTTGCATAGAGGTCTCCATAATAGTCTCTAAGAGTTTTTTTTTTTTAATTTCTGCTGAATCAGGTATACTATTCATCATTTCTGATTGTTTTTATTTGGATTTTCTCTCTTTTTTATTAGTTTAGTGAAGTGGTATATCAATCTTATTCATTCTTTCAAAAAACCAACTCCTGGAAACATTTTGAATGGTTTTTCTCATGACAATTTTCTTTAATTCAGCTCTAATTTTGGTTATTTCTTGTCTTTTGCTGACTTTGGGGTTGAGTTGCTCTTGTTTCTCCAGTTCCTCTAGTTGTTATGTTGAGTTGTTAATTATCTCTCTAACTTTTTGATGTGTTTGTTTTGGATTATAAACTTTTCTCCTAACATTGTTTTATCTGTGCTCAGAGATTCCGATATATTATATCTTTGCTCTCATTAGTATCAAAGAATTTCTTGATTTCTGCCTTAATCTCATTATTTACCTAGAAGTCATTCAGAAACAGGTTGTTTAGTTTCCATGTAATTGTGTGGTTTTGAGAGATATTTGTTGCTTTGATTTCTATTTGTAGTGCACTGTGGTCTGAGGGTATGGTTGGTATGATTTCAGTTTCTTTGAATTTGATGAAGAATGTTTTATGTCTGATTGTGTGGTTGATTTTGGAGTATGTGCCTTGTGAAGAAGAGTGTATATTCTCTTGTTTTGGGTGGAGAGTTCTGCATATGTCTATTAGATGCATTTTGTTTAGGGTTGAGTTCAGGTCCCAAATATCTCCTTTAGTTTTCTGCCCTGATGATCTATTTAACACTTTCAGTGGGATACTGAAGTCTCCCTGAATTATTGTATGGTTATCTAAGTCTCTTAGACTTGCTTTATTAATCCAGGAACCTGCTTTATTAATCTGATTGATCCTCTTTTGGATGCTTGTATATTTATGATAGTTAAGTCTTGTTGAATCGAGCCCTTTATTGTTATGTAATGACCTTCTTTGTGTTTTTTATCACTATTTAAAGTCCACATTTTTTTTTTCTGAATTAGAGTATCAACCCCTACTTTTTTTCAGTTTACCATTTGCTTGGTAGATTTTTCTCCATCCCTTTACTTTGAGCCTATTGACGTCATTGCATTTGAGATGGATTTCTTGAAGATGGCATGCAGCGCACAGATTTTGCTTCTTTATTCAACTGGCCACTCTGTGCCTTTTAATTGGAGATTTAGCCCACTTACATTCACGGTTAGTATTCATATGTGCAGATTTGAGCCTGTCGTCATGTTGTTAGTTGGTATTAGACATAATTGTGTGGTTGTTTACAGTGTCACTGGTCTATGTACTTAGTGTGGTTTTTGTGGTGACTGGTAACAGTTTTTTATTTCCATGTTTAGCACTCCCTTCAGGACCTTCCGTAAGGCAGACCTGGTGGTAATGAGTTCCCTTTGCATTTGTTGGCCTGAAAAGGATCTTATTTCTCTTTCAGTTCTGAAATTTAGTTTGGCTGGATATGAAATTCTTGTTTGGAAATTATTTTCTTTAAAAATGCTGAATATATGCCCTCAGTCCTTTCTGGCCTACAGGGTTCCTGCTGAAAACTTTGCTGTTAGCCAAATGGGGTTCCCTTTGTTGGTGATCTGCTGCTTCTCTCTAGTTTTTATTTTTATTTTTTTCTTTTACTTCTTTTTCTTTCATCTTGACATTGGAGAATCTGATAATTATTTGTCTGGAGGGTGGTCTTCTTGTGAAGCATTTTGCAGAGGTTTTCTGCAATTCCTGAATTTGAATGTTGGCCTTTCTAGTGAGGTTGAGGAAATATCATGGCCAATATCCTGAAATATGCTTTCCAAGTTGCTTGCTTTCTCCCCCATTCTTTCAGGGATGTCAGTGAGTCATAGATTTGGTCTCTTTACATAATGCCATCTTTCTCAAAAGTTTTGTTTACTACTTTATGGGTTTTAAAATTTATTTTTGTTTGACAAAGTTATTTCAGAGAGGCAGTCTTTGAACTCAGAGATTCTGTCCTCTACTTGGCCAATTCTACTGATACTGCCTGTGATTGTATTCAAAAATTATTGAGGTAAGTTCTCAGTTCTACCAGGACAGAATTGTTCTTTTTAAAAAAAAATAACCATTTCATCTTTTGTCTCCTGTATTATTTAATTGAATTTCTTAAAATCCTTGACTTGGCTTTTGCTTTTCTCCTGAATTTTGATAATTTTTATTCCTATGCATATTCCGAGTTTTATTTCTGTCATTTGAGATATTTCAGCCTGATTAAAGACCATTGTGTGAAACTAGTGTGGTCTTTTGAAGGTGAGGAGGCACTGTGGCTTCCTGAGCTGACAGTGTTCTTTCTCTGGAACTTTCCCATCTTCATGTCCTGATGCTCCTTCAATCTTTAAGGTGCTTGACTGAAGCACCTTATATTCAAGATTAATATAGACATGTGCAGATTGGATCCTGCCATCATGTTGTTAGCTGGTTATTTTGCTGACATAACTGTGTTATTACTTTATAGTGTCACTGGTCTATTACACAAGTGTGTGTGTTTTTGTTTTTCATTATGTTTTGTTTTGTTTTTGTGGTGGCTAGTATCAGTCATTTTTTCCATGTCAAAAATACATCCTTTTGATGTCTTCATTTCTGGAGATTTTAGAGGGCAAAGGCTCAGCTTAGGATTCTTGGGCTACATACTTTAATTCTGGAGCTTGGTACCAAGACCTTGCCTTTGTTAAAAACCACTGACCACTTTAGGATAGAAACCTGCTTTACTGCAGGGGCCGAGCTGTTCGCAGACCACTGGTCGCAATACTTCGATAGGTAGTGCCAGTCAAAGTACTTCATCAGGTGGTGACAGCAGGATCCATACTCATTAGCACATGCCAGCCGAGGTGGCAGTGTGGCAGGGTGTACACGCATTGACTGAGTCAGCATGCTATTAGACACAGGGCTGCCAGCCTCCAAAAAGCAGGCATTTACAGGAGTGGCAGTGGTGGTGTGGTGCAGGCAATGCAGGGCTTCCCAAGTCTGTGTGCACATGTATGACAGCAGCAGTGTTGGCAGAGGGGCAGGGCACTGGCAGGTGCAGGGCTGGTACCCTTAGTATGCACATTCATGCTGGCAGCAGTAGCAGTGCAGCAAATACTTACATCCTTATAATTTATTAATTTATTCATAGGTCATAGTTTTAAAATATTATATCCAAGATAATACCATGAACAATGAAATTAAATTGTATGAAGAATTCATATATTCTAAACAAAAACAATAAAGATGCTGTCTTTTTTTATTATTAGGCTATAAAAAATGGTATGAAATGTATAGATACATCGTCAAAAAGTGTAATTTACAAATTTTAAAAAGTTTCCAAAAGAAAAAACAAAACAGTGATTTACGTAAATACAACAAAGAGGCACACAAACACGGTCACACACACCTTCCTACCACAGCAGTTAATTTTATAGAAATTAACATAAAAATAAAATTATGATATACACATACAAACACATTGCAGGGCATTCAGCTTCTGTCATGCCATAATAAAGGATAACTATTTTCATTTTGCATGCTTTTCAAGTTACTCCCTAGGTTATATATATACATTGAACACTCTGTTAATTTGGTTAATCTTTTGTGTGTTTTTTCTGTAGTAGGCTAAACAAAAATAACTTTTTAAAGGCGTGTTGGGCATCTCTGTGTTGATAATTAACATCTTTAATGATGCTTAAATAGAATATAATAATTTTATTTATTTCTTCCTCTATATCATGTTCATTTCTGTTAAGACTTACTGCCATCCTCAACTAAAATTTCATTTTCATAATTCCAAATATGTTTATATCCTGACTTATTTATTATTGCAATATTTTAACTTTTATATAACATACTCAATGCCATTTTATTTAAGCCACCAAAATCCTAATATTTCTCATCAAAAATTATACAATGGGAGTGTAGTATGTCAGGAATATTTGGAAAAAGAGAAAAAATTTTATAATGTGAAATATCAACAAAATATTTGTGTTTGTGGATATGTTTTTAAATTTAACTTTGACAATTTATTTTTAATTTCTTCAAAAGTGTGAGTATAATAATGGTTGCTTGATATTTATACAGATATTTTATTTTGTTTTTAGTGTTGGGTCCTTATTAAAAGTCAACACCTCTTTGACATGTTTTAATAACAATAATAAAACTTAAAGAATAATTTTCTTGAATACAAGGCAAAATTTACACACAAGCAATTAAGGTTTATACTAAAGATAGAATGAATGGATAATTTTAAGATAATACATAAGGAAAAATAAACTGGTTTATGTAACTTTGTCAATTCTACACTGGACTTTTTGATCCAGGACACAATATATGTGTTGACTGGTATTTATTGAAGAATATAAAATATATCAGTCTGAAGACTTCTGTGTAATGACTGAATCAATATTGTTAGACCATCATCTACTAGGACCCAAAAACTAAGCAACAGATATAAAATAAAATTATTTAATTGACATGTATTTTACATTTTCAGATATGCAATCTGAAACTTATGTTGAGATACCATATATGTGGCATTTCTACTTTTTTGTCCTCTCATAAAGTATTCTAAACACTCAGCAAAATATCAGAATTATGTGAAAGATTGTCAGCTGTAAGAAAATGTATTTTTGTAGCGTTCACATTCCCTTGGGGAAAAATAATCATCTGATTCACATTATGTACATTTGTAACCAATGCTAGTATGAGAAGTTCTATTAATGAAGATTACTATTAACACCCTGTGTATGAGTTAGAAACCAAGTTGACTGATAGAATATTTTTCCTAAGTCCACAATTGTCTGATGTTTAACAGTACATTATACCAAATTTGAATACGTTGCTTTAGAGGTTTGAAATAAAATTCTTCATCAGTTAGAACACTTTATATCTTTTAGTCTTTGGTATATATAGGACAAATGTACATTTTAACTTAGAGCTTCTAAACCTAGATATTTTGATGAACAATTTCTATTTGAAATTAGCTCATTTTCGTTTTCACCAGCCTGCACTGTCTGCCTTTCCACTCTGTGAAAGCTTTGTCCCTTGTCCTCTCTTTCTTCCATTTCTGAGTGTCCTGGAGTAGTCCCCAGTTAATAAGTGTCTTTATGTGGTCCCACAGAAATTATTTAATCCAAGTACTAAAAGTGATTTAACATTATATTTTAAAAACAATAGAGGCAACTCAGGCAAATAAGTGAGGGGCCTGGGTTCCTGGCCAAATTGCTACATGTGATTTTCAGGCTCAATCATAGGAAATTGTGATAGATTTACTGGCAAATCTCACATAGAGCAAAACTGCCGTCCCCACGCCATATTTTGTTCATAGCTTTTGCAATGCAGGGTCTGAAGGGAGTTGCGATCAAGGACTCTGGGGCCCCTGGAGGCCCATACTCTTATGCCTGTCTGAATTCTGCATTCGTTTTATGGAGACCTCTGCAGAACCTTCGTTATGGGGGAGAGGGGTGGAATAGAGACCCATAAGACACTCTACTCTGACTCACTGCTCGGTACTTTTCTAGTCCCAGCCCTCTCCTCTCTGCTTCTCCATGGCCACGAGAGAGCTCCACATCTGTGCTGATCCCCCTGACCCTGCTTCACAGGGTAAAACGGAACAGTGGGGACATCAGCACTTTCTTAGATTTAGCCTCTTGCTTATGGAATCAGAGTAAGAGGTAAAGACTTGCTTATTACTTTCATTTTGGTTTGTTGTTTCAATTAGCTAATCATACAATAGACAGCTTAGTTCTCTTCAGCGCAGCTCAGCTCTTGACAAAAAGAGATTGAAAAAAGCAGACTGGTAGAAATAAAATATTTAACAACCACCACAAAGAAAAATAGTTAAAAGTATGAAAAAGCTGAAATTTATGGAAATCAGATTTTTAAACTGATGCTAAAATTTTCCAGGATAGGATCTCTTTCATCAGTTACTTAAAAAAATTAACTAAGTATGATAACTTTAACTTCATGTTTTTCTTCGAGATTATTGCATATTTGCATGTAGTTGTAAGAAAAAAATACAGAGAGATTTGCTGAACTATTATCCAGTTTCTTCAGTGTTCACATCTTGCAAAAATATGGTAAAGTATTAAAATATATTGATATAGTCAAGATACAGGAATATTTTCATTATGACAAGGATTCTTCATATTACTTTTGTATAACTTCACTTACTTTTCTCCAGATTCTATCTCCTTGTTCACCCTGGAAACCATCTCAATTTCTACACTTTTTTTATAACATTGCCTGGAAGGAGAAAGATCTAGTTATGTTAACAGAGATTCTTCGCAGATTCGAAATTTCCCCCACATAAGATATCTTTGCAGAGCCATTTCAAAATACAGCAAAGGAACATATTTTGGAGTGAAAAAATTGATTTCCTTCTTTATTTGTTGTCTTATGCCAGAGTCAGGTTGGAAAGTAAGCCACATTATATAGGGCTAAATAAAACTCATCTAATGAGATTTTGTGGTTTGTAGGACGTGACTCTCCAGATAGGAATTTGAGCAAGAGATAAAAAAGGTCATATTTCAGTGTTCAGGCAAGAATGCAAACTCTTACCACGTCTATTTAACATAGAAGTACTAGCAAAGGTAATCAGATTAGAAGAAAAAGAAAAGTATCTAATCAGAAAGGAAGAAGTTAAATTACCTTTATTTGCAGATAATATAAACCTATATGTACAAAACTCCAAATACTCCACCAAAAAAAGAAAAACTGATAGAACTAATGAATCAATCCAGTAATGTTAAAGGATATAAAATTAACATACAAAAATCCATGACATTTCTATAAAAAAAATTGACCCGACAGAGAAAGAAATTAGGAAAACAATAACAACAAAAAATACTTGGGAATAATTTTAACCAAAGAGATAAAATACCTGTACATTGAAAATTGTGAAACATTAATGTAAGAAATTGAATAGGTCATAAATAAGTGAAAGGATATTCCATCTGAATACATCAAAAGAATCAATAATGTTATAATGTTTGTTTTACCTAAAATATGTGCAAACTTAATGCAATCTCCATCAAATTCCCAAGAGCATTCCCTACAGAAATAGAAACAAAATCCTAAAATTTATTTGGAACCACAGAAGATCCCAAATAGCTAAAGCAATACTGAGAAAGCAAAACAAGGTTATAACGATTTAAAATTATATTATAAAACTATAGTAACCAGTACAATAAGATAGTATAGTACTGGCATTAAAAAAATATATACAAGTAGAGCAGAATAGAGACCAGAAATAAATTTAAACATATATATTCAGCTAATTTTCAACAAGGACACCAAAAAGACACAATGAGAAAATGATAATCTCTTTAATGTATGGTGGTGAGAAAACTGAATTTCCATATGCAAATGAACCCCTACCTTACATCATACACAAAACTCAAAATGGATGAGAGACCTGAAACTATAAAACTTCTAAGTGAAAACATAAAGGGAAGGCTCCTTGACAGTGGCTTTTGCAATGACATTCTGAATATCAAGAAATATTTTATAACTCAGACTACAAAAGCAAAAATAAATAAATGGGAACATATCACACTACAAAGCTTCTGCATAGCAAAGTAAATAATCAATAAAATTAAAATGCAACCTACTCACTAGGAAAAAAAATGTCTACCTCATATCTCATAAGGGGTGAATATTCAAAACTTTTAAAGAATCTGTACACATCAATAGGAGACAAACATATAATCCAACTTAAAAATGGCCTAAAGACCTAAATAGATATTTCAAAGAAGACATAAAAAGCCAAGAAGTATATTTAAAAAGGTGCTTAATATCACTAATTATAAGGGAAATGCAAATCAAATCACTATGAGATGTCACTCACACCCGTTAGAGTAGCTGTTATCAGAAAGAAAAGAGATACGTGCTGATGAGGGTGTGGAAAAAGTGCAACTTTCCTATACTCTTGGAGGGAATGCAGATTGGTGTAGCATTATGGAAAACAGTAAGGAGTTCCTAAAGAAATAAGAAATTCAGTTATCTTCTGACCTAGCAATCCCTTTTCTGAGTATCCTCAAATAAGTCAAATCACCACCTCCTAAAGATATTTGTACATGTTTATTGTAGCATTATTCATAATAACTAAGGTATGGAGACAACATAGGTGTCTTACAATAAACAAACGGACAAAGAAACAGGGGTGTATGTATGTATATGTGTATATATACACATACATACACACACCCACACATGGAATGTTATTAAACCTTTAAAAAGGGGGAGATACTGTCATTTGTCACAACAAGGACAGGCCTAGAGGACATTATGCTAAATGAAATAAGTCGGACACCGAAAGAAAAGCATTGCATGATCTCATATATACGTGGGATCTACAACAACAACAACAAAAACATCAAATATACAGAGATAGAGAATCAAACAGTTGTTACCAGAATGTGTGGGGTGGGAGAAGAAATGGGGAAACTTAGGTCAAAAGATACAAAGTAGCAGATCTGTAGGATAAACAACTCTAAACATGTAATGTGCAACATGAGGACTATAATTAATAATAGTGCATTATATTCAGAATTGCACCCAGATGATTAGAAAATATCTACGTTTCCCATGGGGCTTGGTGGGGGGAACATGGTAACTATGAGATAATGGATATGTTACTTTGTTTCACTAGAGTAAACATTTTATTATATATGTATCCCATAACATCATGTTGTACACCTTAAATATACACAATCAAATTCATTTTTAAATAAAATAAAAATTAAAAATAAAAAAATCATTGTCAGATAATTCTAACAAATGTTTCATTTTGTTAGCAACTATTGTCTTTTGTTTTTGTATTCAATTTGAGGTCTTTCTGGTTCTTGGTATACTGAGTAATCTTCTATTGAAAACTGAACAAGTAGGTATTATGTCATGTGATTCTGGATATTATTTAAAACCTCTATTTTAGGAACATGGCTCTGATCCCACTCAGGGAGAGGAAGGGAGTATATTTAATTACTGCCAGATTGGGGTTGAAGCCCAAGTTTCCTATTTGGCCCCCAACTTGAGAAGGGGGAACTACTCATCATGGCTGGGAAGGAGTGACAGTTTCCGTTTCCCTGTAGCCCTCCACTGATACCTCCCTGGCGAGGTGTCTCATGCTCCTCATGAGACTTCCTCTGGCTCCAGTGAGAGGCAGACCTGTGCTAGGTGAGAGTGCAAGTTCAGGCTCCTCCTCAGTCTTCTCTGACAGTGCTCTGGTGGGCTGGGAGGTGAGGGAGTGCCTCTTTATTATCTAGCAAGGGTAGTAATCTATTCTCGCCACTGAGCTATTGGTGACTTTGTGTGTGTGTGTGTGTGTATGTGTCTGTGTGTGTCTCTGTGTGTGTGTCTGCCTGCAATATAGTAGTTAATTTCTAAAAGTTTTCTGTTTGGTTAAGTTCTGCTTTACTAATCCATTGGCTATAGAGAGCAGGCTTTTGTTGGGGCTATTTTGTCTGTCCCTGTTGGCTTTTTCAGGTTACTGACTTCAGCACCCATTCCGGGTTAAGTGAGGCAAAAAGAAAAACCAGAGAACTCAAAAACATGTTAGTCTTTATGCCCAGAGGTCACACGTTGTTGTTCCTTCTTTCTTCCGTCATTCAGAGTTGTCTTAAGTCTATATTTTATATAACATGCAAGGTTTTTATACTAGCAGGCAGGTTTTTTTTTTTTTTTGTAATTTTAATGACCAAATAGAGAAAAATATGTCTATTTTCCTACAAGTGGGGTAAACAATGATATTTTTTGGTAACAGTCATAATTACTAAAGGAGTGTAATTATACTTAAGTATAATAATTTCAAGGGGACCTGGAGCAAGATGGCCAAATGGGAGCAACTCCAGTCTCCAGCTCCCAGCGTGAGCGACACAGAAGATGGGTGATTTCTGCATTTTCAACTGAGGTACCAGGTTCATCTAACTGGGGAGTGCCCGACAATCGGTGCTGGTCAGCTGGTGCAGCTGACCAGTGAGAGGTGAAGCAGGGTGAGGCATCGCCTCACCTGGGAAGTGCAAGGGGGAAGGGAATCCCTTTTCCTAGCCAGGGGAACTGAGACACACAACACCTGGAAAATCGGGTAACTCCCACCCTAATACTGCACTTTACCAAGGGTCTTAGCAAATGGCACACCAGGAGATCATATCCCACACCTGGCCAGGTCACATGCCCATGGAGCCTCCCTCATTGCTAACACAGCAGTCTGTGATCTAACTGCAAGGCAGCAGCGAGGCTGGGGGAGGGGTGCCCACCATTGCTGAGGCTTAAGTAGGTAAACAAAGCTGCCTGGAAGCACGAACTGGGTGGAGCCCATAGCAGCTCAAGGAGGCCTGCCTATCTCTGTAGACTCCTCCTCTGGGGACAGGGCAGAGCTAAACAAAAAGCAGCAGAAACCTCTGCAAATGCAAATGACCCTGTCTGACAGCTTTGAAGAGAGCAGTAGATCTCCCAGCACAGAGGTTGAGATCTGAGAATGGACAGACTGCCTGGTCAAGTGGGTCCCTGACCCCTGAGTAGCCTAACTGGGAGACATCCCCTACTAGGTGCAGACTGACACCCCACACCTCACACAGCGGGGTACACCCCTGAGACGAAGCTTCCAGAGCAAGAGTCAGACAGGAACACTCGCTGTTCAGCAATATTCTATCTTCTGAAGCCTCTTGCTGCTGATTCCCAGGCAAACGGGGTCTGGAGTGGAACTCAAGCAATCTCCAAGAGACCCACAGTTGAGGGTCTTGACTGTTAGAAGGAAAACTAACAAACTGAAAGGACACCCACACCAAAACCCCATCAGTACGTCACCATCATCAAAGACCAAAGGCAGATAAAGTCACAAAGATGGGGAAAAAGAAGGGCAGAAAAGCTGCAAATTCAAAAAATAAGAGCACATCTCCCCCTCCAAAGGAACACAGCTCATCACCAGCAATGGATCAAAGCTGGACGGAGAATGATTTTCATGAGTTGAGAGAAGAAGCCTTCAGTCCATCAAACTTCTCAGAACTAAAGGAGGAATTACGTACACAGTGCAAAGAAACTAAAAATCTTGAAAAAAGAATGGAAGAATGGATAACTAGAATAATCAATGCAGAGAAGGCCATAAACGAACTGACAGAGATAACAACCATAACACGAGAAATACATGACAAATGCACAAGCTTCAGTAACCGACTCGATCAACTGGAAGAAAGAGTATCAGCGATTGAGGATCAAATGAATGAAATGAAGCAAGAAGAGAAACCAAAAGAAAAAAGAAGAAAAAGAAATGAACAAAGCCTGCAAGAAGTATGGGATTATGTAAAAAGACCAAATCTACATCTGATTGGGGTGCCTGAAAGTGAGGGGGAAAATGGAACCAAGTTGGAAATCACTCTTCAGGATATCATCCAGGAGAACTTCCTCAACCTAGTAGGGCAGGCCAACATTTAAATCCAGGAAATACAGAGAACGCCACAAAGATACTCCTCGAGAAGAGCAACTCCAAGACACATAATTGACAGATTCACCAAAGTTGAAATGAAGGAAAAAATCTTAAGGGCAGCCAGAGAGAAAGGTCGGGTTACCTACAAAGGGAAGCCCATCAGACTAACAGCAGATCTCTCGGCAGAAACTTTACAAGCCAGAAGAGAGTGGGGGCCAATGTTCAACATTCTTAAAGAAAAGAATTTTCAACCCAGAATTTCATATCCAGCCAAACTAAGTTTCATAAGTGAAGGAGAAATAAAATCCTTTACAGACAAGCAAATGCTTAGAGATTTTGTCACCACCAGGCCTGCCCTACAAGAGACCCTGAAGGAAGCACTAAACATGGAAAGGAACAACTGGTACCAGCCATTGAAAAATATGCCAAAGTGTAAAGACCATCGATGCTAGAAAGAAACTGCATCAACTAACGAGCAAAATAACCAGCTAATATCACAATGACTTGATCAAGTTCACACATAACAATACTAACCTTAAATGTAAATGAACTAAATGGTCCAATTAAAAGACACAGACTATCAAATTGGATAAAGAGTCAAGACCCATCAGTTTGTTGTATTCAGGAGACCCATCTCACATGCAGAGACATACATAGGCTCAAAATAAAGGGATGGAGGAAGATCTACCAAGCAAATGGAGAACAAAAAAAAGCAGGGGTTGCAATCCTAGTCTCTGATAAAACGGACTTTAAACCATCAAAGATCAAAAGAGACAAAGAAGGCCATTACATAATGGTAAAAGGATCAATTAAACAGGAAGAGCTAACTATCCTAAATATATATGCACCCAATACAGGAGCACCCAGATTCATAAAGCAAGTCCTTAGAGACGTACAAAGAGACTTAGACTCCCATACAATAATAATGGGAGACTTCAACACCCCACTGTCAATATTAGACAGATCAACGAGACAGAACGTTAACAAGGATATCCAGGAATTGAACTCAACTCTGCAGCAAGCAGATCTAATAGACATCTACAGAACTCTCCACCCCAAAGCAACAGAATATACATTCTTCTCAGCACCACATCACACTTATTCCAAAATTGACCACATAATTGGAAGTAAAGCACTCCTCAGCAAATCTACAAGAACAGAAATTATAACAAACTGTCTCTCAGACCACAGTGCAATCAAACTAGAACTCAGGACTAAGAAACTCAATCAAAACTGCTCAACTACATGGAAACTGAACAACCTGCTCCTGAATGACTACTGGGTACATAATGAAATGAAGGCAGAAATAAAGATGTTCTTTGAAACCAATGAGAACAAAGATACAACATACCAGAATCTCTGGGACACATTTAAAGCAGTGTGTAGAGGGAAATTTATAGCACTAAATGCCCACAAGAGAAAGCAGGAAAGATCTAAAATTGACACCCTAACATCACAATTAAAAGAACTAGAGAAGCAAGAACAAACACATTCAAAAGCTAGCAGAAGGCAAGAAATAACTAAGATCAGAGCAGAACTGAAGGAGATAGAGACACAAAAAACCCTGCAAAAAATAAATGAATCCAGGAGCTGGTTTTTTGAAAAGATCAACAAAATTGATAGACCGCTAGCAAAACTAATAAAGAAGAAAAGAGAGAAAAATCAAATAGATGCAATAAAAAAGGATAAAGGGGATATCATCACCAACCCCACAGAAATACAAACTACTTTAGAGAATACTATAAACACCACTATGCAAATAAACTAGAAAACCTATAAGAAATGGATAATTTCCTGGACACTTACACTCTCCCAAGACTAAACCAGGAAGAAGCTGAATCCCTGAGTAGACCAATAGCAGGCTCTGAAATTGAGGCAATAATTAATAGCCTACCAACCAAAAAAAGTCCAGGACCAGATGGATTCACAGCTGAATTCTACCAGAGGTACAAGGAGGAGCTGGTACCATTCCTTCTGAAACTATTCCAATCAACAGAAAAAAAGGGAATCCTCCCTAACTCATTTTATGAGGCCAACATCATCCTGATACCAAAGCCTGGCAGAGACACAACAAAAAAAGAGAGTTTTGGACCAATATCCCTGATGAACATCAATGCAAAAATCCTCAATAAAATACTGGCAAACCAAATCCAGCAGCACATCAAAAAGCTTATCCACCATGATCAAGTGGGCTTCATCCCTGGGATGCAAGGCTGGTTCAACATTTGCAAATCAATAAACATAATCCAGCATATAAACAGAACCAAAGACAAAAACCATATGATTATCTCAATAGATGCAGAAAAGGCCTTTGACAAAATTCAACAGCCCTTCATGCTAAAAACTCTCAATAAATTCGGAATTGATGGAACGTACCTCAAAATAGTAAGAGCTATTTATGACAAACCCACAGCCAATATCATACTGAATGGGCAAAAACTGGAAGCATTCCCTTTGAAAACTGGCACAAGACAGGGATGCCCTCTCTCACCACTCCTATTCAACATAGTGTTGGAAGTTCTGGCTAGGGCAATCAGGCAAGAGAAAGAAATCAAGGGTATTCAGTTAGGAAAAGAAGAAGTCAAATTGTCCCTGTTTGCAGATGACATGATTGTATATTTAGAAAACCCCATCATCTCAGCCCAAAATCTCCTTAAGCTGATAAGCAACTTCAGCAAAGTCTCAGGATACAAAATCAATGTGCAAAAATCACAAGCATTCTTATACACCAGTAACAGACAAACAGAGATCCAAATCATGAATGAACTTCCATTCACAATTGCTTCAAAGAGAATAAAATACCTAGGACTCCAACTAACAAGGGATGTAAAGGACCTCTTCAAGGAGAACTACAAACCACTGCTCAGTGAAATAAAAGAGGACACAAACAAATGGAAGAACATACCATGCTCGTGGATAGGAAGAATTAATATCATGAAAATGGCCATACTGCCCAAGGTAATTTATAGATTCAATGCCATCCCCATCAAGCTACCAATGACTTTCTTCACAGAACTGGAAAAAACTACTTTAAAGTTCACATGGAACTTTAAAAAAGACCCCGCATTGCCAAGACAATCATAAGTCAAAAAACAAAGCTGGAGGCATCACGCTACCTGACTTCAAACTATACTACAAGGCTACAATAACCAAAACAGCATGGTGCTGGTACCAAAACAGAGCTATAGACCAATGGAACAGAACAGAGTCCTCAGAAATAATACCACACATCTACAGCCATCTGATCTTTGACAAACCTGACAAAAACAAGAAATGGGGAAAGGATTCCCTATTTAGTAAATGGTGCTCAGAAATTTGGCTAGCCATAAGTAGAAAGCTGAAACTGGATCCTTTCCTTACTTCTTAAATGAAAATTAATTCAAGATGGATTAGAGACTTAAATGTTAGACCAAAAACCATAAAAACCCTAGAAGAAAACCTAGGTAATACCATTCAGGACATAGGCATGGGCAATGACTTCATGTCTAAAACACCAAAAGCAATGGCAACAAAAGCCAAATTAAACTAAAGAGCTTCTGCACAGCAAAAGAAACTACCATCAGAGTCAACAGGCAACCTACAGAATGGGAGAAAATTTTTGCAATCTACCCATCTGACAAAGGGCTAATATCCAGAACCTACAAAGAACTCAAACAAATTTACAAGAAAAAAACAAACAACCCCATCAAAAAGTGGGCAAAGGATATGAACAGACATTTCTCAAAAGAAGACATGCATACAGCCAACAGACACATGAAAAAATGCTCATCATCACTGGCCATCAGAGAAATGCAAATCAAAACCACAATGAGATACCATCTCACAACAGTTAGAATGGCAATCATTAAAAAGTCAGGAAACAGCAGGTGCTGGAGAGGATGTGGAGAAATAGGAACACTTTTACAGTGTTGGTGGGATTGTAAATTAGTTCAACCATTGTGGAAAACAGTGTGACGATTCCTGAAGGATCTAGAACTAGAAATACCATATGACCCAGCCATCCCATTACTGGGTATATACCGAAAGGATTATAAATCATGCTGCTATAAAGACACATGAACACGTATGTTTATTGCAGCACTAGGTTCACAATAGCAAAGACTTGGAATCAACCCAAATGTCCATCAGTGACAGACTGGATTAAGAAAATGTGGCACATACACACCATGGAATACTATGCAGCTATAAAAAAGGATGAAATTTTGTCCTTTGTAGGGACATGGATGCAGCTAGAAACCATCATTGTCAGCAAACTATCACAAGAACAGAAAACCAAACACCTCATGTTCTCACTCATAGGTGGGAACTGAACAATAAGATCACTTGGACTCGGGAAGGGGAACATCACACACCGGGGCCTATTATGGGGAGGGGGGAGGGGAGAGGGATGGCACTGGGAGTTATACCTGATGTAAATGACAAGTTGATGGGTGCTGACGAGTTGATGGGTGTAGCACACCAACATGGCACAAGTATACATATGTAACAAACCTGCACACATTGTGCACATGTACCCTAGAACTTAAAGTATAATAAAAATAATAATAATAATTTCATAGTTCACTTATTTTGAAATGAAAGGCTCAATATCATGATTGTATGCATATTTAAAATGTTCCAAAGTCTTTAGTATTATTTCAAAATGAAGACGAAAGCTAAGAATTTTCAAAAGCATTTTATACCTGTTTCATATAACTTCATAAAATATTTTTTAAACTCTTTTATTAGCTCTATGTAACTCATATGAAAATAAACCACTACTTTTTCTTGTTTGCATGGATATTGTTAAAGAGAATAAAAGATATCATCAGCATATTCTGTTCTATTTGAGAAAGTGAAGCACTCATTTCTTCCACTTAGAATTATCTCACAACTGATCAAGTAAAAATTTGGAAATCTGTTATGGAATTGAGCCATTTTTTTTCTCATAGTTTCAGTCTGCTTGAGATCACATAAATCTCCCTACTTTCTACTGCTACTATTCAAAGTGTAGAGACTTTCACCGTTTAAGATAAGAAATAAGAAAAACACTTCCCCTTTAACAAAACTGTTACCATTTATTTAATTCAGGAATATATATATTTATTTATTTATTTATTTATTTACGTAAATACATATACATAGATGTATATATATATGCAGGTGTGTCTAATTTGGTTCAATTTATAATAACTATAACAACATGGAAAGATAAACTGAAGTTTTAGCAATCAAATCCAAATGAAATGATAATATATGGAGAAGTGAATTACCCTTTATGTATGAACACATGATTTCCACTTTTGTTTGCTATTTATTTGAGACTTTAGTTCTTTGATCAGAACGCAGAAATGTGTGTTTAACTTGATCACGCGTTTGAAAATCATTTCCAACTTGTTTTATGTGTGACTGGTGGAGTTTATTATGTACTTGTGAATGTGAATCCAAGTCTTTAAAGCTAATAACCATAATAACAATTATTATGCCTTTGACTTATCATAGTAATCAAGGGTATTTTTGGCATTACCACTACATAATATCAAGCAGAAAAAAATACACAAATGCATAAAGGCCTGCTGGAGAGAAAGATCTGACTATAGAACCTGGGGCAGGGATGTAAATTATGCATAACTCCACGTAGGCTAGTTTCTCTGGGTCCCAGTTCCTCATCATAGAACAAGTTTCTCATCTGCATGACTTATATTTCTGTCTAAATTCATTAGAAATTTAAGAGGATTATTTTTAAGTATCATTACACTACTAAATTCAAGAGGATCTATTACTATCACGGTCCTAATTTACTAGATCATCACAGGAAGGGAATTACACACTCTGGGATTTAAGAGTCCTTTGTAAGTGGGTTGCAGGTGGGTAGGGATAGAGGCAAGAGGTGATTCCTTTGACTCCTCTATCAGTCTGTGATACCTGTGGACCTGGATAGAGGTAAGAATTTTTATCTGTCTACAAGTAGTATGTTCAATCCTGTAAGATTTTCATCCACTTTGTGTAACAAATATTTTCGAATCCCTTTCCAGTGCTGGAAAGAAAACAGATTCCATAATCAACCTGTAGATGTCATTTCAAGAAAATCTACGTCAATATAACACATAAGGAAATATAGAAGGAAGGTCATTGAAAATATAACAATGTATATTCCAACATGCAAATGTTCAAGCAAACTATAACAGAAAACATTATGAAGTACTAAAATGCTTACATCTAATTCTACAGCTATCAATGCAGGCAAAGTGCTGTTCTGATGATTCCAGTATCACCACCATGGTGCTGTTAATGGCATAACTTTATAAAATAGTAAACTCAAAGGACAATATGAACAAAAAGCAAGTATAAGCTACACTTGATGATAGTTGTTTTATTGGAAAATAACTATTAAAATTATGCAAATACTTAACGTTTTTGTATGTATTATTGTTATATGCGAGTCTTATTAAGCAAGATTGTCATACACATGATGGGCCACATACGGAATGTGAGAGTTCTTTCTTAAGGTAGACTACCATGATCATCACAAGATTTTTAGCAATCTCCTCCTCCACCTAGTATAATCAAAAACATCCTCATAAAATTCCAAAATTTTAAATAGCTCTAGTAGCCCCATCTGAAGCTATCATTCTAAAAGGACACATATTTCTTGAGATTCATAAAGATACTGGACATATATAGAAAAACAGGTAGTTGGCAAATTATAAATGAGACTGAACATTCTGGTAAGTAGTGATTTTATATTTCACCTCATCTATTTTATAACGTGAGGTACACTTCTATGCATCAACATTTCTTAAACTGAGTATCCTTAGTTTGCATTATAAAAATAAAATTTAAAATCCAAATTAACAATTTTGCACTGATATTTAAGGAGGTATGTGTCGTAGACATTTCTTTTTGTCAAATTAAGGTTACATGCCTTCAGAAACATTCAGCCCAGGTTTTGGTTTAGATAAAAGTGTCCAAAGCCTTCACTCTATATAGTAGTTTCTCAAGCAATAGGTTGAATAATTCCCTGCCCGTGTGAGTGTTCGAAGCTTTTAGGTTTCCCAGAACCATTGAGTACTCATTTGCATTGACCATCCCTTTATGATGGAATTTAAAATACCCCATTTACGCAGAATGCATGTCTATCTTCCAAAACAAAAATACCACCTACTTTGAAACATATTGGTTTTCTTTATTATGTCTATGTTAGGACAATCCACATACCTAAAAGCAATAATGATAGCCAAATAAAGGAACTGATAAAGGTTTATACGAATCGCTTTAACAGTTGTGTGAAATTTCACAGAGTTACCATAAATAGCAAGAGCTAAAATACATATAACATGAGTTAAAATGTTGCCTTGGGAGTCTGTTTGCTGTTTGATACTATCATTTAAATTCATAATTTCATATGTCCTTCTAGTCAAATAAGTTTAGGAAATATAGAATATTATTCAGTTTCCCAGACCTCAGTATTTCAAAAATCAGTAAATCAACTTAGCAAATGTTATAGCATCATCTAAATAAAGTCTTATGACTAGATAGCCTATGACAGGATTCCCCAATCCCCAGGTCACAGACCAGTACCAGTACCGGCCCACTGTCTGCTAAGAACTGGGTCACACAGCAGGAGGTGAACAGCGGGCAAGGAGCTTCAACTGTATGTACAACTGCTCCCCATGACTCATTACTGTTTGCGCTCCATCTCCTGTCAGATCAGTGGCGGCATTAGATTCTCACAGCAGTGCGAACCTTATTGTGAACTGCACATGGAGGGATCTAGGTTGCATGCTCCTTATGGGAATCAAATGCCTGATGATCTCTCACTGTCTCCCATCACCCCCCGATGGACTGTCTAGTTGCAGGAAAACAAGTTCAGGGCTCCCACTGATTCTACATTGTGGTGAGTTGTATTATTTCACTACCTATTACAATGTAATAATAATAGAAGTAAAGTGCACAATAGATGTAATGCACTTGAAATCATCCTGAAACCATCTACCCTTCCCAGTTCACGGAAAAATTGTCTTTTATTAAACTGCTCCCTGGTGCCAAAAGGGCTGGGGACCACTGGCCTATTATATGATATGGTTATTAAGTATAAACAAAAGAGAAATTAGATATGGCTTCATTCATATTGTGTATTCTAAACTTGACTTTGGTCTGCTGCAGTAGGAAAATAAATAAAGCTATAGATGAGATCTGATGAATTTGAATGCTTTTTGTTATAATCATAAGTTCTGTAATACTCCAAATAATAAAAAATGTTTTCAAAACTTAAACATATACAGAATTCAGATTCGTATGTGTGTGCATGCACATGTGTGTTTGTGTGTGGGTGGGTTTAGTTCTCTTATTATGAGTGCAGCAATTCACCATCTTTATTTGGCACCAGAGACATCCAACATTTTAGTATATATTTGACTTTTACAATAGGAAAAATGACAACCTCATAAAATATACGAAATTTATCTGAAAACTTCAGTTTTTCTCTATTTCTCCAGTAATAATACACAATTCATAACTGTCTTAACTTTAATCTACTATGATCTATTATCAATAGAAATGTGATTTTAATTGGTGAACTAGGTAAAATATAAAGGCTGCTTGATGGCATACAATGGCATACAAGTGGATATTACAAGTATTTAATATACTAAACACAGAAAATATAAATGGATATAAGTGTACATACGGGTTGAAATGCTTGGAACCATAAGTGTTACAGATTTCAGAATATTTCAATTTTAGAAAGCTTGCATTATAAATAATGAGATATTTTGGGAATGGAACCCAAGTCTAATAACAAAATGTGCTTATATTTCACACACAGCTTATACACATAGCCCGAAGGTACTTTTATTTTTCCTTTGGGAGCGCTGAATCAACTGTGTGTTGCGCACTTGCATTTTGACTGCAACCTGTTGCATGAGCTCAGGTGTGGAATTTTCCCCTTTTGTCATAGTTATACTCAAAACGTTTTGTATTTTGAAGCACTTTGGCTTTCGAATTTTTAGATTAGAAGTGCTCAATCTGTACATATTACTATACAGGAAACATAGGTTTAGTGTTCATCCTTCCTTGAAATAGTTGCCACCGAGACCCACAAATATCCTGAGTGCCTTATTCAGTTACATGCCTTATTCAGTGTAACATAAATCAGAATGGGTACAATCTTTGCCAGCCTTTGGCATATTAGTAGTGCTCTACATACAATTGCTTCGAGGTACATGATGTGCTCACTTTGAAATGCACTTTTAAAATTTAAAAAGATGGCCTTTTAAAATTAATGTTAAAAGGACACTTTATTTTTAAGGAAAAGCAAGTGTTTGAACCAAAACCTAAAAGCATATTTTAATTTTTTTTTTTAAGGAAAAACACAATTGCTTGCGGATTGGCTCCCTATAGGAAAAACACAATTGCTTGCTTAAGAAAATTTAGTGTATATAGTTCGTATTTGCTAAATGCTATAGCTGTTTTATTATTTAGACAAATAGAACACTGAGATAAATAGAACACAAGTACATAAGGAAGTGTGTGTTTGTGTGTGTGTGTGTGTGTGTGTGTGTGAAGAATGTCCTATACAGTAATAAAACCCCACTATGCCACACCTTACAACAGTGACCGGTTTGAAGTACCTCCAGGAGTCACAGTGATATCACCTAATCTACCAGTGTTCAGAACAATTTTCAATTCATTGATTCCTTGCCTTGAAAGACAAAGTCAAAGTATCCACTTTCCAACATGGAACAAAATAAAAATCGAAGAACTCTGTAGGGGGGAAACTTTCTATGTTGACAGTTCTAGGACATGCTTGATTTTCTTTCAAACTTTAATAAGAAGAGATTCAGCAACGTGTGACAGCTGTAACTCAGCTAATTAAACGATTTAATCCCACCACCTCATAAGTCAATATTCAGGAAATGTTAGATTCTATTTGAAAAATCTATTCATCAAGTCAATTTATATTTTGATCTTAAAGTAAAATTAACTGATATATATATATGTATATATTTTGCTGTTGAAAAACTATATGCTAATATAATAGTGTTTTACTCCCAAATCACCAAATACTGGCATATCTAGACAGTTCAAATGCTTTTTTTGGCTAGGAGGATGGTGAATACATTATGTTTAGAGAAAACTGAATAATAAGCATTGTACATGTTTTATAGAAATATTGAAAAAGTGTAGACTAGTGGCAACTTTTTCTGTAAGGGACCAGAGAGTAAACACCTCAGACTTTGTAAACCAAGAGGCAAAATTGAAGTTATTATGTGAGTAGTTTCTACTGGGTGAACGAGGTAAAAGATAATTGCTGCTTAAGGACATACAACATAAAATTGCATTTCAAAGGCATTAAATTTCCTAGAGACAGAAAATATAAATGAATAAAAGTGGTATCCATTAGATAAAAATTTATGAAAGAGATGTATATATATGTATTTAAAATACATATATATGTGTATACATACACACATACATATATACATGTTTATATATATGAACATACATATATACACACATGTATGTATGGGTATATATGTATATATGTGTATATATACTTTTTATCTATATATAATCTATGTGCTTATACATATACATTGTGAGTGTGTGTGTATAAAGTCACCTTCACTTATATAAGAGAGAAAACAAATTTCTGTTTTCCAGCCATTTATATGTAGATAAACCATTCTTAGCTAATTTTTCTTAGACTAAACACTCTGATTTACAGAATCAATTGTTACAGTATTTTTTTCATTGGCATTACTAGCTTTCCATGTTTATACTACTGATTTATTTTGAAAATTAGCATTTAGAGACTCTTTTAGCATTAATATTAAATATCCTTCTTTCCTTTTCTTTTCTTTCTCCTCTCCCACCACCCCTTCATATGGGTATTTTAGCGTACCCATATGTAGTATCATGCTGAAGTTATTTTTCTGCATATAGAAGACCTGAAAAAATAAAATTAATATTTAGACATTAGAGATGAAACCTTTTTTTTTCTCCAACTAACACCAGTGCCTCCTATATTATAGCATTGATTGATTTTTCTTTATTGTTGTCTGATTGTTTTCTCTACTCTGTTCTGATTGACCACAGTAGAGAAATCGTTGCTGAAGTAAACACTATTTTAATGTTTGGCATTATTAAGAAATATCATAAGAAAATGTCACAATAATCAATTTAACATGTATTTTTCAAAATATATTTTGTATCTCCTCTCTATTACAAAAAGAAAACAAACAGAGTTCGGTAATAAAATGATTATCAGCATTTGAATTACTTGGGTATTTTTGATATTCTGAAACTCACCTACAGTGTAATATTTAATTGAGGTTGACGTTTGCTACACTTCTTATTCACTTAAGCCACATGAAAGATTTAGGGCAGATTTATTCTATGACACAAATTCAAAAACATTCAAATTTACCAGCTGAATGATCTTCAGGGTTTTATCATGCTTTATTCAGTGTAGTTGTCTCAATTTAATTTGAAATTATACAGTAAGTGAAAAGAAGCTTTTAAAGCATTCAATTTATTTTATAGAACTGACATTGTAAGATTAATTGCTTAGGAACCTTTGTGAACAATTAGCCTCTCTAAACAACAAGTTTTCTTTCTAGAACTCTTCGCAAATTACTTGGAAAAAAAAACTGATTGAAGCCTTGGGTTGAAAAATATTTAATTGAAATTATAATTCAAAAAAATTAAATTTGCTGTGGTCAGAATAATACTGACCACAGGAAGAAAAGGTATTCACAAAGATAATTTTTAACCCAGTACCTTATACCTTTTGTTTACCTTTTACAGCACGAGCCCTTTCTACCTTTTAAAATATTTTTTATTATTCAAGGTACAATTTAAAATGCTACTTTTCCAAAGCTTTTAAAACAACTTATTCTTTAACCGTCACAATTCCAAACATCTGAAATAATTTTTAAACAAAATCTTCAGTGTTTTTTTTTTTAAAAAACGTGTATGTATTTGTTTCTGTCTTTTGCGTGGCTTGCTAGACAGTAAGGTGCCTCGTGTTCTTTCCTGGTTTATTAGTGCAGTCATTCTCTTAATTTCAGAAAAATCAGCCTTCTCTTCAGTGTTTATATCACTAATCCTATAACTCTATAGGTAGAGTTTGTAAAGAAGAGTGTTTAGCACGTAGAAAGTGCCTAATAAATTACTTATTTCATGGGTGGGGGAGTTGAATAAACAAGAAAAGTTCCATTTAAAGGTAAAAACAGTGCATAGATGAGGCAACATTTGGCAGAAACATAAGATGCTTGTGTAACTATTATTTTTAAATTTATTACAGCAATTTAGGATCTTTTCAGGAAATGTAAAAAAGAAGGCTGTGAAGATATAGATTGTTCTATTAGGCTGCAGAAAGAGAAACCTGTCCATATCACTGCAAATTCATTGGCCTGGGCAGTGGGACTGACTCTTTTCTTGGCTCCCACCTTAATCTCACGCTGAGTCTGAACTCCTATCACAGCTGATTTCACGGTATTTCGAAGCCCATGGCATGGACTCCTGTGAGTCTTCTTAGATGTTTGGTTGTCTATTCAGTACCTTTATTTGGAACCTAAAAGTTATTTCAAATTTTACGTTCCCAAAATAATATTTTTGCATACTTACTCCAACCTTATTCTTCTGTATCCTAGTTGCCAGCAACTATATTTTCCATTGTTAGATCAAGACAACCAGATATGTATTTGACATTGCATACGTAATCTATCAGAAAACCTATGTTCTCTCCCTCATGATTGCCACTACCACCACTGAAGGCTAAGACACTGTGATGGGCTGAACTGTATTCCCCTCAGATTCCTATGTTGAGGCCCTAATCCCCATCCTTCAAAATGTGACTCTAGTCAGTGACAGGACCTTGCATTTAAACTTCGATTAGGGTAAAATGATACCATGAAGGTGGACCCTGTTTAAATACGAGTGGTGTCATTATAAGAAGAGATGAGGACATGGAGAGATATCAGGGATGTTGGGGCGCAGAGGAAAGACCATGTGAGAAGCCAGCAAGAACGCATCATCTACGAGCCAAAGAGAAAGGCCCCAGAAGAAACTTCTAGCCTCAAAACTGTGAGACCATAAATGTCTATTGTTGATACAACCTGGTCTGTGCTATTTTATTATGGCAACCCCAGCAAAACTAAGAGTTGCCATTATCTCCCACCCGTAGTGTTGCAACATTATCTGATCTTTTTGACTTTTTTTTTTTTTGAGACAGAGTCTCACTCTGTTGCCCAGGCTGCAGTGCAGTGGCACCATCTTGATTCACTGCAACCTCTGCCCCCTGGGCTCCAGCAAGTCTCCTGCCTCAGCCTCCTAAGTAGCTGGGACTACAAGAGGACACCACCACGCCTGGCTGATTTTTGTGTTTTTAGTAGAGATTAGGGTTCATTATGTTGGTCAGGCTGGTCTTGAACTCCTGACATCAAGTGATCCACCAGCCTCGGCCTCCCAGAGTGCTGGGATTAGAGGTGTGAGCCACTGCGCCTGGCCTTGATCTTTCAGAATCTGTTTGGACCCACACAGTGTCCAGAGTTATTCTTTTAAACAAGTTTTACCATGGAATTCTTCTGCTTAAGTGCATCTAGTTATTTCCTTGCTCAATCCGAATAAAAGATGCAATTTTCCCTCTGTTCTTCTGGGCTCTACAGTCTCTTTAAAGGCGGCTTCTTAAACCTCAGCTTCTTCCATGACCCTCCTTTTCTCTCCACTCCAGTCACAGTGGGTGCCAAACTGTTCTTTTAACATACCTAACATGAGCCTGCCTCAGGGCCTTTGCACGTATAAATCTATCTGTTTTTAATTCTTTCCTCACGGTTTTCCATGTTATGTACTATAAACTATAAACTTCTGTCATATTTCTGTTCGAATATAATTCTATGAGAGAGGCCTTTTTGGCAGCAGTCTCTAAAATAACTCCCTGCTGACACCCTCACATTTTATATTCCCTTTTCCTACTTCATTTTCTTCATAGTACATACTTACTTGTTTACATGTTTCTGAACGCCTTCCTACCACTAAACCTTAAGCCGCATAAGAACAGAGATGATGTTTATTCCACTCAATGCTGTATTCTCAAATTTAGAATAGCTTGTGGCACATATTTCATATTCAGTAAAAAAGTATTATTTATCAAATGCATGAATGAACACAATAATTTCTTAAGACTAACTATAAAGATAGATTACCTTGTTTATATACAATTGCTTAGCCGAGCTCTAGCTAATGTTTTCTGCCCTTACTTTGGTAATCAGCTAGGTAGCCTTTTTCCTCCTATTTCCAATCAAGTTTTTCCTATAGTTGAGTTTCATGCTTTGGCCTTGTATATCTTTGCTTCTGTCCCAATTTGAAACCCACTCCTGGTATGAGTTGTCTCCTCCGTCACAATTATTTGCAGTTGTAATGCAAATTATTATGGCAGCCCTAGCAAACTAATTATAATGCATAATTTTGATTCATATTAATTTAATTATCCAAAATTTATTTTCTGACCATTTTCAGTACCTAAATTATTTTTCTGTTGTTTTACTTTTTTATGTAACTGCTGCTGCTCTTGCTGCTGTTGTTGCTTGCTGCTTTTTGTTTTCTACAAAAAAGACCAAAGTGTTTGATGGGAACACAAAGGTACAAAGACCGGAGACAGCTAACTAAAGTACAATGTGTTTCCTTTTTTTTCCTCTCCATCAATATAACCTATCCCTCAAATATTTCATTTTCCTCATGCCTTTTCCTAGCTCAAGATTGTTTCCAGCATTCATCACTTTTGGTACATGTCTCCTCACTCATATTTAGTATCCTTAAAAGGAAAAATAATATGAATCATGTGGCAGTTTCTCATGAATGGTTTAGCACCATCTCCCTAGTACTGTTCTCATGATACAGGTCTTATGAGGTCTGGTGGTTTTGTATTGCACATACAAAAGCTGTGTCTTGTCCTAAGAACAAATCTGAGAGATGACTATTTAGCTTAAAGATAACAATTGTGAAATGTTTGGTGTAAATAAGTATACTCTTCCACGTAGGTGTGACCTGAGGCTGACACCTATTTCCTGTTTACATTTCAATATCCCCCGAAATTGGGGTTTTATTACAAAACAAAAGAGAAACTTGGGAATTGTACTTTTGCTGAAAATTAAATTCTTAGCCTGTCAAAAGTAGCAAATACTTTGCTAGTATTTTTGTATTATGATCTCATACTTTCATAACAAATATGAATCATTTTTATCTAATTTATTTGGTTTCGCATTTCAAAGAATGTCACATCATTGTAGCTGCATTGTATCAGTGAGTGTTACACACACGAATCAGAAAAAGGCAAATAGCTCATTACAAGCAGCATGTTAAAAAATATCCCCCAAAAGTTAGTAATTAAATTCAAATGGAATATTCAGCTATGTCAGGTACTATATCACAAATGAGTACCATAATTAATTATTGATGAAATTATGACAACAATCGCAGCCAATATATTTATACTACTACTAAGAAAATGACTCCCAACGTAATGCAGGATATGGTTTGACTTAACTTACTGCATTAGCTTCCTATTACTACTTGATATGGATTGGATCTGTGTCCTCACCCAAATCTCATGTCCAGTTGTAATCCCCAGGGTTGGAGGTGGGGCCTGGTGGGAGATGCTTGAATCACGTGGCAGTTTCTCATGAATGGTTTTGCCCCATCTCCCTAGTGCTGTTCTCATGATACAGGTCTCATGAGGTCTGGTTGTTTAAAAGTATGTAACACCTCCACTCCTCCCTCTCATTGCTGCTGCGGCCATATAAGATGTGCCTGCTTCCTGTTCACCTTCTGCCATGATTGTAAGTTTCCTGAGACCTACCCAGATGCCGATGGAATGGTGTCATGCTTCCAGTACAGCCTGAAGAACCACAAGCTAATTAAACCTCTTTCCTTTATAAATTAACTCGTCTCAGGCATGTCTTTACAGCAGTGCAAGAATGGACTAATACACGACTGTAGCAAATTGCCATAAATGTAATGGCTTAAAACCATACACATTTATTTTCTTACAGTTCCGAAGGTCAGTAGGGCTACACTCCTTCTGGAAGCTTCATGGAAGAATCTGTTTCCTTGTCTTTTTTTTTTTAGCTTTGTGAGGTCATTTGTAATTTTGATTGCCCCATGAGCTCTTCCTTATTTCACTCCAATCTTTTGAGTCTAGTCCCCTACCTCTGACCTTGGCCCTCCTCCCTCCCTCTTAGGATACTTGTGATTACATTAGGCTCACATAGATAATACAAGACAATCTCCCAATCTCAAATCTTTAACTTAATCACACTTGCAAAGCTCCTTTTACCATCTAAGGTAATACATTGACAGGCTCCAGGGAATAGGATGTGTACATCTTTACAGAGAGTATAAAGAACAGTGAATACATACATACACACACGCACAGACACATAGACACACACATACATACATGTAGTTTATATGTATGTATCAAGTTGCTCAATAAAGCATTGGATGTTTTCAGTTGATTCCATTGCATTATATAGTCATAATAGATAAAAACACCAAGCACAGATAATCTTTTTGTCTGAGAGTTTATGTATTTCACTATTCTAAGAATAAGCTAGTCTGTAACTAATTCTCTGTTTTCCTCTTTTTTTGCCTCTGACAGTCACATTGACACTTTCTTTGTTTGTGCCAGAAGTATTTGAGTGTTGAATACTAGGCACATTGGATAGTCAGACACATTGGTCACTGTCTGATATTGATTACATTTCACTATATCAAAACTCACAATACATCTCAGCTTCTAGAATTCAGCACATCACCATGTTAAAGCTACTTCAACAATCTTGTCATCTCAATTTTTCACACTTTTTCATTTGTTTGTTATTTTGACAATCATGTACCACAACACATACCAATAGGTAATGCTGTAAAAAATACGAGAAATTGTAGCATCTACATTGTCAAACCTCATGTCACAGATGAAGTCACTTTAAAATAATAATGATTCAGGAATATTTTAAAATCATATATTTGTCAGTCTGCTCTTAAACTGGTATACTACCTTTCTTTTACTTTTCCTATTTTTGATGAAGAGGAATACTTTAAACACTAATACAGTGTTTCTTCCTTCTTGTCCATCTTATGTTTATTTAAAAGATTCATGGTGTGACAAAGTATAGCCAGTTCAATTCTGCCTGTGACCATTGTTTAAATACTGACTGTGGCTGCTTTTGTGCACTAATGACAGAGTTGAGGAATCGTAACAGAGACTCTCTACCTACAAAGCCAAAACTATTTATTATCTGGCTCTTTACAGATAATAAAAATTCAGTCTTTTCAAACAATGGTCAGCAAACTTCTCTAATGGATACAATCGTGAAAAGATTGAATATCATCCATGTCTCAGTGAGTAGGAAGAGATATTTCTAAGGCACTAAATATATATTTGTTATATATACACATATAGAGATACGTGTAAGGGTGAGTATGTATATCTTATATCTGATGCCAGTTTATAATTTATTAGTATTATTACTTGACACCAAGCAGTAAAACAGTTTAATATAGTTTAATATGCACATTCAAGTTATCAATCAGGCAAGTGGAAAAGTATCTTACCTATTGCTGTGTGTGTCACTGCATTCTGTTGTCATTTCAACTCTCGAGCTCTACCTTGATTCTGTAGGGTTTCATTGGGGAACTATGAATAGATTTTGACACCTCTTTCTTTTTCTCATCCTCTACATTAGCCAGTCTTATTAATTCATACCTTTGTCTGTGTGTGTCTGTGTGTGTGTGTGTATATGTGTGTAGGCATAGATACACATTTCTTCCGTTACTGTTCATATCCACCACCGCCAATCAAGCTCAAACCAACATTGTCTTTCAATTGTACTATTATCCACCTGTCCTGTGCTCCTATCTCCTGATTATTATCCTAGAAAGCCAATATGAACTTTGTAAAATTTGAATTTGATGTTTTCTTTCCTGTTTTCCTAAAACTCTTGACTGGTTCTCACTGTTCCTAGGATAAAATACAAAATGGTTAGGATGACCTAGAACACTCTGAATCTAAAAATATAATCTGCCTCCTCCCATATCACTCTTTTCTTGGTCACTGTAGGTAAAATACACTATCCTTCTATTATATCCCAGAATGAGCTAAGCTATTTTGCTTACTTATAGCCTTATTTCTTCCAGTGCTATAGGTCTCAGTTTAAATTTCAATGAGGGAAAAGTGCTTTATTTTATTGCCTAAATACATTATCACTCCCTTGATTTTTCTCATAACATTGTATTATTTTTCTTCATGGCACTTAACATGTGATATTATTTACATGTGTGAATTTATTTATTTAATGTCAATATTCTGTTGTAAACTATAAGCTTAACAAGAAAAAAAACCAAGTCTAGTCTTCCTTATCCTCTACTCCATGCCAAGGCTTAGCACAAGGCACAACAGCTGACTGGCATTCAACAAATCATTTTTGACTATTCCTTTAACTTGTTATATTTATTTAGCATTCTGGTTTTACTATTTTATGATTGACATTTTGGAAATTATTTTTATTTTTTGGCAAAATTCTTCTTTCTCTTTTTGTGATTTGCTTTCTGCTTAGCCTCCAGCATGGCCTTCTTATCCCATGTAAGCCATGGCCACCATGGAAAACTTTACCACTATTTTCTTACATGTATCTGTATTTGTCAGTTGACCTAGTACTAATTCCTTTGAAATATATATTATCTAACAGAGATATATTATGGGCTACTATGTATTTCCACTCTCCTCTCATTGAAGCAACTTTAATCACACCTAAATAGCACAACTGAAATTATTTTTTCAATTGACTTGTTTGAAAGGAAAACAAAACCGAAAACAGGTAGTCTATTAGAGCCAAAAACAGATAGATCAGATATGTCTTATGCTAATTCATCCACTGAGCAGATATATGACAATTCACCATTCACTTATAAAGGAGGATAAAAAAGGACAAGTATTACAATGTACCTGCTAATGTCAGTATAATCACCCAGATTATTGTTAAAAAAAAAGTTACCCTAATTAATACCCATAGAAACAGACAAGCTACATTTAATAACTGCAAAGTTGCAAAGTAATTTTTCTGGTTAACCCCAGAATATACCCCAAAGAATAAATTATACATTTTGTTATGTTTCACATAACGAACAATAGAATTTTATAATTCATATTTAGTTTATGCTAGAGAACAAACTCTAGATGTGCCTCTGTGTTAGAGTACTAATTTTTATTTGTTATGTATAATGTCACATCAACAGTCTAGGGAAAAATAACTGGTCCACGATAATTTTTTGTTGAACTATTACATTAATGTTAACTTTGTTGTATTTAATATCCTTTTTGTTTTCTAGGAATATACTTTTTATCTAGAAGAAAAATTAAAACTTCCAAAAGTCAATAAACAAATAAATATTTTTTCCACAACTTCATCCTATTTTTTTCATACAAATTTGTTACAATTTAGAGAAGCATGAAACATACTACAAGTATGATTTATAATACTGTGACACTTACATAAGATTCCTTTGCTTCTACAAAGTAAAAGATGCCTGAAATGTATCTATATGAATTACAGCTTCAATAAGCTAACAGAGTCAACTTTTCTAGAAACTATGACCTTTGATGTATTCTTCCACTCCACCTTATTCACTGAGTTCTGGTATCTTCATCTAGATCTGGGGACCTGCGGACAATGGAGAGGCATGTTTAACATCTTTACTCTATTTAAAATGGTTCCCTGAATCCCTGAAGCAATAGCATTTCCAGTAAGAGTTTACCTACACAAGTGCTGTAAATAAACTATGCCTGCTTATAAAGTGCCAATATAAATTGATGAGCAGTAAAAAGAACGGATGAATGCTTTGTTTGTTTGGCATCTATCTTACCAATTTCGAAGACTAAGAAAAAAAAAGTTTTGCCGCCCTAAGATTCTATTAATTCTCCATTAATGATCCAGAAAGCACTTATATGACAGAATCTGTGACAAATGTGACTTCTTTTTGTTGAGAGAGGATAGAATAGAATTTTAAAAGTCTAGCATGATCCAAGAAAATGTATTCTAAAATATCAGAAAGAGGAAATGATCTCCTAGACCAAAGAATAAGCTAAATATGCTGAGACTCAGAGGTCAGAACAGGAACTCCTGAGTATCTTCTCTACATGCTGATGTGGAACAGAACACCAAGGAAGCAGCCAGATGAGCTTCTCCTCATCAGCTGGATTTGGAATCAAGAAATTAGGCAGTTAAGTCACCTTCTACTAGGGGATCCTTTTAAGAACTGAAATTTTCAAGATTTTTAAAACCTATCTCCACCAATCATGTTATACCTGGGCATATACTTAGGTTTCCTTCTCTTCTCAAATATGTAGATTTTTTAAATACAAATTTTATGTGGTATTTTGTAAGGGGTTGAGATTAAACTTTTTGTTTTGTTTTAGGGAAAAGAAATAAATCCTGGTTTGGAATGGAGAAATGAGACAGGAAGGAAGGGAAGCCACAAAGGATGTGTGCTATGATAAAGCCCACTACCCCTGTGGGTGATTAAAGTTTAAAACCTTGAGGAAACTCAGAAACAACGTAAAACCCATTCGCTAGTTATGTCTCTAGAGGAAACAGAGCTGAGGTATTTATACTCTACCTCCCATTGGTCATTCTTCAAAGGCTGCTTCCAGAGGATGCTAATTTCCTGCCTCTTCCGGCTTGACTATTGAGCAGGCAGAGAGCAACCCTGGCTGTATAGAAAAGCTGCAGGCAGTGATGCAGTAATGATGGTGGAAAAGTGATAAAGCCCGAAGAGTGCATGATGTGCTAGGATCTGTTATTCTATGTTATAATATATTCTTTTAAAAAGTTATTTTAACAAATGCATAAAGTTTCATTATTTGATTATACCATAATGTATTAAACCAATACCTTGTTTTGTTTCTGAAAGGCCAAGAATATTCTTAAAAGAAAGTAATAATGTTCACTGTTATCTATTTTCTTAGGTAAAAAAAAAAAAAATCTTACTTTGGAAGTAATGAATCGATAATGTTTCTTAAAATCCTTAAATTTATATATATGTGTATATATATATATAGCAAAATTATTTATTAGAATATTTGTACCAAATAATTCCTATACACCCAATTGTAACAAATACAAATATAAGCTTTCCAATGGACACAATGGGCTATTACTTATTGTATCTGTGCCAAGCAGAGAAGAGTAAGTTTAGCTAGTGAATGTCTTAATTTGATTTGATTTGATTGCTAATACATTTGTTTTCTATTGTTGTTGTAACAACCACAAATTTGGTGGCTTAAAATAACAGAAATTTATTATCTTATAGTTCTGGAAGTCAAGAGGTCAAAATGGATGTCAGTGGGCTTAAACTAAGATATAAGCAGCCTTCATTTCTTCTGAAGGCTCTAGGTAGAAGACAATCCATTTCTTTGTTCTTTCCAACTTTTAACAGCTGCCCATTTTGCTAGCTTCTTGTTCTCTTTCATCTTCAAACCCAGCAATGGTCCATTCGGTTCTCACAGCACAACATTCTGATTTTTCTGTCTTTCTCTCCTATCTTTTAAGGAACCTTTTGATTACATGTATGCACCTACAGCATCCAGAATACATTCTTTATTTTAAGGTCAGCTATTTGGCATCCTTAACACCATCAGCAAACTTAATACCACTTGCCATGCAACTCAACACATTCACAGGTTCCGGAGATTAGGACTTAGACCAGCTGCAGCAGGGAGGGTATTGTCCTGCTTACCCAACTAATACAGCTAAATATTTAGCCTATTTTACCGTTAGTTTATATTTTTTCTGTGAATGGTTTGTTTTTGCTTTTTACTATTTTTTTATGAAGTTTATATTTTTTCTTTGTGCCACCCAGGCCAGAGTGCAGGGGTGTGATCTTGGCTTGCTGCACCTCTGCCTCCAGGGTTCAAGCGATTCTTCTGCCTCAGCCTCCCTAGTATCTGGAATTACAGGCATCCACCACCATGCCTGGCTAATTTTTTTGTATTTTTAGTAGAGACAGGAATTCACCAGGTTGGCCAGGCTGGTCTCGAACGCCTGGCCTCAAGTAATCTACCCACCTCGGCCTCCCAAAGTTCTGGGATGACAGGCATGAGCCACCGCACCTGACTTTCTTACTGCTTTCTAAATATTTCTTTATATTTATCATATTGTGATAAACCTGTTATGTATCTTTTTCTCTAAACTTTACTTTGCCCTTTTAATTATGTCCCATTTCTATTCTGATGAATGCAGTTTTCATGTTGATTCCCCAGTGCTTTTGTTTATACTTTTGATTGCTTGGTCTTTACTTCTCCCATTGTTACCATGCATAATATCATAATAATTCTTATTTTATTTTAATTTTGTGTTGTTTCTTTTTAATTTTTCCTCATTCCATATGTAAAGTTTTCAGTCATATGTTTATCAAATGTTTCCAGAACCTACATAACAATGCTTTTTAAAAAACTGGATAAAGCACTTGCAGATGTGCAGGTCATTTTCATTTTGAGAATATATTGCTTCAATTTTTATTCTGTTCTGTTTGTCTCATACATAACTATTTTCTCCTTTCAATTAGTTTGCAAGTTTATTAAGGATATGTGATGTGTCTTTTATTGTTTTTATACTCCTTCTGCTACTTAATAAGCAGTGGTCGCATAAAAATTTGTGTTGACAAATTTAAAAATATTAGCATATTCCCAGCATTTATTAGCTAAAATATGGTAACAAATCTCACAACTACTGTCAGAAATAATACCAAAATCACACAGAAACTATGTGATGTGATAAATTTGTGTCTGTTGTGATTATGTAAATAAAACAAAGTGAGAGTAAATTCAAATAATATTTACTTAAGGTTTAAGAAATTGAAATGCAAATGAATTGTACATTTTCAAAGGTAGGTGGTCTTTTGAAGTGAATATTATAATTCTTAGTTGATTTTATTTTAATATGGAATTAATTTACATCAAGAAGAACATATTTTAGGAATTATAATAACTAGAAAACTAATTTAATATATATGAATTTTGAGTTTAGAATTTTCTTTTTGAAAAGTAATCTGTTGTGCAAAGAGCTGTCATGTTAAAAATATAACTTAATTGAAGTCATATAATTTTGCAGGCTTATTTGTTCTTAGTCTAGCTATAGTCCAGTTGTTTCCTCAAGTTACGACTCAAGTTTCACTAGCTAAATTGCTCAGATTCTCCTAATGGCTAATTATACCATCAATTATGTTGGTTAACAGTACAAAGCTACACTACTATTACTCTATACCTTTTAACATTACTTGAGTTCATTTTGAACTTTGTCAGTGTCAGTGTATTTACTCTTAGTGTGATTTAAAGAAAAAGTCATGATTATTTTGTGACTCAAAAATGAAGAGTTGGGAGAATTATTTTTAGCCCTAATTACTAAATTTCAGTGAACAGTATGGCATGCTGGAACACAACCTCTGTGATATGTTATTTTGGAACATGCAAACGGCAAATATTTCAGAACATTTTCCTGAATGAAAAGTTAAATGTGATTTTAGCAAGATTTGGGGGTGCATGTATGTGCATGCGAGGAAAAAAGAAAAAAAAAACTTCAGACAAGTTTAATTTGATGGAGTTTAATTGAGCAAAAAAAAAAAAAGAAAGAAAGAAAGAAAGAAACAACATGTGAATTGAGCAGCCTCCAGAATCACAGCAGCCCCAGAGAGACTCCAGGGGTGCCCCATGGTCAAACAGATTTATAGACACAAAAGGTGAAGTGATGTACAGGAGTCAGAAGTGAGGTACAGAAACAGTGAAATTGGTTACAGCCCAGTGTTTGCCTTATTTGAACGCAGTTTGAACACTCAGCAGTCTATGAGTGGTTGAAGTATGGCCGCAGGGATTGGCCAACAATCAGCTATTGTTACAGGAGCATGCTACTAAGTTAGGTTTTCAATTTTGTCTGCCTATTAAGCTAGGTTATGATTCATCCACAAGGACTCAAATATAGAAGTACAGATGCATTCTCAGGCCATATTAAATTTGCTTTAACAATGCACACCTGCAATCTATGTATGGGTAGAATGCATTTTAATGATGAATTTAAAACAATGAACAAATGAATGCATTTATTTAACCTTTGTTTATTCTGTCAGTAATATGGTTTGTCTGTGTCCCCACCCAAATCTCAACTTGAATTATATCTCCCAGAATTCCCTCATGTTGAGTAGGGTCCCAGGGGAAGGTAATTGAATCATGGGAGCCGGTCTTTCCCATGCTATTCTCATGATAATGAATAAGTCTCACAAGATTCGAAGCGTTTATCAGGGGTTTCTGCTTTGACTTCCTCCTCATTTTCTGTTGCCGCCACCATGTAAGAAGTGTCTTTCACCTCCCACCATGATTCAGAGGCCTCCCCAGCCATATAGAACTGTAAGTCCAACTAAACCTCTTTTTCTTCCCAGTCTCAGGTATGTCTTTTCAGCAGCATGGAAATGGACTAATACAGCAAATGGGTACTAGTAGAGTGGAGTGTCGCTGAAAAGATACCCAAAAATGAAGAAGCTACTTTGGACCTGGATAGTAAGCAAAGGTTGGAACAGTTTGGAGGGCTCAGAAGAAGACAGGAAAATGTGGAAAAGTTTGGAACTTTCCAGAGACTTTTTAATAGCTTTGCCCAAAATGCTGATAGCGATATGAACAACAAGGTCCAGGCTGAGGTGGTCTCAGACGGAGATGAGGAATTTGTTGGGAACTGGAGCAAAGTGACTCTTGTTATATTTTAGCAAATCGCTGGTGGCATTTTGCCCCTGTTCTAGAGATATGTGGAAGTTTGAACTTGAGGGAGATGATTCAGAGTATCTGGCTGAAGAAATTCTTCAGCTGCAAAGCATTCAAAGGTTACTTGGGTGCTATTAAATGCATTCCATTTTAAAAGGGAAACACAGCATACAAGTTCAGAAAATTTGCAGCCTGATGATGCAGTGGAAAAGAAACATATATTTTTTTAGGAGAAATTCAAGCCAGCTGCAGAAATTTCCATAAGTAATAAGGAGCCAAATGTTAATCCACAAGACAATGGGGAAAATGTCTCCAGAGCATGTCACAGGTCTTCATGGCAGCCCTTCCCCTCGTAGACCCAGAATCCTGGCAGGAAATACGGTTTTGTAGGGCGGACCCAGGGTCTCAATGTTGTGTGCCTAGGGACTTGGTGCCCTGCATCTCAGCTGCTCCAGCCATTGCTGAAAGGGACCAAGGTATAGCTTGGTTCATGGTTTCAGGGGGTTCAAGCCCCAAACCTTGGCAACTTCCATGTGGTGTTGATCCTGTGAGTGCACAGAAGTCAAGAATTGAGGCTTGGGAACCTCAACCTAGATTTCAGAAGATGTATGGAAATGCCTAGATGCCCAGGTGACAGTTTTCTGCAGGGGTGGGGCCCTCTTGCAGAATCTCTGCTAGGTCAGTGTGGAAGGGAAATGTGGGGTCAGAGCCCCCACGGAGTCCCCACTGGGGCACTGCCTAGTGGAGCTGTGAGAAAAGGGCCAGTGTCCTCTGGACCCCATAATAGTAGATTCTCCAACAGCTTGCACTGTGCACCTGGAAAAGCAGCAGACACTCAACGCCATCCCGTGAAAGCAGCCAGGGGGACGCTGTACCCTGCAAAGCCACAGGGGCAGAGTTGTCCAAGACCATGGGAACCTACCTCTTACATCAGCATAACCTGGATGTGAGACATGGAGTCAAAAGAGATCATTTTGGAGCTTTAAAATTTGCCCTGCTGGATTTCAGATTTGCATGAGACCTGTAACCCCTTTGTTTTGGCCAATTTCTCCTATTTGGAACAGCTGTATTTATCCAATATCTGTAACCCCCTTGTATCTAAGAAGTAAGTAGCTTGCTTTTGATTTTACAGGCTCATGGTGGAAGGGACTTGCCTTATCTCAGATGAGACTTTGGACTGTGGATTTTTGGATTAATGATGAAATGAGTTAAGACTTTAGGAGACTGTTGGGAGGGCATGATTGGTTTTGAAGTGTGAGGACATTATATTTGGAGGGACCAGGGGTGGAATGATATGGTTTGGCTGTGTCCCCACCCAAATCTCAACTTGAATTGTAACTCCCAGAATTCCAATGTGTTGTGGGAGGGACCCAGGGGGAGGTAATTGAATCAAGGGGGCCAGGCTTTCCTATGCTATTCTCATGATAGTGAATAAGTCTCACAAGATCTGAGGGGTTTATCAGGGGATGCTGCTTTTGCTTCCTCCTCATTTTCTGTTGCCTCTACCAAGTAAAAAGTACCTTTTGCCTCCCACCATGATTCTGAGTCCTCCCAACTATGTGGAACTGTAAAGTCCCATTAAACCTCTTTTTCTCTGCCAGTCTCAGGTATGCCTTTATCAGCATCATGAATAAAGACTAGTATAGTGAATGACATAGCTCAAATTCTAGTGAAAAGAACAATACAAATACTTAAAAGCAATTTTCAAAATGTATAATAATGCTATATAAAGAATTCTATTCCTAAGGGTACTTTCAGTGTGGGAAATGAAAAAAGGTTTCAATGCCAGTCTAGGAACTCAATGAAATAAAAACCGAGATGAATTGATTATAAAAGTGTGAGAAATTTATCGGGGATAACCCCTGGGTATTAGGGTTCTACAGAGAAACAAACACACATGTGTTTGTGTGTGTGTGTAAGTGTATGTGTGTGTATCCTGTCCGAGAGAGACAGAGAGAGAGAGAGAGAGAGAGAGAGAGAGAGACTAGGAGTTGGCTCATACAGCTATAGATGATGAGAAGTCCTTTGACCTGCCATCTGCAAGATGGAGAACAGGGAATGGTGGTGACAATCTGGTTGAGCCCGAAGACTTGAGAATCAAGAAAATCAATAATGAGTTCCCAGTCTGAGTTCAAAGACCTGAGAATGAGGCTGTGTGAATGTGGGTGCACAGATATAAATCTTGGAGTCCAGAGGCTCATGAACTAGGATCTTTGTTGTTAGAGTAGAAGCAGATGACAGATGAACCAGCACAGACTAGACAATGCCCACCCACAATAGTGAAGGGAATATTCCTTACTTAGTTTACTAATTCAAATGTTAGTCTCTCTCAGAAACCCCCCACAGACACACACCCAAAATAATGCTTTACCAGCTATTTGAGCATTCCTTGGCTCAGTCAAGTTGACACACACAATTAACCATCACAACCCATGAAATATAAAGAGCAGAGAGATGAGGAGTAGTTCGAGTTTTAGACGGCAATGCTAATTTGATCCCTATAAAATTAGAGGAGGAAGAAAGGCAGATTGGGTGGAAAGAGCCTCATATGTCAGTGAAGCTTTTAGAAAATGCCTCAGTCCCAAACAGTGAACTTCAGTGCAAAGATTGTCCTGTGCTGGGCAGAAATGGTGAGATGTTAGTACCTCTTCTATGTCAAAGCATTGAGTAGAAATTGTTCAGAAGAGAATTGCCTCACCTCAAATGCTGTGGTTTTTCCCAAAGTGCTGCAGTTGGAGGCTATTGGTTAATTGCACTTGTGTATCAGCTTCTTTCTTGAAAAGAGTTCTGTGTGAGCATCCACATGGCTGCCAGAATTTTATAGAAAATATGATTCTAATTTAATCCATTCACAACAGTGAATATTTGTTGAATATCTATCCAGTGTCAGATAATAAGAATATTTTTCTAAGTAATTCTTTATCTAGTTTTTAAGTGTTTATAAAGAGGAAATATGTGCATAGTCAATTTTATTGAAGGCATTGTATTGTACTGTGTGGTGTATAACTTTCTGCAGTCAGATAATATATAGGAGACCAAGTTGTAAATGTTGTTTGGCTCTTGATGGTGGGAGGCCTCATATTACAGGCCCAGAACTTTTGGGTTTTACCCCAAAAGCAATTGTAAAACACTTTAAGAAAAAGTGTGACATAATCAGATTAGCTTTTAATACTATACGAATGATTATCGGAAGAATTGGAGAGAGAGAGATACAAGGATAGTTATATCAAAACCAATTTAAAGGTATTATTCTAAAAACAAGGTGAGACATGACATAAATTGGGATATATGTGAATAAAATAAAAGGCAATGACTAGAAGGATATGTTGAGAGGGTGTATATAAGACTTAGCAAATCGTTACATGACAACACTCCTAATTAAGCAGGAGAAAGAGAAGAAATGGTAGATGTATTTTGAGTATCATTATCAGCATTATCTTCACCATCGTCATCATCATTAATATTGTTTGGCTGAGGAGCGGGTAAGATGAAAGAAATTACATTTTCTATGCATTGAGTCTGAATGACAGTTAATGACAATGGACAGTTAGGTGGAGATGCCAATTAGGCAGTTGAAAATACAGTCTGAATCTTGAAGTAGACATCTAATGATATATTGGGCAATCTTGAGTATATAACCACAATTATATAACACTTTGGAATGGATATAGTTATATAGGAAATTTAGGCAGGAGAAATAAATGTTAGAACTCTCGAGCTTCTGCATAGTAAAGGAAATAATCAACAGTAAAAAGATAATCTACAGAATGAGAGAAAATATTTGTGAACCATACATCTGACAAGGGGTTAATATCCAAAATACATAAGGAACTCAAACATCTCAGTAGCAAGAAAACAAATAACCTAATTTTTTAAAATGGACCAACGACATTTCTCAAAGGAAAACAACAAATGAACAACAGGTACATGACAAAATGTTAATATCACATGGCTGACGAGAAGAAGCCGTGATCAGAGGCTCCCATCGAAAGGAACTGTAATCAGTATGTGAATCCTGCACCAGCAACTGAGGCATCCAGGTTCTTGCATCAGAACTAAGTAGACGGCTGACATGATCCACGGAGAGAAAGGAAGAGCAGTGTGGTGCCGCGGCCCTCCAGAGAGCCACACGGGACAGGAGAGTCCCCACTCCTCAGCCAAGGGAGGCTGTGAGTGAGTGTGCTACCCAGCTAGGGAAACTGTGCTTTTTCCATGGAACCATGTAACCTACAAATCAAAAAATCCCCCTTGTGAACCCACGCCACCTGGGCTTGGGTTCCCAACCCCAGAACAGTGCAGATTCTCAACAGCATCTCAGCTAGTATCTGCTTAAGTCTGCCCAGCTCCCAGGGAAAGGGGCAACCAGCAGCACAGCTGCAACTGCCTGTGGTCTAAGCCTTTTGAGCTCCTTAGGGGAGGGGCCGCTGCCACACTGGGACTCATAACTGCCTAACATGCTAGGCTTCCTGGGTTGGGGAAGTGTGACATCCATCTCTATAACTCCAAGTCTTGCTTTTCCCCTGCTGGAGTCAGGGAGGCTGGACAGCTTGGTCCCCACAAGATGTCACCCACAGCCCAACACACCGGCTGTGGCAGGCTATGGCCAGAGCACCTCTTCAGGCCTGACCCTGACATGTGCTTTCTCACTGGGCCGGCCTCCCTGCAGTAACTTCAACAACTTCAGCTAGAGGTTCAGGGACAGAACTCTGATCTCCTGGGCCTGAGCCCCTACGGGGAGGAGTGGCCGCAATCTCTGTGGACCAGAAGACTTAGCCTTTCCTCCTGGTAGTTTTGAGGAATCCAGGCAGCCCAAATGAGTGGATTTCTCCCCAGCGAAGCACACCCCCTCCACCAAGGGACAAAGTGCTTCATTAAATAGGTCCTGTTCCTTGTGCCACCCAACTGAGTGAGACCCTCCAATAAGGGTTTTCAGACACCCTGTACAGGAACAATCCTACTGACATCAGTTTGGTGCCCCTTGGGGTCAGAGATCCCAGAAGAAGAAGCAGGCACACATCCTTGGTGTTCTCTAGCCTCCTTGAGTGACATCTCCAGGCATGGGAGTGAACCAGATGAAAAGAGTCTGAAGTGAACCCCAAGCAAACAGCAGGAGTCCTACAGAGGAGGGACTGGACCATTGAGAGGAAAACAAACAGAAAGCAACAACAGCAGCATCAACAACAACAAAATGTCCCCACAAATCTCAATCCAAGAGTCAGCAGCCTCAAAGATCCAAACTAGACAAACTCATGATGATGAGAAAGAATCAGTGAAAAAACACTGAAAACCCAAAAGGCCGGAGTGTTTTCCTCCACCAAATGATCACGGTGCCTCTCCAGCAAGGGCACAGAACTGGACGGAGGATAAGATGGAAGAATTAACAGACATAGGCCTCAGAAGATGGTTAATAAAAAACTCCACTGAGCTAAAGGAGCATGTTCAAACCCATTTCAAAGAAGCTTAGAACCTGAATAAAATGTTAGAGGAGCTGCTAACCAGAATAACCACTTAAAAGGGGAACATAAATGACCTGATGTAGTTGAAAAGCACAGCATGAGAACTCCATGAAGGATACACAAGTATCAATAGCTGAATCAACCAAGCAGAAGAAAAGATATCAGAGTTTGAAGAGCACCTTGCTGAAATAAGGCATGCAGACAAGATTAGGGAAAAAAAAGAAAAGGAATAACCAAAGCCTTCAAGAAATATGGGACTATGTAAAAAGACTGAACTTATGATTGATTGGAGTACCTGAAGGAGATGGGGAGAATGGAAACAAGCTGGAAAACACACTTTAGGCTATTATCTAGGAGAAATTCTGCAACCTAACAAGACAGGCCAACATGCAAATTCAGGAAATACAGAGAACACCACTAGGATACTCCATAAGAAGATCAACCCCAAGACACATAATCATCGGATTCTCCAAGGTTAAAATGAAGGAAAAAAATGTTAAAGGTAGCCAGAGAGAAAGACCAGTTCACCTACAAAGGGAAGCCAATCAGACTAACAGTGCACTCCTCAGCAGAAACCCTACAAGCTAGAAGAGATTGGGGCCCAATATTCAACATTTTTAGAGAAAAGAATTTTCAACCCAGAATTTCATATTGAGCCAAGCTATGCTTCATAAGCGAAGGAAAAATAAAATCCTTTCCAGACAAGCAAATGCTGAGGAATTTCGTCACCACCAGGCCTGCCTGGCAAAAGCTCCTGAAAGAAGCCTAAATATGGAAAGAAAAGAACTGGTAGCAGCCACTGCAAAAACACACCAAAATATAAAGACTGATGACACTGTGAAGAAACTGCATCAACTTATGTGCAAATAACCAGATGGCATCATGATTACAGGATTAAATTCATACATAATGATACTAACCTTAAATGTAAATGGGCTAAATGTCCCAATTAAAAGATGCAAACTGGCAAATTGGATAAAGAGTCAAGACCCATCGATGTGCTGTATTCAGGAGACCCATCTTATGTGCAGACACCCATAGGCTCAAAATAAAGGGATAGAGGAAAATTTACCAAGCAAATGGAAAGAAAAAAAAAATGAAGGGGTTGAAATCCTAGTTTCTAACAAAACACAGTTTAAACCAACAAAGATAAAGAAATACAAAGAAGGGCATTAGATAATGGTAAAGGGAACAATTCAACAAAAAGAACTAACTATCTTAAATACATATGCACCAGATACAGGAGCAACCAGGTTCACAAAACATGTTCTTAGAGACCTGAAAGACACTTAGACACCCACACAATAATTGTGGGGACATTAATACCATACTGTCAATATTAGACAGATCAATGAGATAGAAAATTAATAAGGATATTCAGGACTTGAACTCAGCTCTGGATCAAGTGGACTTAATAGACATCTACATAACTCTCCACCCCGATCAACAGAATATACATTTTTCTCGGTGCCACATGGCACTTATTCTAAAATCAACCACATAATTGGAAGTAAAGCACACCTCAGCATATGCAAGAGACCTGAAATCATAACAAACAGTCTCTCAGACCACAGTGCAATCAAATTAGAACTCAGGATTGAGAAACTCACTCAAAACCACACAATTTCATGGAAATTGAACAACCTGCTCCTGAATGACTCTGGGTAAATAATGAAATTAAGGCAGAAATCAAGAAGTTTTTAAAAACCAATGAGAACAAAGAGACAATGTAACAGAATCTCTGAGATACAACTAAAGCAGTGTTAAGAGGGAAATTTGCAGCACTAAATACCCACATCAGAAAGCTGGAAAGATCTCAAATCAATACCCTAACATCACAATTAAAAGAGCTAGAGAGGCAAGAGCAAACTAATACAAAACCTAGCAGAAGACAAGAAATAACTAAAATCAGAGCAGAATTGAAGGTGATAGAGTCACAAAAAACCCTCCAAAAGACTGACGAACCAAGAAGCATTTTTTTCTTTTTTCTCTTTTTTTTTTTTTTTTTTTTTTTTGAGACAGAGTCTCTCTCTGTCACCCAGGTTGGAGTGCAGTGGTGCAATGAGGCTCACTGCAAGCTCCATCTCCCAGGTTCATGCCATTCTCCTGCTTCAGCCTCCTGAGTTGCTAGGACTACAGGTGCCCACCACCTCGCCTGGCTAATTTTTTGTGTTTTTAGTAGAGACAGGGTTTCACCATGTTAGTGAGGATAGTCTCGATCTGCTGACCTCGTGATCTGCCCACCTCGGCCTCCCAAAGTGCTGAGATTACAGGCGTGAGCCACCACACCCGGCCACCAGGAGCTATTGTGTGTTTTTTTTTTTTTTTTGAAAAATTTAACAAAAGAAATAGTTTGCTAGCTAGACAAATAAAGAAGAAAAGAGAGAAGAATCAATAAAAAATGATAAAGAGTATATCACCACTGACCCCACAGAAATACAAACTACCATCAGATAACACTATAAACAGCTCTGCACAAATAAACCAAAAAATGTAGAAGAAATGGATACATTTCTGGACACATACAGCCTCCCAGGACTAAACCAGGAAGAAGTCAATTTCCTGAGTAGACCAATAACAAGTTCTGAAATTGAGGCAGTAATTAACAGCCTATCAACCAAAAAAAGCCCAGGACCAGATGGATTCACAGTCGAATTCTACCAGAGGTAGAAAGAGGAGCTGGTACCATTCCTTATGAAACTATTCCAAACAGTTGAAAAGGAGGGAGTCCTCTCTAACTCACTTTATGAGGCCAGCATCGTCCTGATACCAAAACCTGGCAGAGACACCACCATGACGACAACAAATAAAACTTCAGACCAATATCCGTGATGAACACCAATGCGAAAATCCTCAATAAGATACTGGCAACTGAATCCAGCAGCACATCAAAAAAGTTATCCAACATAATCAAGGTGGCTTCACCCCTGGGGTGCAAGGCTGGTTCAACACATGCAAATCAATATATGTAATCCATCATATAAACAGACTGAAAGACAAAAACCACATGATTATCTCAATAGATGCAAAAATGTCCTTTGATAAAATTTAACATCTCTTCGTGTTAAAAACTCTCCATGAACTAGACATTGATGGAATATAACTCAAAATAATAAGAGCTATTTATGACAAACCCACAACCAATATGATACTGAATGGGCAAATCTGGAATCATTCCCTTTGAAAACTGGTACAAGACAAGAATGCCCTCTCTCATCACTCCTATACAACAAAGTATAGGAAGATCTGGTTGGGGCAATCAGGCAACAGAAAGAAATAAAGGGTATTCAGTTAGAAGGAGAGGAAGTTAAATTGTCTCTGTTTGCAGATGACATTATTATATATTTAGAAAACCCCATCATCTCCACCCCAAAACTCCTTAATCTGATAAGCAACATCAGAAAAATCTCAGGATACAAAATCAATGTGCAAAAATCACAAGAATTCCTTTACACCAAAAGTATACAAGCACAAAGCCAAATCAAGAATGATACTGGCAAACCGAATCCAGCAGCACATCAAAAAGCTTATCCACCATGATCAAGTGGGCTTCATCCCTGGGATGCAAGGCTGGTTCAACATATGCAAATCAATAAATATAATCCAGCTTATAAACAGAACCAAAGACAAAAACCATATGATTATCTCAATAGATGCAGAAAAGGCCTTTGACAAAATTCAACAGCCCTTCATGCTAAAAACTCTCAATAAATTTGGTATTGATGGAATGTATCTCAAAATAATAAGAGCTATTCATGACAAACCCACAGCCAATATCATACTGAATGGGCAAAAAATGGAAGCATTCCCTCTGAAAACTGGCACAAGACAGGGATGTCCTCTCTCACCACTCCTACTCAACATAGTGTTGGAAGTTCTGGGTAGGGCAATCAGGCAAGAGAAAGAAATCAAAGGTATTTGGTTAGGAAAAGAAGAAGTCAAATTGTCCCTGTTTGCAGATGACATGATTGTATATTTAGAAAATCCCATTGTCTCAGCCCAAAATCTCCTTAAGCTGATAATCAGCTTCAGCAAGGTCTCAGGATACAAAATCAATGTGCAAAAATCACAAGCATTCTTATACACCAGTAACAGACAAACAGAGAGTCAAATTATGAATGAACTCCCATTCACAATAGCTTCAAAGAGAATAAATTACCTAGGAAACCAAATTACAAGGCATGTAAAGGACCTCTTCAAAGAGAACCACAAACCACTGCTCAGTGAAATAAAAGAGGACACAAACAAATGGAAGAACATACCATGCTCATGGATAGGAAGAATCAATATCGTGAAAGTGGTCATACTGCCCAAGGTAATTTATAGATTCAATGCCATCCCCACTAAGCTACCAATGACTTTCTTCACAGAATTGGAAAAAACTGCTTTAAAGTTCATATGGAACCAAAAAAGACCCCGCATTGCCAAGACAATCCTGAGCCAAAAGAATAAAGCTGGAGGCAACTTGCTACCTGACTTCAAACTATACTACAAGGCTACAGTAACCAAAACAGCATGGTACTGGTACCATAACAGAGATATAGACCAATGGAATAGAACAGAGTCCTCAGAAATAATATCACACATCTACAGCCATCTAATCTTTGATAAACCTGACAAAAACAAGAAATGGGGAAAGGATTCCCTATTCAATAAATGGTGCTGGGAAAATTGGCTAGCCATAAGTAGAAAGCTGAAACTGGATCCTTTCCTTACTCCTTATATGAAAATTAAATCAAAATGGATTACAGACTTAAATATTAGACCATAAACCATAAAAACCCTAGAAGAAAACCTAGGTAATACCATTCAGGACATAGGCATGGGCAAGGACTTCATGTCTAAAACACCAAAAGCAATGGCAACAAAAGCCAAAATTGACAAATGGGATCTAATTAAACTAAAGAGCTTCTGCAAAGCAAAAGAAACTACCATCAGAGTGAACAGGCAACCTACAGAATGGGAGAAATTTTTTGCAATCTACTCATCTGACAAAGAGCTAATATCCAGAACCTACAAAGAACTCAAACAAATTTACAAGAAAAAAAACAAACAACCCCATCAAAAAGTGGGCAAAGGATATGAACAGACACTTCTCAAAAGAAGACATTCATACAGCCAACAGACACATGAAAAAATGCTCATCATCACTCACCATCAGAGAAATGCAAATCAAAACCACAATGAGATACCATCTCACAACAGTTAGAATGGCAATCATTAAAAAGTCAGGAAACAACAGGTGCTGGAGAGGATGTGGAGAAATAGGAACACTTTCACACTGTTGGTGGGACTGTAAACTAGTTCAACCATTGTGGAAAACAGTGTGGCAATTCCTCAAGGATCTCGAACTAGAAATACCATATGATCCAGCCATCCCATTACTGGATATATACCCAAAGGATTATAAATCATGCTGCTATAAAGACACATGCACACCAATGTTTATTGCAGCACTATTCACAATAGCAAAGACTTGGAATCAACCGAAATGTCCATCAGTGACAGACTGCATTAAAAAAATGTGGCACATATACACCATGGAATACTATGCAGGCATAAAAAATTATGAGTTTGTGTCCTTTGTAGGGACATGGATGCAGCTGGAAACCATCATTCTCAGCAAACTATCACAAGAACTGGAAACCAAACACCGCAGGTTCTCACTCATAGGTGGGAATTGAACAATGAGATCAGCTGGACACAGGAAGGGAACATCACACCCCAGGTCCTATTGTGGGGAAGAGGGTATGGGGGAGGGATAGCATTAGGAGATATACCTAAGGTAAATGACGAGTTAATGGCTGCCGCACACCACCATAGCACATGTATACATATGTAACAAACCTGCACGTTGTGCACACGTACCCTAGAACTTATAGTAAAAAAAAAAAAAAAAAAAGAACTCCCATTCACAATTGCTACAAAGAGAAGAAAACACCTAGGAATACAACTTACACGGATGTAAAGGACCTCTTCAGGGAGAACTACAAACCACTGATCAAGGAAATAAGAGAGGACACAAACAAATGGAAAAACATTCCATGCTCATGGATAGGAAGAATCAACATCATGAAAATGGCCATACTGCCCAAAGTAATTTATAGATTCAATGCTAATCCCATCAAACTACCATTGACATTCTTCACAAAATTAGGAAAAACTACTTCATATTTCATATGGAACCAAAAAAGTGCCCGCATAGCCACGACAAACGTAAGCAAAAAGAACAAAGCTGGAAGCATGATGCTACCTGATTTCAAACTATACTTCAAGGCTACAGTAGCCAAAGCATCCTGGTACTGGTACCAAAACGGAGATATAGACCAATGGAACAGAACAGAGACCTCAGAACTAACACCACCCATCTACAACCATCTGACCTTTGACAAACCTGACAAAAACAAGCAATGGAGAAAGGAGATCACCTATTCAATAAATGGTGCTGAGAAAACTGGCTAGCCACGTGCAGAAAACAGAAATGGGACACCTTCCTTACACCTTCTACAAAAACTAACTCAATATGGATTAAAGGCTTAAATGTAAAACCCAAAACCATAAAAACCCTGGGAGAAAACCTAGGCAATACCATTCAGGACATAGGCATGGTCAAAGACTTCATGACTAAAACACCAAATGGCGACAAAAGCCAAAATTGACAAATGGGATCTAATTAAAGAACTTCTACACAGCAAAAGAAATTATCATCAGATTGAACAGGCAACCTACAGAATGGGAGAAAAATTTTGCAAGATACTCATCTGACAGAAGTCTAATATCCCGAATTTACAAGGAGCTTAAACAAATTTACAAGAAAAAAACAACCCCATGAAAAAGTGGGCAAAGTATATGAACAGACTCTTCTCAAAAGAAGACATTTACACGGCCAACAAACATATGAAAAAAAGCTGAACATCACTGATCATTAAAGAAATGCAAATGAAAATCACAATGAGATTCCATCTCACACCAGTCAGAATGGCGATTATGAAAAAGTCAAGAAACAATAGATGCTGGCAAGGCTGTGGAGAAACAGGAACGCTTTTACATTGTTGGTGAGAATGTAAATTAATTCAAGCATTGTGGAAGACAGTGTGGCGATTCCTCAAGGATCTAGAACGAGAAATACCATTTGACCCTGCAATCCCATTACTAGGTATATATCCAAAAGAATATAAATCATTCTGCCATAAAGACACATGCACACATATGTTTATTGGAGCACTATTTACAATAGCAAAATCATGGAACCAACCCGAATGCCCATCAATGATGGACTTGATAAAGAAAATGTGGTACATATATACCACGGAATACTATGCAGCCATAAAAAGAAATGAGATCATGTCCTTTCCAGTGACATGGATAAAGCTGGAAGCCATTATCCTAAGCAAACTAATTCAGGAATAGAAAACCAAACACCACATGTTCTTGTTCATAAGTGAAAATTGAACAATGAGAACACACGGACACAGGGAGGGGAACATCACACACCAGAGCCTGTTAGAAGGTAGGGAGTGAGAGGAGGGAACTTAAGAGGACAGATCGATAGGTGCAGCAAACCATTATGGTACACGTATACCTATGTAACAAACCTGCACGTTCAAATTGAATGGCTATTCTCAAAAGGACAAGAGATAACAGTATTAGTGAGGACGTAGAGAAAAAAAACCCTTGTACACTGTAGTTACAAATATAAATTAGTATAGCCATTATGGCAAAAGTGTGAAGGTATTAAAGTATTAAAATAGAATTACCATACGATCTAGCAATTCCACTACAGAATACATGTATATACACAAGAAATGAAGTATTTGGAAGAGATATCTGCACTCCCATGTCCATTGCAGCATTATTCACAATAGCCAACATGTGGAATCGACCTAAAAACGCATTAACAGGCTGGGTGCGGTGGCTCACACTTTGGGAGGCCAAAGCAGGTGGATCACAAGGTCAGGCGATCGAGACCATCCTGGCTAACATGGTGAAACCCCCATTCTACTAAAAATACAAAAAAAAAAAAAAAAAAAAAAAAACCCAGCTGGACATGGTGGCGGGAACCTGCAGTCCCAGCCACTCGGGAGGCTGAGATGGGGGAATGATGTGAACCCAGGAAGCAGAGCTTGCTGTGAGCCAAGATCATGCCACTGCACTCCAGCTTGGGTTAACAGATGAATGGATAAATACAATGTGGTATATATACACACAATGAAATGCTCTCCAGCCTTTAAAACAAGAAGGAAATTGTGACATTTGTGACAACATGAATAACTCTGGAGAACATTATGTTAAGTGAAGACAGGCACAGAAAGACAAATACCACACTACATCACTTATATGTGGAATTAGAACCAATGAGAACCAGAGATTAGAATGTTGGTTACCAGAGACTAGGGAAGAGAAGGATTGGAAAGATATTAATTAGACGACAGAAGGAATAAATTCATTAGATCTATTGTACAATATTGAGACTATAGTTAATAACAATGTATTATACACTTAGAAACTATTAAGATAATAGATTTAAATGTTTTCACCACAAAAGAATATTAATTATGTGAATTCATGGATCTATTAGCCTGATTTAGTCATTCCACAATGTATACATATATCAAAATCTCATGTTGTACTTCATAAATATATACAGCTTTATTTACCAATTAAATGATAAATTAAATTATGCCATGGAATACAACTCAACTGTAAAAAAGATAACTCTTACATATTTGAGAAGCAAGAGGGGATATGTAATTAAGAACAAGGATCTACAACTAGAAATACCATCTGACCCAGCCATCCCATTACTGGGGATATACCCAAAGGATTATAAATCATGCTGCTATAAAGCTACATGCACACATATGTTTATTGCAGCACTATTCTCAATACCAAAGACTTGGAACCAACCCAAATGTCCATCAATGATAGACTGGATTAAGAAAATGTGGCACATATACACCATGGAATACTATGCAGCCATAAAAAATGATGAGTTCATGTCCTTTGTAGGGACATGGATGAAGCTCGAAACCATCATTCTCAGCAAACTATCACAAGGACAGAAAACCAAACATGTTCTCACTCATAGGTGGGAATTGAACAATGAGAAGACTTGGACACACAGTGGGGAACATCACACACTGGGCCTGTCATGGGGTGGGGGGAGGGGGGAGGGAAAGCATTAGGAGAAATACCTAATGTAAATGACGAGTTGATGGGTGCAGCACACCAACATGGCACATGTATACATACGTAACAAACCTGCACGTTGTGCACATGTACCCTAGAACTTAAAGTATAATAATAATAAAAAAAGAACATTCATCAGTTCTTTCAGATTACTCTGATTAGAACCATAGTTGTAGGTGTTGTACATCAACAATTGAAACACAAAGGGAATAAAATAAAAAATCTTGTTCGAAATTTTCCAAAAACAACTAAATAATGATAGTGTGATATATACTAATTGAAAGACAACATTAAATGTAATCTTTATTATTATTGTTGTTGATGAAAGTTTTTTGGATATATATGTAAACTGAGAAGGAGAAATTAATAGAGGACACATTACAGATACAAAAAAAGAAAGATGACTAACAAATCAAACTCCAGAAGAGACATCATTGTCGGATCAAAATATATTTTCTAGTTTTACAAATGTAAATAAAATTTGTCCTCACATTTTAAATACTTTTTTCAATGATAATCTATGTAAAAAATGTGTTTCTGGGCCGGGCGCGGTGGCTCAAGCCTGTAATCCCAGCACTTTGGGAGGCCGAGACGGGCGGATCACGCGGTCAGGAGATCGAGACCATCCTGGCTGGCACGGTGAAACCCCGTCTCTACTAAAAAAAATACAAAAAACTAGCCGGGCGAGGTGGCGGGCGCCTGTAGTCCCAGCTACTCGGGAGGCTGAGGCAGGAGAATGGCGTGAACCCGGGAGGCGGAGCTTGCAGTGAGCTGAGATCCGGCCACTGCACTCCAGCCTGGGTGGCAGAGCGAGACTCCGTCTCAAAAAAAAAAAATAAAAAAAAAAAATAAAAAATAAAAATAAAAATAAAAATAAAAATGTGTTTCTGTTCTTGATAAAAACTATTGTTAGATTTTAAGATACACTGAAACTTTACTATGTGTGTTTATACTAAGGTAATCTACGTATTTTGCCAAGCATTGTTATGAAAAAACTGTATGCCAGACTTCTAAGATACAAAATGAAGGTAAGAATATAAGTTATGTAAATTAGTAAAATATCCTGTAACTTTACTCTCTCTCTCTCTCTCTCTATATATATATATATGTACACACATACACGTATAATAACAAAGCAATGCTATTAGCATACTATTTTTCAGGCTTTGTGAAAATGAATGACTTCGGAGATGTAAAGAGATTAAAACAATGTCCAGCACATAGTAATCAGCCAATAGTTACATAGTAATCAGCCAATAGTTATTGCCATTGTATTGCATTGATACATATATTTCTCAGGGAATTCAGTAGTTACTCTTCTAAGTATCAAGGAAAGAAAAGAAATTATATGTCCATACAAATTATTAAACAGAAATGTTTTAGGGCAGATTTATTCATAAAATTCCCAAACTCAAATCAACCCAAAAGTTCATTAACAAGAGAATGGATACACTAATTGTGTTATACCCATTAATGTAATGCTGTTCAACCACAAAAGGACACCAACAATGCACAAAATATGGATGAATCTCAAACACATTATGCTGAACAAAAGAAGCTAGAAACAAAAGCAAATATCCACTATGATTTTGTGTATGTGACATTCTCAAAAATACAAATCTAGCATATAATGCAATCAAGATCAGATGTTGCCTGGGGCAGGGTTAGGGTATGGCCTAGGTAAATATTTTGGGAAATATTCCATATCATTTTATAGTAGCATTATTTAGATTTAACTCATATGTCTTACAATTCACACATTTAGGGTATATAATTCAAGAATTTTTAGTATATTCACAGAGATAACAATCATCACTACAGTGAATTTTAGAACATTTCCTCATTTCAAAAAGCAATGACTTATACTTCCACTATCATTCACCTCCCAACCCCTCTTCTTCCTGTAACAGCCCTCAGCAACTAAAACTAACCTATTTTCGGTCTCTATAGATTTGCCTATTCTTGATAGTCTGTATAAAATGAATCATAAGATGTGTGGCCATTTGTACCTGGCTCCTTTCATTTAGCATAATGATTTCAAGGATCATTCATGTCGTAGTAACAGTCATTTTTGATGTAGCTGAGTAAAATCCCCTTGTATGGATATATCACTGCTTTGGATCAAATTGTGTCTCTGCCATGTTCATATGTTGAAGCTGTAATGAATCAAACTACATAAGAGACAACATTGTGGGGATCAAGTGTATTGTCCAAATTTGTAAATTTGTATTACAAATATAAATAAAATTTGTCCTTACATTTTAAACGTTTCCTTTTTTCAGTGATAATCTCATGTAAAAAAAAATGGACTCCTGTTTTTGGTCAAAAAAAATACTATTAGATTATGTCAAAATATATTGACATTAATGTGACTGTATTTGGACATAGGTCTTTTAGGCAGAAATAAGGGTAAATGTAATCATAACAGTGGGTCCAATAGGTGGTCTTAGAATATATATATATATATATATATATATATATATATATGCATGTGCATGCACTAAGGAAAGATTATGTGATGGCACAGTGAGAGAGTGGCCAACTAAAAACCAAGAAGAGAACCCTCACCAAAACCTGACCATGCCTGAACCTTGTCCTGGACTTATAGTCTTCAGAACTGTGAGGGGAAAAAAATCTGTTTCATCTACCCACTGTATGATATTTTATTATGGTAGCCCAAGCAGACTAGGACAACTATGTTTTGTTTAGCCATTAAAACATTGAATGGTTTCCATGTTTGGCTACTATGTCTAATACTGCTTATCCCTTTATGTGCAATTTAGCATGGCATATGTTCTAATTTGGGGACACCATATACCTAGGAGTGGTATTGCTGAGGTATAGTTTAACTCTATGTTTGATTGCTTGAAAAACTGCCAAACTGTTTTCCTATGGTGTGGCACTATTTTACTTTGTCACCAGCAGTGTAGGAGGGTTCCAATTTCTCCATATCCTCACCAACACTTGTTATTGCCTGTCTTTTTCTTATTATAGCCATATTAGTAAGTATGAAGTAGTATCTCACCTTAAGTTTAATCTGTATTCCCCTAATGACTAATGATATTAAGCATCTTTGATCATTTGACTATCATTTCACTAATGATATTAACCATTTGTATATCTTCTTTGGATAAATATCTATTCAGCTCCTTTTCCCTCCCTCCCTCCCTCTCTCCCTCCCTCTCTCCCTCCCTCTCTCTCTCTCTTTCTTTTCTTTCTTTTCTGTTTCCTTCTTTTCTTTCTTTCGTTCTTTCTTTCTTCTGTTTTGAGGCGGAGTCTCGCTCTGTGGCCCAGGCTGGAGTGAGCGGCGCCATCTTGGCTCACTGCAAGCTCCGCCCCCCCGGGTTCCCGCCATTCTCCTGCCTCAGCCTCCAGAGTAGCTGGGAGCACAAGTGCCGCCACCTCGCCTGGCTAGTTTTTTGTATTTTTAGTAGAGACAGGTTTTACTGTGTTAGCCAGGATGGTCTCGTGATCCGCCCACCTCGGCCTCCCAAAGTGCCGGGATTACAGGCGTGAGCTACCGTGACTGGTCCCCATTTTTTAACTGACTTTTTTTATTTTTGAGTTGTAAGAGTTCTTTATATATTCTGGGTATGAGCTGTTTATTAAATACATGATTGGCACATATTTTATTCTTTGCTGTGAGTTGCTTATTTGTTCCTGAAAGTGTCTTTTGAAGCACACAATATTTTAAAGTCTAAATTTATTATAAATTATAACTTAATTTATAAATTAAATTTATAAAGTCTAATTTATTTTTATTTTTTAACTTGTGCTTTAGGTATCATATGTAAGGCGTCATTGCCAAATGTGGGATCCTGAAGATTTATGTCTTTCTCTATGAGCTTTACACTTTTAGCATTAACAATTACTCATTGATACACTTTGAGGTAATTATTGTATATGCCATAAGTTTAGGTCAAAAATTATGTTTTTACATGTGGCTGTCCAGTTGTTCCTGCGCTATTTGCTGAAAAGATCATTCTATACCCGTTGAATAACCTTAGCACCACTGCCAAAAATTTGTCTATTATAAACTCAAAGGTTTATTTCTAGAATCTTGATTCTATTTCATTCGGTTTTACAGCCAGAGCACCGTAAATCTTAATGCCATACTACACAGTCTTGATTATTGTTGCTTCGTTGTAGATTCTAAAATTAAGAAGTGCCAGTCCTCCAGATTTGTTTTTGTCTTTTTTTCAGGATTGTTTTGGCTATTCTGATCACTTGTATTTCCATATTCATTTTTACAAAGTTGGAATTATAATAGGGTTTGTGTTGAATCTGTAGACCAATGTGGAGAGTATTGCCATCTTAATACAGTCTTGTGATTCATTACTGCTATCCAATAAATCTGGGAAGTATTTATCCAGTATTTATGTAAATTTTTTTCTGCTTCTTTCTCTCTTTCTGAACCTCTAGTATTCCCATAATGTCTATGTTGGTGACCTAATGGTCACTCAGATTTCTTTGAGGATCTGTTCACTTTTTTCTATTGTTTTTCTCTATTCTTTGGCTTCATCATGCCCTATCAGTCTATCTTTAAATATACTAGGTCTTTCTTCTTCCAATTTAAAACTATTATTGAGCCACTGTAATGGATTTTTCATTTAAATTATTATATTTTTTAACTCAAAAGTTCCTATTTGGTTCTTTTTTATAATTTCTATCCATTTTTATTCTCTATTTGATGTGACATTATCATCATACTTTCTTTTACTTTTTAATTATGGCTTTCTCTAGTTGTTTGAACATTTAGAGTGGCTATTTTGAATACTTTTTCTGTTATAACCAACATTTGATCACTTTCACAGAAGTGTCTGTTGTCTGCTATTTTTCCCCCATGTGTGGATGAGATTTTCCTTTCTTTGCATGTCTCACATTTTGTTGTTGTTGTAGAATACTGAATAATTCAGATAATATAGCATAAACTCCACTAATGCTCTTTGCTCTATTGTCTTTGGTAATGTCCTGGAACAAAAATTGCCTCACAGACTAATCCAATTGAATTCAGACACCTCTGATGGAGTAGTTACTTATGTCAGTGTCTGAGATTGGTTCTAACCCCAGGAGTGTTATTTCTATACCTCTTTCCCTGTTTTACTCCAGCAAACTGGTTAGCCTGCAATTTAGCCTCTACCTCCAGTGAATCTATCTATCCCTCCCAATTGTCATTCATCACAATTTCCTATTTGTGATAGTACCTTTAGGCTTGAACTCTCTACACTATATGTTGCAAATGAAGTCATTTCCTTTGGAAGCAATTTGGAACAATATGTTTTGAAGGCTGCCTCTCTTCCCAGGCACAGTCTCTGAACCATAGCTCTGGTGCTGGGAGCAGAAACAATAGTGTGTTTCTCTCTGAATGACGCCCTTGGCTTTAATTATTAAACCTCATCATGAATGAGACAAGAGAGCCCCAGATATCCTCAGCTTGCCTTTCAAAGGTGTGGAATACCCACCCTATGAGCCTGGACAAGGGTGATCATGAGTCCAGTATTCTCAGTGATGCTACAACTAAATAGATTTTCACTTGCAAGTTGAGTGCTGGATGGAAAGAAAAACCAACCAACCAACAAAACAAAACAAAACACCAAAGAAGCCTTCCTCCTCTTGATTAAATTCACTCAAAGTGTAGCCTAGGGGCAGAATGGGAGAGTCATATCCTGATCCTCCCAAAATGGAAGATAGTCTTCCGACTCCAGGACAGAAAGAGAAAAAGCCCTGTGTTCTTACTGTGTTCGTTTAGATTAGAATTTGTGTCCCAGTGAGCTGGGAGAAGGATGGGAGAGTACAATCTTGGTTTAGACACCACAAACTCTTACAGTTTCTACTGAGCGTTAGTAGATTTTCTTGAATGTTTCTTTATTTGTCATATGCCTTTCTAGCAGGTCCAGATACTTAAAATGTTTTTAAATAATTTTCACCAGTTTCTTTGATAAATAGGTCCACAAAGTTTCTTATCTACTCATGCTGTAAAGAGCCCTCCTCTATATCTTGAATGTAATTTTGCTTGCAAATATGTACACATTCATGAAAACATATTCTTAGATATGGAGGCATTTCATTTTATTTAACTTATATTTTAACAAAGTTACTTTATTTTTTTAATTGCCAATTTGAAAGGAACACAAAAGAACATTTTTTGAAAGCATAATATATAATATACTTTAAGAATTCCAAGTCATTTTATTGTGAGATTGAACAGGCAAACTTTGATGCTTTTTGCATTGCCACGAATGTATAATGAGTTGCTGTATTACTGGAACAAATTAATTTTATATCCCAGATTACACGTCAGAAGTCATGTGTGGAATGAAATTTTGCAGGGCTGAATTTTGGACAGTTTGAGAGTACTCTTTAAGAGAAGGAAACCAAAAATATAAGGCATCGTAAACTTTTTAAACATATTTTTTGCTACTTATTTGTTAGCAATATATGATCATGTAAAGACATTCTGCTGCCTCTTCCCAAAGCCTTAGAAAGTGCACATACACCTGCTAGTACCCAAAGCTTGAGCTTCATTAGCTTCATATCCTATCTGCATCTACCAGGAATGTTTGCTGTAAATGTCTTTTATCCAAGGACTCCTCCTCTAATCCTATGTATTTGCCAAGAGTTTGACTGCTTGGGAGCAGTTTATACTGTGATGTCTCATGTTGCCTTTGTAACGATATAAACAAGAAACAAAATTTTGTGACACTCTTGGTTTAGCAATATCACATATGTTGCTTTTGGTAAGGTTGTAAATAGGGAAATTTTTTAGGTGACATCTTTGATTTACTGCCATTAGGGTGAGTTCACTTGAAGAATATTATTAATACATAGAGAGTAAATAATTTTCAATTTTACTCTTGTGGCAAAAGTTAAATTAAAATAATAAAATCATTTCTGCCACCAAATTAATATAATTATTTTATATTTTAACTAAACATGTGGGCTCTACTTCTGCAGAGAAAATGAAGCATACCAAATACTTACAGTCTTTCAATGTGATATATTTCCTTTTAATATGGAATAAACTTTTTAAATGAAAATATATAACAAGCTTTTGGTGAGCTGTGTGGACTAAGACCAAAACATAAGAATATTTAAAGAATGAGAAGGAATGGACAACCTTACAAAAGAGGTAAAAGAAATAACCACAGTACATGAGAAACAGGACATTTATTTGTAAAAACATATTAAGGAGTTTGAAGACTTTTCAAAGCTAAAATAGGGTCCATCGTTTCTCTGTGTTTGAAAGGAGTAGAAAAAAGAAAACTGACATAAGGAAGTTTTATCTTTAATGACACACAAAAATAAGATGTTCCCAAGCAAATATTATTCATATATTGACTGAACCATCAAATAAGTAAACCAAAGGACATGAATTAAAATAAAATTCTGGCCAGACATGGTGGCTCATGCCTCTAATCCCAGCACTTTGGGAAGCCGAGGAGGGTGGATCACCTGAGGTCAGGAGTTCGAGACCAGCCTGACCAATATGATGAAACCCCATCTCTACTAAAAATACAAAAATTAGCAGGGCATATAGGCAGGCGCCTGTAATTCCAGCTACTCGGGAGGCTGAGACAGGAGAATCACTTAAACCTGGGAGGCAGAGTTTGCAATGAGCCAAGATCACGCCATTGTACTCAAGCCTGGGCAACAAGAGCAAAATTCCATCTAAAACAAAACAAAACAAAAAAACAAAAACAAAACAAAACAAAAAAAATCTATCTATCTATCTATCTATCTATCTATCTGTCTGTCTATCTATATATGTTGCTACTTATTTTCTTCTAGACTCTCTGATAGTTATTGTTTTCATGTGGTAAAATTCTATAAGGTAAGGGTTAAATTTTTCATCTGACAGGAACATCAGGATACAGTTGTGCTCTAACAGGTTGGTGTGTGATTTCTTAAAAGGAATAATGAATGACTTCTACAGCAATATCAGCAGGTAAATATATTGTTACAATTTATTTTCTATTTTCATTTCAACTTCTGGCTTTTTCACTGGGGAGTGGAAAATAAAATAGCAATGGCTCTTCATTATAAAAATAATGCATCATATTTTTCCACTGGACCTGCTATTACATTATTAAATCCATATACTCTCTAGGGCAAGGTAGTTTAAATAGATAATTTGATTACACTTCCCCTTGTCTTTTTTTAATCAAATGCCCCCAGCAGGAAAGATACATTCAAATAGTGTGTGTATTATAAATTATAACCTCCACTGTTAGATATGTTTAAATTACTTTTATATTTTCATTTAAGTTTTGCTAGCCACTTGCTGTGTGACCTTAGGCAAGGTACTTAACTATGCCAAACTCATTTTTTAATTCAAGTAAGAAAAAAATATTCTATATATTTTCCAATGTGTTTGAATATACCTTTCTTTTAGCGGGGAAGGGGAGAAAATGGAGAATGTAGTGAAATGCAATGCTTAAGTGTATATAATATTCATTTCTGTGGAACCATGAGTTATATCAGGGTATAAGCTCTTTGTTAATTAGATAGCATGGTAATGAACATAAGCTTTTATGTTAAGTTGCCTCAGGTTTGAATTTTAGCTTTAGTATTTGTAAACTCTGTGATTTTGGGAAAGTCAGTTAACCTCTCTGAAAAAAAATATGTTTTCTATGGAATATGGGCATAATGACAAGTATTGTAAAGATTAAGTAAGCTTAATTATGAGAGTTAAGTTCAGTCAAAAGCCAAGTCTCATTGTTTTCATTACATCCTATACTCCATATAAAGTATATTTTACAAAGATAAATATATTTTTCTATTGTTTTATATCCTGTTGGTTATAGGGAAGAATAAATAGTTGAAGGCTATTTTTTTCTAGGCCTTTCTATCTCATCTTTCTTACCTAGAAAATTTTGCATGGACATTTTCTTGGTACAAAAATCAAGCTTGCTAAGACACCTCAAAGTGTGTGTATAGCCTTCCAAATTCAACATTTATTTGGGAGCAAAAATGATTTGGAATATAATCATCTATTGTTTAGGGGAGATATGAGACATTTTTTAAAAATCTTATTCTGGAAAAACTCTACATTTTCCCTAAAAGTAAATACTATTAGACACGGTGAAACACAATGATTGGCTTATTTGAAGATGAATGCTAAAAATTAGAATGTATTTGTCATCATTAACAGCATTTGTCTCTGTAATTCTCAGTGCTCACGATGGAAACTCACTAGCTTCGAACCATAGGAAACTGATTTTTTTGCCTTTGAAATATAATAACTATTCTTAGAATTTTAAAGAAAGAAGGCATTCAACTCTGTGTGTCATATTTGTTCTTAGTCACAGAATTCTCTAGTAACTTATCTCTGGCTCATACTGCTTCTACTTCACATCTTGCATATTAACTTTAATTTTAAACTCCAATGTAAAGCAATGCTACATCAATATTTAGAGTGCTGATGATTGGTGATGACCATAACTCAATCTTATGTCAAGATATGGCATTTGATTGGGGACCAATTAAAATTAATGTCAATTTGTGGCTGTCCAACAAATGACATGGTAAATCCTTGGCAGAATAGTAAGCAGTGCTTCTTGTTCATTACTGAAAAAATACATATTTTCTTACAAGCTATTTTTGGTGTGAATCTAACAATGTGTTGTCTAGGTCCATTTATCCTTCATTTCCTAGTCTATGTCAAGACAGGTGGTTAATTAAAATGTGGTATTTCCAAAACTGTATGAGAAATTGACATGATTTCCATATAGTAAGCTAATTTTAACTCATAAGGAAATATAATATCATATGTTAAAATATTTTGTGTTCGTTGAACTGATCTACCATGTTTTTGAACACAATTATGGCAGAGTAACAGTGACATCAAAAATGACTCATATTAATAACATTTTTGCTAAATAAAATGTATTTTATTGAGAAATGAAGTTGAAGATAATTATGAAACAGATTTAAAAAAAAAAGACAGAATAGATCAATACCATTTCACTAGAAATCCCTTTCCTCATTCAATGGACCATTCATGTTGCATATCTGTTCCTTCAATGACTTTCTAACCCACTTCTAAGATTCCAAGGATTGGAGCAGTAAAAAGAAATGAGATGTATGAAATGCCTATAGAAATAAGGAGTGCAAAAGGGTAAAGAAATTAAATCATTTAAGGAGTATTTCATTTTTAGAGTATTTCAATTTTAGGTAAAATTGCCTCTCTGGACTCTCTATTTCTGCTTTTTGCCTTTCCTATTAAAGGTCTGAAAATTTCATAGTAATTTAAAATATTTTTCATTAACATTAAAGAAAGAGTTTGATCGAAATGGATTCTTCTCTAAATATTTTTTGCATGTTTGTTCTCTTTAATTTTGCAATACACGTTTAATTTCACCTTTATATTCAGGATTTTTTTTTTGCATAATTCAGGAACAATTATAACCCTGTTGAAAATAGTGGTAATGGCATATATGATTACTAGACTTCAATACATGAATTAATGTATTAAGCAAAAAAAAAAAAATCTGTGCTTTTCTGCTACTACTTAAAGTTTTATTAGAAAGTTAATTTTATAAAAGTAATCAAGAGAGTTACAATTAAATGATACCTACTTGAGCTACATCTACTATAATAATATACCACTCTCAAAAATGTTTTTCTATTCCATAAAATAAATCCAGGTTGACAAATAATTTTAGCAAAAGGAATGATGAACCTTTTTGGCTAGTTTAACAAGTGGTTAGTTAGTGAGCCAAAATATCACCATATATTACTTAAGATCCAACTAGACTTTTGTGCTTTGTTTTTATGACATTATCTTCAATGCATAGATAGTAGGGAGGAGCCCCAAATAGGTTTGTGCTACGAATTTAAGTGCTGATTAATATGAAATAATTATATGACATTGGTACACAAGTCACTTTTGTCAAATACAAGTTTTATTACATAAAGGTACATACAATGTGATTAAATGATTTGTTAACCAGTCACTTGATACATTTAAAAATTTACTAAGATGAATTATTTATTGGCTTGTGTGGTAATTATAGCTCAGTGTTTTTTCTAGTTGTATTCCACGTAGGTCCTTATCTAGGCATGTTTGCGATACAGAAGTATATTTTTATATGCAGCCCACATTCTAATTAGCACATTCTAATTTCTGGCTTTAAAAAAACACAAGTAGCATATGGCTTAAAATGTTTTCTTGTTAATAACTAAACTGTGTGCCTCACTGTAAGACAAAAACTGAACCTTTCTTTGATTGAGCCTTTCTCTGTGACATTTTATTTTTATTGGCTAACTAAATAAGATGAAATTAATTAATTACTTTCATTAGAAATTAGAGGTAATTTAGGTTTGAGAAACTACTTTTCTGAGTATTGGAATGTTTTCCTCATGTGGACCCTACTAAACTTTCTAACTTATTTCTTTTCTATCTCTGATATTTGTGTCAAACACCTTTTGTTGCTTATATATTTTTACTAAATAAACTTGTGTTTAGATTTTCTTTTAAAAAATATATTTAATGCCTTAAGTCCGTCTGTCTCACTTAAAATTTGTAAAATAGCCATCAAATGTGAAGAATAAACCTGCACAATATTCCATTACAGTATGCCTTATGAAGAAAAAAATATAATTTCAAAACAATTGTTTTTATATACATTGGCATTACATAAGTAGACACATAGCATTATGCCCTTCAGTCACTGAAAGGGTGTTCTCATGCAGGCACAATCTATAAACAAAAAACCAAGCTCTACAAGTCTACCATAAAATCATGGAAGTCTCTTTTCCCTTGGTTTCCTTTCCATTTCCTTTCCCAATTTTTTTTACACTTTTATTTGAGATTCAGGTAGTACGTGTGGAGGTTTGTCTCAAAGATGCATTGCATGAGGCTGAGGTTTGGGGTACAGTTCAAACCATCGCCCAGGTAGTGAGCATAGGTAGTTTTTCAACACTTATCTCTCTGCCATCCTTCCCCCTTTTATAGTCCTCAGTGTCTATGACTCCCATCTTTATGTCCATATGTATCCAGGGTTTAACTCCCATTTATAAGTGAGAACATGTAGTATTTAGTTTTCTGTTTCTGCACTAGTTTGTTTAGGATAGTGGCCTCTAGCTGCATTCATATTCCTGCAAAAGACATTATTTTATCCTTTTTATGGCTGCATAGTATTCCATGGTACATATGTGCCACATTTTCTTTATCCAGTTCACTGACGATTGGCTTCTGAGTTGATTCTATTGAATAGTACTGTGATATACATATGGGCAGATGTGTCTTCTTGGCGGAAAAATTTCTTTTCTCTTGGTCATATACCCAGTAATGGGGTTGATGGGTCAAATGGTAATTCTATTTTTAGTTCTTTGAGAAATCTCCAAACTGCTTTTCACGGTGGCTGAACTAATTTACATTCCCACCAACAGGGCATTATTGTTCTCTTTTCTCCGCAGTCCCTCTGACATCTGTGGGTTTTTGTTTTTGTTTTCAGTAATAGCCATTCTGACTGGTGTGAGATGGTATCTCATTGTTGTTGTGATTTGCATTTCTCTGATGATTATAGATAATGAGTATTTTTTCATATGTTTGTTGGCTACTTTTATGTCATCTTTTCAGAATTGTCTGTTCATCTATTTGCCTAATTTTTAATGAGGTTATTTGTTTTTTACTTGCTGAATTATTTGAACCAAAAACGAGTCCAAATAGCTGAAACAAATAGCTTGATACAAGACCTTTGTCAGATACATAGTCTACTAATATTTTCTCCCATTTTGTAGGTTGTCTATTTACTTGGTTGATAGTTTCTTTTGCTGTGTAGAAGTTCTTTAATTTAATCACGTTCCAATTATCAATTTTTATTTTTGTTGTAATTGCTTTTGAAAACTTAGCCTAATATTGAAATCCTACACAGATTGATAATGTGTTCTGGAATTGTATCAGTAATAAAGAACCTACCAATTAAAAACAGCCCTGGACCAGATAGATTTCAGAGTCAAATTCTACAAAGAATAGTTGGTACCAATCTTACTGAAACTATTACAAAATAGAGAAGGAGACACTCCTCCCTAACTCATCCTATGAAGCCAACATCATCCCGATTCCAAAAGCTGACCAAAGCACAATGAAAAAAGAAACCTACAGGGCAATATCCCTGATGAACCTAGTTTCAAAAATACTCAACAAATTACTAGCACACCAAAATCTAGCAGCACATTAATAGGTTAGTTCACCATGATCAAGTAGGATTTATGCCTGGGATGCAAGGTTGGTTCAACACATATAAATCAATAAATATGATTTATTACTTAAAGAGAATTAAAAACAAAAACCATATGATTATCTCAATAAATATAGAAAAAGCTTATGATGAAATCCAATATCCATTCATGATAAAAAACCCTTAACAAATTATGTATCAGAGGAACATACCTCAAATAATAAGAGTCATCTACAACAAACCCACAGCCAATATTATACTGAATGGGCAAAAGTAAGAAGCACTGCCCCTGAAAGATGGAACAAGACAAGGATGCCCACTTTCTCCACTCCCATTCAACTTAGTCACTAGAAATTCTAAACAGAACAAAGCAGCAGAAGAAAAAAATAAAAGGCATCTAAATAGGAAATGAAGAAGTCAGACTATCTGTTTTCACTGATGATATGATTCTATACCTAGATAACTCTAAGGACTCTGCCAAAAGCCTCTTAGAATTGATAAATGATGTTAGTAAAGTTTCAGGATACAAAATCAATGTACCAAAATAAGCAGCATTTCTCCACACAAATAATGTTTAAGATAAGAGCCAAATCAAGAGTGTAATTCCATTTACAAAAGGCAACCATAAAAATAAAATATCTAGGAATACATCAAATCAATGAATTGAAAGATCTCTAGAAGAACTACATAACACTTGAAAGAAATCAGCGATGACACAAATGGAAAAATTTTCCATTCTCATTTGTTAGAAGAATCAATATCATTAAAGTTGCCACATTGCTGAAAGCACTCTACAGGCTCAGTGCTATCCCTATTAGGTTACTAATATCTTTTTTGACAGAATTAGGGAAAAACTATTCCAAAATTCATATAGAACCAAAAACTAGTTGAAATAGCTGAAGCAATTCTAAGCAAGAGGAACAAAGCTGAGAGTATCACATTACTTGACATTAAACTGTATTACAAGTTTACAGTAATCAAAACAGTATGATACTGATACAAAAATAGGCACATAGACCAAGGAAACAGAGTATAAAAACCCAGAAATAAAGCTACACAGACTCAACTATCTAATATTTGATAAGGTCAACAAGAATAAGCAATAGGGAAAAGGCTACTCCCTATTCAATAAGTAGTGGTGGGATAGGGGATTATCCATATGCAGATGAATGAAACTGGACTCCTACATGTTCTTATATATAAAAATTCACTCAAATTGATTAAAAAGTCAATGTAGGACCTCAAACTGTAAAAATCCTAGAGAAAACCTAGAAAATACCCTTTCCTACTTTATTTGCCCTGCCTAGATTATTGGCTCTCTGTCCTGTTGCTTTCCTTTCAAGAGTCCTTGAAGGAATCAGACTCAATCCCTTCTCTAATTTTAGAAGACAAAGGTAGACCGTTACATGTTTCAGACTGAAGTATCTATGACAAAAACCAACCTTTTAACTCTTTAATATTTATTATCTCTCTCCACATTATTAAAGCGAAAGATCTCCTTCCCCCTAGAACTAAAGGTGCTGAAAAAAAGAGTGCAAAAAGAAGATAAATTTTTCCCTACACTCCCTCTTTGCTGGAATAATTTGAGTCATAGCACAGAAATGTGTTGCTTCCTACCTTTTTATTTTTAATGCAAAAGTTAGAAGTCATGAAAGTGGTATGATTGTCTTCTCCAAACCAGGCCCTATTTAGCTACAATATGCATGATTTCTCTAGACACAATTGGTTTTAAATAATGATGAATCACATAGATCACTATTTTTTTTTTTTGGCATAAATTGTCCTCCCTTGTCTTGGCTTGGAAACCAACAATCTGCTCCACTCCCACGCCCTTACTCCTACCCCGGTACCAATGTAAAAACTCTGATTAAGATTTAAGATTAAACCACTGCCACTCACCCCATATAATGGTACAAGTGACCCAAATTTCCATAAAGCTGGAGAACAAGGTCATCGTATTCATGATTTCCCCTTTTGAGCTCTCCACTTAATATTCTTTGCTAATGCGTTTGCTGTCCAGTAATTAGGTGGGCTCTCTTTTCCCTTTCACTGCCATAGGGAGAAGGTATTGATATTCAGTACACTATACATCATGTACAGATGGGCATTTTATGCTGACAACAGTCCAGTATCAGCTACTGTCTTTACTTTCGGCTGCCCACTAACGTACATATACTTATTGGCTAAAGCCAAGTTTATTGCAAATATTCTTTCTGTGCCAAACCAGCTAATATTTAGTGTATTTTATTCTCTGTGCTGCTAGGCTGAATTGTCAGAGCCATGAACCAATAAAGATTGTCTCATGTTTTAATGAACATTTGACCAAGTCTGTTTTCTTGATACTAACACCAAAAAAGAGAGGTAGTAAGCAGATCAGAATCTTTCTCTAGCATTAATAATCATGGAAGAAAATCTTCTATTACCAAAAATAAAATTTAAAAAATATATATATCTGTGTGTGTGTATATATATATAATAAATATATATATGTTTATATATCTATACTCTTTGTCTCTCCCTGCCTTTCACTCTCTAGAGACAGAAAGAACTCTTAAAATTCAACAATAATAAAACAAACAGTTCCATTTTTAAAGAATATCAATATACCAAGAAACTTTTGGAACTAGTTAACAAATTCAGTGAGGTTGCAGGATACAAAATCAGCATACAGAAATCATAGCATTTCTGTACATTATAAACAAACTAACAAAGAAATCAAGGACATAACTTATTTGTAGTAGCTACAAATAACATACATAAAATAAATTTAACAAAAGAGGTGAAAGACCTGAACACTGGCTGACATCAATGTATGAAACATTGATACAAGTCATTGCAAAAGGCAGAAACAGAATTAAAAGACTCTAATTAGCCAAAACAATCTTTAGCAAAAACACAAAGTTGAGGCATCACACTACCTGATTTCAAAATATAAAGCTAGAGTAATGAAAATGACATGATACTAGCATAAAAACAGACGTACAGGCTAATGGAACAAAAAAGAAAGTCCATCAATAAGTCTGGGCATTTAAGGTCAATTGATTTTTGGCAAAGATACCAAGAACACACAATGAGGAAAGGACAGTCTCTTCAATAAACGATGTTGGACAAACTAGATATCCACATGCAGCAGAATAAAATTAGACGTGTACCTCATACCATCTGCAAAAGTCAACTTAAAATGGATTCGCTACTTAAAGGTAAGACTTGAAACTATAAAACTACTAGAAGAAAATATATGAGAAAAGCATAAGGCAATAAATTTTTATATGACCGCAAAATCATAGGTAACGAAGGCAAAAATAAACAAATGAGATTACATCAAATTGAAAAGATTCTTTCCAGCGAAGGACACAATAAACAGAGTGTAGAGACAGCAAATGAAATGGGAGAAAATATTTGCAAACCAAAGATTAAATTAAGGTGTTTATTTTATACATATTTATTTAGGTATTTTATTTATTCAAACCTATTAAAAATAAATTATTTTCTTGATTTCTTCATTGGATAGTTTGTTTATAACCTATAGAAGTGCTACTGATTTCTGTATGCTGATTTTGTTTCTACAACCTGACCAAATTCATTTAAATAAAACCTGAATACATAAAGAACAACTCAATAGCCAGAAAACAAATAAACTAATTGAGAAATGTGCAATGTATTTAAATAGAAATCCTTCCAAAGAATACATATAAGTTGCCAATAGTTTTATATATATATATAAAAAGTAAGTACTACCAATCATCAGAGAAATGCAAATTGAAAGCACAATGAGATATAACCTCACACCTGCTAGGATGACCACTATCGAAAGGACATGAGAACTGCTGGTGAGGGTGTGAAGAAAAGGAAACCACTGTGCACTGTTGGGAGGAATGTAAATTAGTATAGCCATTATGGAAAAAATTATGGAGGTTCCATAACAACTTAAAAATAGATCTACCATATGATCTCGTTATATATTCCAAGGGACTAAAATCAGTATGTGGAAGAGATAGCTGCATTTCCATGCTTATTGCAACATTATTCACAAAAACCAAGGCATAGAATTAACCTAAGTGACCATCAGTGGATGAATACATAAAGAAAACGTGGTGTATATACACAGTGAAATACTATTCAGCCTTAAAAAGAAAGGAATCCTGTCATTTGTGACAAAACGGGCAAAGAAAAATACTGCAAGATCTCACTTATATGTGGAATGTAAAACGTTGAACTTGTAAAAAGAGTAGAATGCTGGTTCCCACAGATGTGGGTAGGAGAGCTTAGGGAGATATTAGTCAAAATAAATTGCTGTGAGTAGAATTCATGTTCTCATCACAAATAAATGATAAATATATAAGGTAATGCATACATTAATTAGCTTGATTTAGTCATCCCGCAATATCTACATATTTCAAAATATCATGTTGTATACCATAAGGTAAATAATGTTGATCTGTCAGTTCAAAATATATAAATAAAATTAAATTTTATTTTGTCAATTAAATTTTAATTGTCAATTAAAAACTAGTAAAATAATGGGACCAAGGTCTGAACAAACATCTCACTAAAGAAGATATACAGAAAGCAATAAACATATAAAAAAAGTTCAATATCATATGTCATCAGGGAATTGCAAATTAAAACAACAGTTATATACCACTGCACACCTACTATAATGGCCAGAACATGAAACATAGGAAACACTAAATGCTCACCAGAATGTAGAACAACAAGGCTTCTTATTTGCTGCTGGTGGTAAAGAAATACAGTATGGCCACATGGAAGATAATTTGGCAGCTTCTCACAAAACTAAAGAAACTCTTACCATACAATTTTGCTCCTCAGTACTTACGCAAATAAATTAGAAATTTACATTCACCACCCACACAGAAACGTTACATAGATGTTCATAACAGCTTTATTCAGAGTTGTTAAAGCTTGGAAGCAATGAAGATGTCCTTCAGATGTAAAACTGGACATTCAGACAATAGAATAGTATTCGGCATTAAAAAGAAATCATCTATCAGGCCATGAAAACTCATGGAAGAAACTGAAATGTACTTTATTAAGTGGAAGAAGCCAATCTGAAGGAGATAAATACTGTATGATTCTCAAGTAGATGACATTCTGAAAAAGGCAAAACTGTGGAGACACGGAATCATCAGTCATTGCCAGTGCTCAGGGAGAGATAAATTGGCAGAGTATGGAGGATTATTTTCAGGCAGTTAAACTATTCTGTATTGTTATACAATGGAAAATCTTGCCAATATATAATTGTCAAAAGTCATAGAATGTGAAACATCAACAGTAAAACTTAAGGTAAACTATGGACTTTAGGTGATAATGATGTATCAATGTAGGCTCATTGATTGTAAAAATGTACCACTGTGATGTGGACATGCATAGTGGGGAGGTTGTGTGTATGTCAGGACAGGAGTGAGTACATGAGAATTCTATTTTCTCTTCAATGTTGCCTGCAAATGCCTACAGCATAAGTGTTATTAATTTAAAAAATGAATGAACTGCTTATATATGCCCCAATATTGATTAATCTCAAATAATTATGGTTAGCGGAAGAATCCAGGCATAAAAAAGTACATACATATTATTTCATTTGTATAAACTCTAGAAAAGAAATTAATCAGCAGGGACAGGAAGTGTAGCTCCTGGAGATAGGGAGGAAGGAAGAGGTGAGAAGGAGAAACTATACATGGCCTTATGGAAACATTTGGGGGTGATGGATATGTTCGCTATCTTAATTGTGGTGATAATTTCATGCATGTATGAAAATGTCAAAACTCAATGCTTCATTATGTGTCTTTTATTTTCTGTCAATTACATATCAATAAAACTGTAAGAATGTGGCAAAGGCACACTGTGGAGTGTCAACAGCAATTAAACATAACATGGCTGGATCCTAAATACATAGTGCTAAATACATAGTCTAAGAAACAAAGAAGAAGGAATTAAAATACAATGCAGTAGTGACAGCTGAGTTAGTAAGGGATACAAATTGTGTTTTTCTAATGTAGGCATATTCCAGGAAGGAAGAAAAAATTAATTATTAAGTACTGAAGTCCTCATGTTATAGTTTCTAGGGAACAATGAAGTAACAGAAATAGAATGCAAAACTTAAAAACAAAATGTGGGAGGGTAATGAGATAAACTTCTAAAAAGTTATCGAGGACAAGGTACATTTTAGTTTGTGTTTCTGCTAAGCAGATCACAAGGTGAAGGTCTGGGTGAATGCAGTTCGCTAGGGAGATGACCTGGGGAAACTGCAGGAAAAAGTGCAAGTGGTGGGTTGCTATTGCAACAGTCATTTCCCTGCCCTTCTCACCCTCCCTGCACAATGAAAAGCAAGCACCTTTGGGTGCAATAAATCTCCTGAGATAGAAATACAAAAGAAGATTTCAGACAATTTTATGAGTATATTTAGAAAATATGAGCATAAATTATTGTAAAATAATATTTATTTCTAATTTGGGGCTAAGACATTTAATGTTTTAGAAATACTGATTTCGAAGTTACTTAAATTAGGAAAATAATTCCTATTATTCAATAAATTCTCAGATTTTGAAAAGCAACTAACATTGATAGCATCTTAAAAAAGTTAGGGAAACAACATATTTAAGATAAATATCCATAAACAAATTAAAAGGTAAAATCATCTCCTAGATAATATTTATGGAAAACTTAAAGAAAACATCATACTTGCTATGGGCAGGGGTGCATTGTCGACTTCTCCATTTTGGTTTTGGGGGACTCAGACTGTCTTTCTTGCTCCTCAGCTTGCAGATGGTTTATTGTGGGACTTCACCTTGTGATCATGTGAGTCAATACTCCTTAATGAACTTATATATACACACACACACACACACACACACACATATACACACATATATATACACATACATATATATGCACACACACACACACACACATCTCCTATTAGTTCTGTTCCTTTAAAGAGCCATGACTAATACAAATAGTAACATGGAAACACTTCCCTAACTAGATAAAAGATCTATTTTAAAGCAATAATAACTAAAGTAGCCTGGATTTGGTTCAGAGAAAAATAAAAATAACAAAATAGATTAAAATATAAGATACATACCCATGCATATATGTGCACAACATATGATAATGGTGATACAGCAGCCCAGTGAGGGAATTACATATTTTTAAATAAATAATATGATAGAAATTTGTTCTCCTTATAAAATAGTATGAAATTTGACTACTACCTTACATATAAACAGCAACATAAATGATATGGTTTGCCTGTGTCCCCACCCAAATCTCATCTTGTATCACAGCTCCCATAGTTCAGTTCCCACATATTATGGGAGGGATCCAGTGGGAGACAATTAAATTATGGGGTGGGTCTTTCCCATGCTGTTCTCATGATAGTGAATAAGTTTCATGAGATCTGATGGTTTTATAAATGGGAGTTCCCCTGCACAAGTTCTCTTGCCTGCCACTGTTTAAGACATGATTTTGCTCCTCATTCACATTCCACCATGATTATGAGGCCTTCCCAGTCAAGTGGAACTGTGAGTCAATTAAACTTCTTTTCAGCCGGGTATGGTGGCTCACGCTTGTAATCCCAGCACTTTGGGAGGCCGAGGTGGGCAGATCACGAGGTCAGGAGATCAAGGTCATCCTGGCTAACATGGTGAAACCCTATCTCTACTAAAAATACAAAAAATTAGCCGGACGTGGTGGTGGGCACCTGTAGTCTGAGCTACTTGGGAGGCTGAGGCAGGAGAATGGTGTGAACGTGGGAGGCAGAGTTTGAAGTGAGTGGAGATAGCTCCACTGCATTCCAGCCTGGGCGACAGAGTGAGACTCCGTTTCAAAACAAACAAACAAACAAACAAACAAACAAACAGAAAAACCTCTTTCCTTTATAAATTACCCAGTCTTGGGTATGTCTTTATTAGCAGAGAACAGACTAATGCAATAAACAAAACAGAGACATAAAGACACAAATATCCTTCACAGCATTCTTTAAGATTTGGCCTATATATTTTTTTCATGTTCAAGTCTTACAATTCATTAATTAAAATGAAATATGCAATCCATGAAGAGAAATTGAATAACTCAATACCTCACCTTCCATGGGCACTTCTTCCCAATCCATCATATCTGAAAATCTTAATAGTTCTACTACCACTGAATGCTGAGAATTATCACCAATTCACTTCCCACCAGCAAAAGATCCTAATTACTATTTCTTAATGAGCAGTCTAGCTCCAGAATTCCATCCAGAGGGTGGCCTCTCCATGGGTACTTTTTATGGTTACTCATAAAGAAAACACACTCTGCGTGTGTTGTTACTTTAAGAACTGATCCCTAGAAGCAGAGTTAAGAAACTGAGCGGCATAATGCAAGAAATGAGAGAAGACAATTAAAAGATGTTTTATTAAATTGGCCATTGCTATGGGCAAACGGGACTCTACTTCATTGAGGACTCTGAGGAGTTATTCAGAATGTGCCACAGAAATGTTCATTCAAGTAGCATTGGCAGATCAAGTATAGAATATACTTTTAAATTTGACCTTCAGATAAGCAACAGCAATTTTAATGTAAGTAGATCAAAAACATTGCAAGGAATAATGCTTATAGCAAAATTGCATTTTTATCTAAAGTTCTAATTGAACTGGGTGTTTGGTATTTGTATTTGTTAAATCTGTCAACTTTGTTTGCAAGAAACACACAAGAATAATATTTATCCACTAGCTTTTTCTCTCATTTGGCCAATGGCCACCCCCTAATGATGTCAATTCCCTTGAATTTCCAGGCTTATGAATGACTTAGAATGTGCGAGTAGGTTTTCACAGGTGTCTCACATAGACAAATCTTAGAGCCGAAAGCAAGAGGCATAAAACATAGCTGGGGCCAGGTGCATTCAAATTACAGCTGCACACAACTAGCACAATGGCCCTGGTAGTAAACATTGGGGCCAAAAACATATGAGCCAGGGCATGAGGCTCTATGACAACCAATAATTTAAAATTCAAATTCTGTGTTACAAAGAGCATAGTTATGTGGGTCAAATTTCCAGTAACAAGCTTTTTCTTTTCGTGACCCAGCCAGGTGGCATACTTCTATATTTCCCCAAAGCTCAATCATGCAGTTTTTCTATATCCACAACCTTTCCCAGTTTCCAGTTTTATGCAAGGACCTCTCTTTCAGCTCTCTGAGTATATGTAAATGTCTTCTGAACTTCCATTTACCTGTAAACATTGAGACCATAGTTAAATTAGTATCAGCTTCTGTGTGCCTTTGATGTCAGTTCTCCCCCACTGCTCTGACTTGGAGTTAACGTTTTGTTTCTTTCAACTGGAACTTTAATTTATTTTTATGGATATTGGTAAAATGCGTTTTTTAAAAAAATATCTGCATGTTTCCCTGGTGCAGTAGTAGCATATTTTTCCCCTACCAATTCTGTGTGGTTGAAATGGAAAGGTGGCTTTTTCATTTAATTCAGTGTTTCATACTAACAAGGACACTCTTGTTTGTTCTTCGTTTATCTTTGTTGTGATCCCAGGCTCCAAGGGTCAGCCTTTGAGTTGTCAGGCAGTAATTTGTTGGAGCGATTTTAGAGAGCATGCATGAATTGATACTGTTGTGTCTGGGGTCTGGTGGCCCAGCTTGTTGGATCCTGAAGCACAAGCTCATTTCCTGATAACTCCATCATTCCTATTTTCTCTCAACATTATAGACAGGTACGTAATGATAGAATATATCCCTCTTGCCTTTTGTGGCTAAAGCTATTTGAGTGTAATTGCCAAAGGTATTCACTCTACCTAAGAGGGTGAGAGCCAAAAGAAAGAAATGCCTAGTTGTGAGGAGGTTCAGAACATGATAAAATATACCTCTTAGTACATATAGAGAGAGCTTCACATGGGGCCCCGGACATTTCTCTTTGTTGATCCTCCTATCCTGCCGCATGTGCTAATCCTCTACCCTTACAGGATCATCGTCTGTGACTACCCAAAGGCATTGAGATTTCTCTTGCTAAATCTAGTAGTCTTTCATGATATAATGTTCATGACTATTTTGCTAAAATCCACCTCGGTGCCAGAGGAGGTCAGGAATGAATAAATTATCTGACAGGGATAGGTATTCCAAACTATCTCTGTGTTTGTGTGTGTGTGTGTGTGTGTGTATAAACTATACATATACATATGCAGTTGATGAATATATAAATGATACAGAAACAAATTTTTGAAATGTATTCTCTTTATCACTTGAGACTAGCCACCTCTGTGTTATTCAGAAATAATACTGTATCCCTATAAACTGTAACTGTATCAACTCAGAAATGATGTTAAAAATTCTTCCTAAAGTGTATTCTTTCCATCAATGCCTATTTTATCCAAATCGTTGTTCAACTATAGAAATTTTAGGTGACTGTCATTTTATGTAATATAATTTTAATGTAGGAAAGAATTATAAGGGTGTAATATCTAAAAAGGAAAATAAAGGACTTTCCTCCTCCAACGCTTGACCCAGTCCTGTAGCAGGAACTTGATTGATGCTAGTGGCTATAATATTACTTTAAATAAGAGCTGAAAAGAGTGAAGGGTGATTTACATAATCTTTATTGTGTCATCGTGGTTGTTCACTGTTAAGTTTTTTGAGAATCCAGGCATGAAAACCCTTATGGAAAAATAGATTTGGAATATGGCCAGAGATGCCATCTGTATAAAGGTATCATGCATGAATATGAGGAATATATCTACATTGTTTCTATGTAGTCTCATACACACAAACACACACACACGCACACACACACACTCACTTTAGAGAAGGCAAATGATTAATAAGCCAGTTAGATGGCTATTTCCATATCTCATCCTACAGAAAGTACAATGAAAGCAGAAGTAGGAATGAATCTAGAAGTATGGGGTTTGAAGCTGGAAATGAAGTAAATTGGTAACAGGTTGGATATCATTCTGAGGGACACACAGGAGTTGAAAGTAAATTCTGTATTTTTAGTTTGGAGAAGAAGCAGTCTAGTAATGTTTTTGTCTAAGATTATGTATCATAGGGAAGATGTTAGGGAAATTAATTAGTTTTGTTAGGCTATGACTCAGAAAGACGTATACCAATGAAATGACTCAGAAAAAAACCCATGTACTAAGCAAGTCCTAAAAAATAGGCCACTAAAGGAAAATCTCCTTCTCATTGGGTCATGACTCTGAAACTACATATCATATTTAAAATATATAGAGAAGAAACATAATTTTTTTTCAACGCATAGATCAGAAGCAAGTAAATTTTGTTTTAGAAAATGAGAGTACAGCTTAGTATACAAAATCAAAATTAGTAACAATTGACAGCTAAGAGTAAGTTTGACTGGCCGAACAATAATAATATGTGACAACATTTATTGAATGTTTAATATAAAACTGCACTGATCTAAGTGCTTATATTTATTAATTCATTTAATTTTCACAACTCTGTTATACGTAACCATATTTCCATTTCACAAATAAAGAAACTGAGGGAGAAATGCTAAATAACTTTCAAAGTCTTATAGCCAAAACTTAATGTTTTTGCCTCTCTTCAAGCACCCAATAAAATTAAATAATAACTTTAAAGTATCTGTATTACACCCTGTAGTAATTTTGGAAAGTACTTCATTTCTATAAAATATAAGCATTAATATAAATAATAAATTCCAATGTTAAAATGTTATGTTAGAATACATTTAACAAGTGAAAAATAAAATGTTGACAATTACATAATAGATGAATAGACTAAAAAATGCTAAAAAGAAGCAGTAATAATTCCAAATGACTTAGCACTTAAGGTCATTTGCTGTTAGAAACAAATAGCTCTATACACATTTATGGTCACAGAAAATATCACTGTCATTGCAAAATATAAAACTAAAGTTTATAAAGTCTATTCAGAGTTTTAAAAAGATAGTCTACATTATATCCACAATATTCTATTTGAGGAAATAGAGACTGTTTATATATTTAAAACATATTTAATAAAAATTTCTGTCTTAACTTCTTGTGGAGGTGTTTGTATTAGTCTTCCAGAGCTGCTGTAACAAACTATCACAATTTCATTGGCTCATGGCAGAAATTTATTCCCTTACAATTCCAGAGGCTCCAGGTCCAAAACTTATATAGTCAGCAAAGCTGAATTCCTCCGAATGCTTTAGGAAAGAATTATTACTTGCACCTTCCAGTTTCCAGTGGCACCAAATGTTTCCTATACCTGCACCACTTCAGTATCTTCCATCTTCACCTAGCCTTCTCCCCTGTGTCTATGTTTTATTTTCTGTCTCTAAAAAATATACCTGTCAATGGATTTGGAGGCCAACCAGCATAATGCATGATAATCTCATCTCAAGATCTTTAACGTAATTACATTTTTAAAGACACTTTATCCAAATGAGTTCACATTGAATAGTTTCCATAGTTTCCATATATATATATATAAAATATTTATATTTTAAATATTAAAAAATATATATATATATATATATATATATTTGGAGAGGGGCATCATTTGACCAACCACAACATTTAAAAGGGATAGGTTAAACAAAACTATTTTGGTTTCCAAGAGAAGACACTCACTAAATCAAGTAGGAGGATAATATAATGACATGCCAGTCTATGAGAGTACTTACTCTTATGAACATTTATAAAAACAGGATATATAATGGGGTAGGCCAAAGAAAACGTGGAACAAGAAGGTGGTTCTAGAGTCACAATGGCTCAAGCAGCTCTAGATGGAGAGGTTTACCAGTCTTTGCTCTAGTCTTTAATTAATAATATGATAGTCATTACAACGTACATGTCTGTTTCATTTACACACCATGAATTGACTTACTCTGCTTGATCACAGACCCTGCTTTCCCACTAATAGGGTCATTCTGTATCACTGTCTAACCAATTATGTCTCTATGTATTTTATTTTCTCTTCATACTTCTAACTGGGCAATTCTTCCTTAGATTTTGAATGTGAGTCCCTGGGTAAGGGAATCTGATTGATTCACCATATCTTTATTTGTGAAGTAACAAGGAGATGGCTAGCTTTTGGATCAGTTTTTCTCCTCTAATCCAGCTGGCTGTGGCTGGAAGTGAAGAGGTGGTAGCTGATGACTTTAAGATAATATCTTTCTATTGTAAAACAAGAATTGTGGATCAGATATTGAAATCTGGTCCAGGCAAATAACTTGTTTTAACATCTGTGGTACAAAGGGTAATAATCAGTTCTTTAGAACATTATATGGAGCCACAAAGTTCCTTATGATATTATAAACATCACATATATTACATATTAACATATTAATATATTATAGATATTACAATATTAAAATTTTATATCATAAATATAAAACTAGTTATTATAGATTATTTTATAATTACAAATACAAAAGATTAATTCACTTGAGTAGAATGGAACATTGATTTTTCCAACATAATGGTAACTTCTGTCATTTCAAAATTTAAGAAGAAAAGATGCAATTTTTAACACATGACTCTACATTTCAAATTGTTCACTAGAAGATCAAGTGTCTGTATGATAGACCGTTATGAAATTATTCAATGGAGTAGCTTTTAGAGATGAGCACACATTTATAGGCAAAATTGGAATAATAATAACACAACTTTGATCTCAAGTCTATCCTTCAAATTTTAGGTAATGTATAAATACATAGTAGAGTTTACCCTGAGTTTTAAAAGTATCATGGAAAGCATTTTAATCATTTCAGGTAATTTTATTGCTAAAGCTTTAGTGAAAATTTTATTGTTGCTTTGGGTGCATATTAAAAATTAACAAACAGTTTAGTAAAGAGAATATTGATGGATATATAGTAAAATAAATTATTTAAAATATTTAATTATAATAATTCATAAAATCATTTGGGGAAAATAGTTAAAATGTCACATATTATTTCCTTGTCATAGAATTTAGGATTATAGAGACTTTATTTTTATATTGTGGTACTTTCATATTTTTAATATTTTTTTAAAAAATTTTTAGGTATCGTATTAATACACTCCACATCATATACCTGGGACATAGTATGTGCTTGATAAATTTTTATTCAATTAATATCAGTTTTCATTTAACCCTCACTTTCCCTGTCATGAAAATCTGTATTCCATCCCCATTTCCTCAATTGTTTTAACCAATATTATTCTCCTCAGCTAGCTCTTTTTCTTGTGTTTTAAATGTCAGCTATTCCAAATAATTGGAATTAACAGAATTCTACATATGGTTTAATCGAAACAGGGTGACACAGAATTTACTGTATGGATTGTCTCTGTCTACTCCAGACTCTTATTATTGTTTTCCCCCATCTCTACAATAATTGTATCATATAAATAATAGTTCTATGTCTTCCAGTTTTACCATTTGTTCTTTTAAATATCCCATCTTTTCAGACACTGTATGCACACAACAAAACATTTTATTTGAGACCAACAAGTCCCTGCATTTCCAAGAATGTGAATCATAACATCAGCAAATATTGGATAATATCAAATAATTGTGTACCCTTCAGAAAATCATGGAATTCTTCCAAACCACAGCTAAATAGGTGGTACTAACTTTAAAAATGTTGATTTAACAAAATGGAAATAAACATCAAGAGGAATAAAAAGAAAAAATATTTGGAAGAGAATTTCTAGCACTTATTAATAAAAAAAAAAAAGGAAATTGACTCCAGTGGAACAATCAGATTCCTAGAAATATAATAAGACACAGGGATGCTTTGTTAGATTTTACTACTTTGTGGATTAAATATATTTTATGACTTCCCACCTTCCTTCTCCCTTATTTAACTGTCAAGTAACTTTTCATTTAATTATTCTTACTTACAAATAAGTTAATTAAACACAAATAGAAACACATGTGGTAAGAGCTTACTATGAGCCAGATGCTGTTCAAAGCACCAGTAATACACCTTTGACTTTACGCAGTTTGCATTGTAGCATGAGGACATAGGAAATACACAATGGATAGGACAAATAAGTGAAGTATATGTTATGTTAGAAAATAAGTGGTACAGGCTGGGCACGGTGGCTTACGCCTGTAATACCAGCACTTTGGGAGGCTGAGGCAGGCAGATCATGAGGCCAAGAGTTCGAGACCAGCCTGGCCAAAATAGTTAAAACCTGTCTCTACTGAAAATACAAAAAATTAGCCGGGCGTGGTGATGGACACCTGTAATCCCAGCTACTAGGGAGGCTGAGGCAGGAGAATTGCTTGAACCCGGGGGGCAGAGGTGGCAGAGAGCCGAGATCATGCCATTGCACTCCAGCCTGGGCAACAGTGCAAGACTCCGTCTCAAAAATTAAAAAAAAAAAAAAAAAGAGAAAAGAAGTGGTACAGAAAATTTTGAGAAGAATAAGGAAATGTCTGGAGCAGAGGGTGAAGGGTTGCAATTTAAAATAGTCTGGGCAGGATGGTTTCATTCAGAAAGTCCATTTGAAGTAAGATCTTGAATGAGGTGAGATAGGAACTAGAAATGATGGGGAAACAAGGCTGAGGATCAGGAGAGTGCCTGGTGTGTTCTACGAGCATCAGAGAAGCTAACGCCCTAGGACAGGAGGGAGTGAGTGGGAGTAGGGGTTTTCAGAGTAGGTAAGATTAGGATGGTGAAAGACAGGCAGACTGTGCAGTCTCAGATGCCATCAGGAGGACACGGGCTTTTACTCTGAGAGGAATGGACAGCCTCAGGAACTTTAAGTAGAGAGGTGACATATACTGTGTTAGGCTTTAATATAGAGAAAGCAGGTAACTTATGGAACAGCACTCTGGACTCTTTTACTAGCTTTATATGATTGATTAAATTTAGGTTTATACTTCTAGATCACCAAAATCTCTGACCACACTGTGAAGACCAAGTTTGTGGACCCGAGATTTTGAGAATCAAATCGTGGACTGACTCAATTTTCAGAATGCTCCAGTGCATTCCTTCTCAAAGTGTAAAAAGTGGGGCTTTGACCTTGACATTAACATGGAGCTTATTAGAAATGCAGAATTTCAGGCCTCACTCCAGACTTTCTTTGTCAAATTCTTCTTGTTACCAAGATCCTCAGCTTATTCCTTGGTGCATTGTGTTTGAGGAGTCTTGCTCTGAGTTTCTGTTACTTTTTGAGATCTTTTGGCAGGCATACTCTTTTTTTTCTTAATACCAAGACAATCTACCTCATAACAAAAATGTCTAAAGCATGCAACTGGTTCATTGAGATATCTTAATTGTGTACCACGTACATTAAGCCTTCTAGAGCACATTTTCTAAAACTCCCTCACTATGCTTGAGGCAGGCGGTAGCAACAGAATCAAACTAAATGTGCTATCACTCAGCAACTACTGAGCCAGGAAAAAAGATGCCTGGCTTGCCCTATGTAGCCAATAAAAACTCAGACTTTCCAGTTCAATGTTAAGTTCAGCTGAATAACTATATTTTATTATAATGTCATCTCAAATATTGCAGAGAACATGTTTGTGATATAAAAATTTAGTTATTTAGGCTGGGCCCGGTGGCTCACGCCTATAATCCCAGCACTCTGGGAGGCCAAGGCAGGGGGATCTCCTGAGTTGGAGACCATCCTGGCCAACATGGTGAAACCCTGTCTCTATTAAAGATACAAAAATTAGCCAGGCATGGTGGCGCACGCCTGTAATCCCAGCTACTAGGGAGACTGAGGCATGAGAATTGCTTAAACTCAGGAGGCGGAGGTTGCAGTAAGTCGAGATTGCGCCACTGCACTCCAACCTGGGTGACAGAGAGAGACTCTGTCTCAAAAAGATGAAAATTAGTTATTTATCTGAAATGGATATTTAACTAGACTTTTTTCTATATTTTCTGACAACCCTACCATCGTCATTTATCTAAGCCTTCTAATTTCTACAAATGACATTCTTGGACAGTCTTTTACTTGGTTCTGCATAAAAAAATTTACATGAAGGAAAAAATATTATACTTCATATAATGCCAACATCTCCAATAATCAACCACACTTTACTTTTTTTTTCTCTTTTCCTAGGAAGAGGCTTATGGGTTCACTTAATAATAGAGCTATTTCTATTACATCTCAATAAGCCATGTGAGACAGTGGCTGATGCCAACTGCTGGTAGCTTCTTTGGAATGAGAGTCTTTTAAGACATTTGTCCTCAGCATTGGACTTTAATTGCAATTACTGGACAACATACACACAAGTTCAGCTGGACATCTTATTATACATACAATATCTCTCCATCCTGAAGCAGTCATTATTTTAGAAAATATTCGTGTTCTCTAATTCAGACAGACAATAACATTTATTCTGGCATAAAACTTTCCCCAAACTCAGAATCAAGGCTGTTTCTACTCTATAAGAAAGTAAGTAAATATTATTTTCTTTCCTTTGACTTTCAGTGTCTCCAACTCTTGCTAAAACTTTCTCCTTAATTTTTAACATAACTGCCATTATTCTGCACTGCTTTGGCCATACCAGAACTCTCATCCAGCCAAACTCAACCTGAATCTAAATGTTTGTAAAGTATTTCCTTTCTGACTTCTCCAGCAACAGCTTCTGCCACTCTAATCTAACACGCTCAGCAGCACTAAGAACCAACTCTTACAAGTATGATTTTGATAATATCACTCATTTTCCCAGACCCTGAAGTAGAACAGGCAGACTTTAAGGCAAAGTAGCATAAAGTTGAACTATAATAAGTTCTGTAAATTGTGTCTGCTATACTGAAATGCCTCGTTGGTATGCAATTTGCAAGAATCTTTTGATCAATTATTGGCCACCAAGAACCATTAGTCAGTCATAAGATTCTTCCAGTGAGAATACATAATCAGCTTCATAAAGCGCTGCTAGTGCCTATTAGAAGTGCCTTCGCAGGAAAAGAGTGAGTTAACTGTTCCAAATTGTTTTTAAGCAAATACTTATAAGATACATTGCAATGCAAAAAAATTGTTTTTCAGCCACTCTTGAAAAACAAGAGTAAAGGATGCTTCTGTCTCTGACAATAAAATAGTTTTTCATGTGCCTAAAAGAAAACCTATCATCAGGAAATATTTTAGTCCGCTGTTTTCACTCTCAGTGAGAGGAAATAAGAGACTATTAACAAATTTTAAATTGATATATAATATGTACCCAAGATATTTGATGGAGATGTATCTATAATAACATTGCCTAAATAAGAAAAATACTTTTTTAATATGACTGCTGATTTTTACAATTACATATTGTACCACCTTGGTCATAAATAAAACATGCAGAAACAGTTCACCCACTCCTAACCCTGCTGGATTGAGGTGTTCTGTATGAGTGGTTTTCCATGCAAAAGATGCTGACTAACTGAAGTGCCAGTTTTAAGTGTTAGGTGTGTCAAGTAGGGTGGTTGCTCTAAATATGTTAGACATACTTTTGCTTAATTGCATTTAATTGCATTTAATGGACTTGGAATAGCTTTGTCATTTTTATCTTTATAATTTGAGCTTATAATTATATACCTCAGTTATTCTAACTTATGGAAATATATAAATCACTCTGTGGAGCTACATAATGATGTGTAAGACTATGAGTTTCTTCACTAAAAGTTGGCAGACTGACATGCATTTTATTTTTTCCCAGTTTTCTCTATTTCTTTTAGTTTTTACTGATTTTGTTAGTGTGTCTCCCAGTGGCATCACAATATTACTACATGTAAAATCAATGACCCTAATGTTGGCCTGGGGTGATGGCTGATGAGTCCGTACAATAACTGAATTCATAATACCCTTCAGATGGCTTTTCTCCAAGAGCTGATTGCTTGGATTAGTCAGGAGAGTCTACTTAGAATAGGTGCTTCCTTAAAATTGCATAAAGAACTTCTAGTTTCAGCATCAATATGTAAAGTCAGAACATGGAGTCATCCCTTCTATCCTGTTAACAAGAAAAGTAAAAAAAACTGAAAATCAACTGTACTTCTTGGCCCATCAACTGCCAAACTGCTACCCCAAAATCTGGAGTGACAGGTTTTCCTAGGAAAGGGCCGTATATGCAAAGCAGCTCCCAAATGCCAAAGAAACGAGAAACCACATAAGGGAGCAGACAAATCCAGCGTGGGGGGTTGGGTGATTTAATGAGGGAACTTCCAGACAGAAATGTGGTCTCGAGTGGCTGCAAGACATGTAGATCTCCGCATGGTGACTCCCGAGAATCAAGGCTTCTAGGCCATAAATAAAGGGTATACGTGCTCCAGCAAGACAATTAAAGGCAACCCTTCAGTACAGGCAAGAACACTATGAACATCATAGCCTGTAATTTGTGCGGTCACATCGAGGTTGTTTTATTCTTACACTAGGGGCAGAAAATAAAGTAGAAACCAAGAGGCATTCCCAGGACTGGGGCTAGTCAAACCTCAACATGGTGGATGGCCACCAAGACGGCGGCACTTTTGTCTCCACACAGAAGGATACGGAAATTCACAGCTGAGATCTACTTACCAAAAACAGCTTCCGTGGTTGGAAGACGTAAATGGTGATTTTTTAAAATTGCTGGAGGCTGAGTGTGGGCATTTGCTGAGAATGAAAAAATCCTGAGGGCCTCAAACTTCGCACTTGGTGGATCTTATCTCAGTGAGTCTCATCAGGTTGTCAAGGTGAAGGGCCAGGAAAAAAACACCATTCTGTCTCTGGCAGCAGTAGGGGAATCATTTAAAAATACACTCAGAGGCCAGGCGGGCGGATCAGGGGGTCAGGAGATGGAGACCATCCTGGCTAACACGGTGAAACCCCGTCTCTACTAACCATACAAAAACAAAACGAGCCGGGCGTGGTGGCGGCGCCTGTGGTCCCAGCTCCTCGGGAGGCTGAGGCAGGAGAATGGCGGGAACCCGGGGGGCGGAGCTTGCAGTGAGCCCAGATCGCGCCACTCACTGCAGCCTGAGAGACTGAGACTCTGTCAAAAAAAAATAATAATAATAATACACCCAGAGCATTTTCCGTAACAAAGTCCTACTCAATAGGGAAAAAGATTGTGCCAGAACCTCATTCATCTGGGAATAAATGGAGTCGATCAGAAGAGAGACAGCAGGAACAGCACGTAAGCCCTACACTATAGAGGGTCAGTTGATTTCCACAGGGACGATGGTTGACAATTCTAATACTGATACTCAGGCACACCGGAATAGCAGACTTAAGTAAATAATGAGTGGCAGATTGTGGGAGCTACGGTTCTCAATATTAGAGTGGAAATTCACACATAAGCAAAGGGAGTAGGCGGCAATAATCCATCTAGTCGTGGATTATTGTTGGAGACATTGACAATGATTCATATGTAGCTTAATATAGATACAGATGTTTACATACAGAAATATTTATAGATATGCGAACATATACAGGCTGGAGTGGACACATTTAATTCTTTTACCCTCTCACCTGAAAGGGCCTAAAAGAAATAAACATCCAGTGGCAATGACTACACCAACAACCTAAGTCTTGATTTATAATTCCATTCTCAAATGAAAAGAACCAGGGTCTTTAGAGAAATGGCTGATTCTAAGATTTATGCAGGAAATATACAAGAAGCGCCTGGAGCATCTTGTAGTGCCTAAAACATAAGGAATCTTCCCCCACAAAAAAGACATCAGGCACACAATAATGTGAGAATGTCAAAGAGGCATAGGATGCAACTAAAGGAGCTTCGGATAGTTAAGAAAAAAAAAAAAAGGAACAATTTGAACAATAAAATAGAGAAGTAATGTATTATAAACTATAGGAAAACATAAATCTCTATGGGGCTTAATAATATAAATAAAAGGTTACATAAATTAATTAATTAATGAGAGAGGAAAGACAAACTTTTCATGCTTAAGAATCCCAAATAATTTACCAGCATATCTGATTTTGTTTTGCCTTACTTTATTGCATTTTGCAGATGTTACAGTTTTTACAAATTAAAGATTTATGTCAATTCCATGTTGAGCAAGTGCCATTATTCCAAAAACATGTGCTCACTTTGCATTTCTGGTAATTCTCGCAATATTTCAAACATTATTATTATTCTCACAGTATTTCAACATTGTTATTATTCTATCTGTTATGTTGATCTTTGATCAGCTAGCAACTTTTGGTGTTATTAGTGTAGCTGTTTTGGGAATCCAGGAACTGTGCCCATATAGAACAATAAACCTAATCAATAAATGTTGTGTGTGTTCTGACTGCACCACTGACCAGCTGTTTCCCCATATCACTCCCTCTGCTCAGGACTCCTCATTTCCTGAGACACAACAATACAGAAATTAGGCCTATTAACAATTTTATAATGGTCTCTAAGTTTTCAAGTAAAAGAAGAATAGTAGGTCTCTCACTTTAAATATAAAACTAGAAATGATTAAGCTTAGGAGGAAGACATTGTAGAAAACTGAGTCAAGCCCAGAGAGAGGCCAATTTTCAACAGTTAATCAACTTGTAAATGCAAAAGAAAAGTTCTTGAAGAAATTTAAAATGTTACTCCAGTGAACACACAAATGACAAGAGAACAAATCAGGCTTATTGCTAATATGGAAAAACTTTTAGTAATCTTGATAGAAGGTCAAACTAACCATAACATTTACTTAAGCCAAAGCCTAATCCAGGACAAAGCCCTAACTCTCTTCAATTCTGTAAATGTTGAAAAAGATGAGAAAACTGCAGAAGAAAAGTTTGAAGTTAGCACAGGTAGGCTCATGAGATTTAAGGAAAGAAGCTATTTCTGTGAGGTCAGAGTGGAAGACTGAGCAGCATGTATCAATGTAGAAGCCATAACAAGCCATCCAGAAGATCTATGTAAGATCATTGATGAAAATGCCTACCCTAAATAACGGATTATCAATGTAGACAAAACAGAATTCTATTGGAAGATGATCACTAGGACTTTCATAGCTAGAGAGGAGAGATCTATGCCTGGTTTCAAAGCTTCAAAAGACAGGCTGACTCACTTATTAAGGACTAAGGCAATTGATGACTTTAAATTGAATCCAAGACTCACTCACCATCCCTGAAATCTTAAGGTCCTTAAGAATAATCCTAAATCTACCCTGCATGTGCTCTAGAAATGGAACAACCAAACCTGGATAACAGCACAACTGTTTACAGCATTATTGACTGAATATTTTAGGCCCACTATTGAGACCCACTGCTCAGAGGAGAAAACTTTCTTTGAAAATGTTACTGTCACTTGACAATGAAACTTGTCACCCAACAGCTCTGATGGAAAGGTACGGGAGAATAATGTTTTCATGACTGGTAATGCAACATCTATTCTTGAGCACATGAATCAAGAGGTAGTTTTCATTTTTAATTTTTTTTATTTAAAAAATATGTTTTTTAAAGCTTAGCTGCCATAAGTTGTTATTTCTGGGCAAAGTAAACAGAAAACCAGGCCAAGCACAGTGGCTTACACCTGTAATCCCAGAACTTTGGGAGGCCTAGGCGAGCAGATCACCTGAGGTCAGGAGTTTGAGACCAGCTTTGCCAGCATGGTGAAACCTCATCTCTATTAAAAATAAAAAAAAGAAAAAAAATTAGCTAGGTGTGGTGGCAGGTGCCTGTAATCCCAGCTACTTGGGAAGCTGAGGCAGGAGAATTGCTTGAACCCAGGAGGTGGAGATTGCAGTGAGCCGAGATGGCACCATTGCACTCCAGCCTGGACAGCATAGCGAGACTCCATCTCAAAAAAAAAAAAAAAAAAAAGGAAAAGAAAAAACAAACAGAAAAACATCTTCTGGAAAGGATTCAGTATTCTAGATGTCGTTAGGTACATTCACAATTTATAAAAGGAGGTCAAACTATTAACATTAACAGGAATGTAGAATGAGTTAATTCCAACCCTCCTGGATGACTTTGAGGAGTTAAAGACATCAGTAAAAGAAGTAACTGCAGATGTGATGGAAATAGCAAGAGAAGTAGAAGTAGAAGTGGAACCTGAAGAGGTAACTGAATTGGTGTAACCTCATGATAAAACTTAAATAGATGAAACATTGTCTTTTATGGATCAGCAAAGAAACTGGTTTCTTGAGGTAAAATCTACTTCTGGTGAAAATGCTGTTGAAATGGCAATGAAGGGTTTAGAATATTACATAAACTTAGCAGGGTTTGCAAGAGTTGACTCCAATTTTGAAAGAAGTTCTGTGGATAAGTGCTATTAAACAGCTTTGCATGCTACAGAGAAATCTTTTGTGAAAGGAAGAGCCAATCAATGTGACAAACTTCGTTATCATCTTATTTAAGAAATACCACAGCCACCCTAAACTTCAGCACTCCTCCAACCTGAGCAGTCAGCAGCCATCAGCATTCAAGCAAAACCTCCTACCAGCAAAAACATTTTGACTTGTTGAAGGCTCAGATGATTATGTTAGCATTTATTAGCAACAAAGAATTTTTAAAGTAAGGTATGTACATCTTTCTAGATGTAATACTATTATACAGCTAATATAATACAATGTAGGAGAAACATAAATTTTATATTCACCAAAAAATTTGTGTGACTTTATTGCGATATTCAATTTGGAGTCCAGAACAGAAACCATAATATCTCTGAAGTGTGTCTTTATTAGATACTATGTCCTCACAGAAGAAGCCTAACTCTCCACTTCTTATTTATGGGCTTTACATAGTTAATTTATTTCAAAGAGTGAAAAAAAAAGAGCAGAGGGGTAACTTTATAGTGAGAAAACCTGACAAACACTATCTCAGTCAGGTGATAAAGTTGGTCAGGTCATAAAAACAAGAAAAATCTAAGAAATTGTTCTAGTGGGCCAAGCATGGTGGCTCATGCCTGTAATCCCAGCACCTTGGGAGGCTGAGGTAGGTGGATCACCTGAGGTCAGTAGTTCGAGACCAGCCTAACCAACATGGTGAAACCCCGTCTCTACTAAAAATACAAAATTATACGGGCATGGTGGCGCATGCCTATAATCACAGCTACTCGGGAGGCTGACGCAGGAGAATTGGTTGAACCCGGGAGGCAGAGGTTGCAGTGAGCCAAGATCATGCCATTGCGTTCCAGCCTGGGCAACAAGAACAAAACTCCGTCTCAAAGAAAAAAAGATAGAGATATATATATATATAGTTCCAGTCAAAAGGCACCTAAGAAAACATGACTAAACCAAACTAAGTTCAATGTGATAGCCTGGATGGAATGCTGAGGCAGAAACAGGACATTAGGTAAAAACTAAGAAAATCTGTATAAACTATGAACTTTAGTTAATAACAATTTATTACTATTGGCTCATTAATTGTAATAAATACACTACATAAAAATAATATGTTAGTAATAACTTCTATGTTGCATTTATATGAACTCTACTATTTTGTCAATTTTTCCATAAATCTAAAACTGTACCAAAAAACTCTACTAAAATGTATAAACATGTTCTTTTCGACTTTATGCTGGCTAAAGTCTTTATTAAGAAGTGGTATGACTTAATTTACACTTAGAATGAAGTGTAAATCATTTATTTGAATGTTAACAAGGGAACAACTATATAGCTAAATATACATGTATAAACACACACAAATCTAAAACTGTACCAAAAAACTCTACTAAAATGTATAAACATGTTCTTTTTGACTTTATGCTGGCTAAAGTCTTTATTAAGAAGTGGTATGACTTAATTTACACTTAGAATGAAGTGTAAATGATTTATTTGAATGTTAACAAGGGAACAACTATATAATTAAATATACATATATAAACACACACAGATACATGTTGTAATATAGATATACATACATATATATATAAGGGGTCTTCAAAATGTTCATGGAAAATTTCTGAGGAAACTATGCATGGATTTCAATTTTTTCACACAAAAATAGACTCATATTAACTTGTTAACTTGTTAGAATATATCTGAACAGCATGTAATTTAGGGCACTAAGAAGGATAAGACATCAGTTTGAAAAGAATCTTATGAAAGCAACATGAATTCTGCTAAAATTGAAGCATGAACAAACATCAAATTTATGATGAAGCTTAGGTTGAAGAATGGTAAAATCACTGATGCTTTACAAAAATTTTATGGAGACAATGCCCCCAAATAAATCAGCAGTTTATAAATGGTTAACTTGTTTTAAGTAGGGATGAAATGATGTTAAAGATGAAGCCTGCAGTTAGACCATATACGTCAACTTTCAAGGGAAAAAAATGAATCTTGTTTATGACCATGCTGAAGAGGAAAAGCAAGTAACAGAAGGTACAGAAAATACAATAACCAACACCACAGACATCTCAATTGGTTTGACATACCTAATTCTCACTGAGAAATTAAAGTTGAGCAAACTTTCTACTCAATGGATTCCAAACCATCGTGCTCAGATCAGCTGCAGATAAAAGTATGGCTTTTAGTGGAAATTTTAAGCAAGTGAGGTAAAAATGCTGAAAAATTACTAAAGTAATTGTAACAGGAGATGAAACATTTCTTTACCAGTATGATCCTGTGGACAAAACACAATCAAAGCAATGGCTACAAGAGGTGAAAGTAATGTAGTCAAAGTAAAAGCAGACTGGTCGAAAGCAAAGGTCATGGCAAAAATTTGGGGGATGCTCAAAATCTTTCTGCTTGCTGACTTTCTGGAGAACCAAGAAACAATAACATTTACTTTGGATGAGAATATTTTGAGAAAGTTAACCGAAGCTTTAGCAAAAGACACTTTGGAAAGCTTCACCAGAGTCCTTCTTCACCGTGACAATGCCCCTGCTCATTCCTCTCATCAAATAAGGGAAATTTTGTAAGAGTATCGTTGAGAAATCATTAGACATCCACTATGTAGCCTTGATTTGGCTTCTTTGGACTTCTTTTAGTTTTTCAAGCTTGAAAAAGTATTCAAATGGCATTCTTTGTTTGTTAGTAATGTAACAAAAACTGCATTAATATAGTTAAATTTCCAGGAATCTCAGTTCTTTAGGAATAGACTAAATGGCTGGTATGATTGCTTACAAAAGTGACTAGAAGTTGTTGAAAATTATTTTAAGAAATCCAGGAGCTGTTTTTTTAAATAAGATTAGCAAAATAGATGGACCACTAGCTAGATGAATAAAGAATAAGAGATAGAAGATCAAATAGACACAATAAAAATGATAAAGGGGATATCACCACTGACCTCACAGAAATACAAATTATCATCAGAAAGTACTATGAACACCTCTCCACAAATAAACTAGAAAATCTAGAAGAAATTAACAAAATTCTGGATACATACACTTCCCATAAGTGAAACACAAAGAAGTCAAATCCCTGAATACGCCAATAACAAGTTCTGAAACTGAGGCAGTAATTAATAGCCTACCAATGAAAAAAAGCCAAGGACCATACAGATGCACAGCTGAATTCTACAAGAGGCACAAAGAGGAGCTGGTACCATTCCTTCTGAAACTATTACAAACAATAGAAAAATAGGGAATCCTCCCTAACTCATTTTATAAGGCCAACATCATCCTGATACCAAAACCTGGCAGAGACACCACAAAAAATGAAAATTTCAGGCTAATATCCCTGATGAACATCAATGTGAAAATCCTCAATAAAATATTGGCAAACTGAATTCAGCAGCACATCAAAAAGCTTATCCAGCACAATCGAGTAGGCTTCATCCCTAGGATGCAAGGCTGGTGCAACATACACAAATAAAAAAATGTAATCCATCATATAAACATGACCAATGACAAAAACACATGGTTATCTTAATAGATGCAGAAAAGGCCTTTGATAAAATTTGACATCCCTTCATGTCAATAAACTAGGTATTGTTGGAACATATCTCAAAATTATAAGAGCTATTATGACAAATCCATAGCCAATATCACACTGAATGGGCAAAAGCTGGAAACATTCCTTTTGAAAACCAGCACAAGACAAGGATGCCCTCTCTCACCACTCCTATTCAACACAGTATTGGAAATTCTGGCAAGGGTAATCAGGCAGGAGAAAGAAATAAAGTATATTCACATAGCAAGAGAGAAAGTCAAATTGTCTCTGTTTGCACACTACATTATTGTATATTTAGAAAACCCCATCTCTTCAGCCCCAAAACTCCTTAATCTGATAAGCAACTTCAGCAAAGTCTCAGGATACAAAATCAATGTGCAAAAATCACAAGCATTCCTGTACACTAGCAATAGACAAGCAGAGAGCCAAATCATGAATTAACTCCCATTCACAATTGCTACAAAGAGAATAAAATACCTAGAAATACATCTTACAAGGGATGTATAGGACTTCTTCAAGGAGAACTACAAACCACTGCTCAAGGAAATAAGAGAGGACACAAACAAATGGAAAAACATTCCATGCTCGTGGATAGGAAGAATCAATATTGTGAAAATGGCCATATTGCCCACACTAATTTATAGATTCAATGCTATTCCTATCAAGCTACCATTGACTTTCTTCACAGAATTGGAAAAAACTACTTTAAATTTCAGATGGAACCAAAACAGAGCCCACATAGCCAAGACAATGCTAAGCAAAAAGAACAAAGCTAGAGGCATCATGCCACCTGACTCCAAACTATGCAACAAGGCTACAGTAATCAAAACAGCATGGTACTGGTATCAAAACAGAGATATAGACCAATGGAGCAGAACGGAGGCCCTAGAAATACCACCACACATCTACAACCATCTGACCTTTGACAAACCTGACAAAAACAAGCAATGGGGAAAGAATTCCCTATTTAATAAATGATGCTGGAAAAACTGGCTAGCCATATACAGAAAACTGAAACTGGACTCCTTCCTTACACCTTATACAAACATTAACTCAAGATGTGTTAAAGACTGAAATGTAAAGCCCCAAACCATAAAAACCCTATAAGAAAACCTAGGCAATACCATTCAGGACATAGGCATGGTCAAAGACTTCATGACTAAAACCCCAAAGCAATTGCAACAAAAGCCAAAATTGACAAATGGGATCTAATCAAATAAAAGAGCTTCTACACAGCGAAAGAAATTATCAGCAGAGTGAAAAGGGAACCTACAGAATGGGAGAAATCATTTGAAAGCTACTCATCTGACAAAGGTCTAATATCCAGAATCTACAAGGAACTTAAACAAATTTACAAGAAAAAACACACAACCTCATCAAAAAGTTGGGGAAGTATATGAACAGACACTTCTCAAAAGAAGACATTCATGCAGCCAACAAACAAACAAAAAAAACTCATCATCACTGGTCATTAGAGAAAAGCAAATCAAAACCAGAATGAGATGTCATCTCACACCAGTTAGAAAGGCAATTATTAAAAAGTCAGGAAACAACAGATGCTGGCAAGGCTGTGGAGAAACAGGAACGCTTTTACACTATTGGTGGGAATGTAAATTAGTTCAACCATTGTGGAAGACAGTGTGTCAATTTCTCAAGGATCTAGAACCAGAAATACCATTTGACCCAACAATCCTATTACTGGGTACATACCCAAAGGATTATGAATCATCTTACTATAAAAACATATGCACACGTATATTTATCACAGCACTATTTACAATAGCAAAGACTTGGAACCAACCCAAATACCCATCAATGACAGACTGGATAAAGAAAGTGTGGCACATATACACCACAGAATACTATGCAGCCATAAAAGAATGAGTTCATGTCCTTTGTAAGGACATGGACGAAGCTAAATGCCGTTATCCTCAGCAAACTAACACAGGAGCAGAAAACCAAACAACACATGTTCTGGCTCATAAGTGGGAGTTGAACAATGAGAACACATTGACACAGGGAGGAGAACATCCCACACCGGGGCCTGTCAGGGGTTTGGGCGAAAGGGGAGGGAGAGCATTAGGACCAATACCTAATACATGCAAGGCTTAAAACCCAGATGATGAGTTGATAGGTACAGCAAACCACCATGGTCCATGTATACCTATGAAACAAACCTGCACATTCTGCACATGTATCCCAGAACTTAAAGTAAAATACAAAAATAGTTTATGTTTTCTATTTTCATATTTTAATTCCATTTTATGAACTTTTTGAAGTCCCCCGTGGACACTATACACATATAAATTCAAATAAATATTCTGGGATCCGCCAGATAGAGTGAATAGTTTAGCTAACTTGTTAGGTTATTGTAATATGTCAGTAAATACATAGGAAGAAAGAGAAAATATAAGATGTTTTGAAACCAAAACAATATTGGATAGAGCAATATGAAAAAAGCTAAAACCTGACCACAGTTTGAGTAGAAGTTCAACAAACAAAAGAACATGGAAAAAAGAAAAAAACAACAGGATGGGGGGAAATTAATATTTTAGTTTGAAGGAAGAAAGCTGAAGATTTTTCCATTTAATTACTTCTTTGCTGTCCTTGAATTAAGAGCACAAATCATCTGCTGAGAATCAATAAGGATATCGTAGGGCCAGAAGTCTAAAAAGGTGAAAAATGATTTAATAAGATAGCAGTGCTGTCATGGGACTGCAGAAGATTATTAGGTAGATGGAAAGTTGAAAAGGGAGTCACTGAGTTAATGGAGCCAAAATAATGTGACATTTTAGTTAGAGTGGGATGAATAAGTTTATCATTTTAGAGATATAATAGTATGAGGGAAATGACAAATCCTTAGTTTGTGGACAGAGAAGAGTATAGCTTAAGTGTGGAGGAGGTAAAATATTCTACTCAAGTGGATGACTGTGGTGCTGCGTGGGCCACCCATGTGGAAAATAATATCACCCAGGATGATACACTGATTAGATAGATAAGAGTACAGGAAATGTGTCTGCAGAACTGAAGAGGGGTGAATAGGAGGTTAACAGTTGATTCTGAGTAGGAGAGTGGAGATAGGCAGTGGTAAATATGAACATGAGATTCAGATGAGACAGGATGGCATGTGAGTATGGTGGAGCAATGTCTTGGACTGGCAAGGGAAACCTGGATGAGCACTCAAATGTTCTACCAATATGAAGTAGATGACTTTAGGATAATGTGCATCCCTGATCACTCTAGAAGAAGTGATGGATTCCAAGGGAAGTGTAGGAGATGGAGAAAATACTCTGTAGATGTAGAGGAACTATAGTTTACATATTTTTCTGTGTTTGTGAGTAGAGTCAGGTGCCTATCAATCTATCTGCTTAGCTATTTATGTTTCACAAAGGTACTACATTTAATAGTAGGTAATATATATATTTTTAAAATGTAATGTAATGTACTTACATTTTCTTATTTTATAAAATCAAAGGTGTATGTAATCTACTTCTGCCATTCTTACATAAGCTCAATATATACTTATAATATTGGTGGGTTTGTATTGTGATGATATTGTTTCCAAAACTCTTTTTAAATACATCAAACTTGCTATAGGTTCTTTTCTGAGAAACGCCAGTTGTCCAGTTGCATAAAATATATCATTGAAAGCAAATACAGATGCCCCTCATTGGAAAGGATTACTTTTTCAAATCTTAACCATAATAGATTCAGTATGACTTTTAAAGTGATATTAAATTTTTTAGCAGCAACGAACAAAGATCACCCGATTAGAAAAAGTGAAAAAGATGCCTTTGGGTAATTAGGAATTCATTAAGTATGTGAATACCTGCAGAGCTGGCAAGCCCTTTCTATTCTTGTTTTACCATACTTCATAGAAAAGTTCCCAAGATGTTTTAAGCTATTACCTTAGTTCTTGACTGGGTAAACTGGCATGTCAACTGGATTTAAAAATAAATCTTTCTCACTCTCCTCTTTGACTTACATCTCCTTGTTTCTGAAGCATTTTGACTTTTCTCGTGGTTAATAATTCTTCAAAGTTAAACCAGCTTGTCTTCATTGATTCCTTTCTTCATCAGATGCTCTTGTGGCTCTGCTGTGCTTTTAGAGTTGTTTCTGTGAACTGGTATGGCCTTAAGGTGATCAACTTGAAAGGAAGGGGAAATAAATGCTTGAATTTTCTTCCATATAAAAATGAATCTGGCCTTTTCTATTGTGCTGTGCCTGCCTTTTGTTTTCCACTGGGTTTTATTTCTTTCTTTGGTCTGTACACCTTTTTTCAGGTTTCTTGGGGGGGGGGAGCATTGTTTTTTCTTTCTCCCCTCTTACATGTTTTATCTGTTCCCAGAAGAATTGTGTGGTGCTATGACTGACATGAGTAGCTTTCCTTCTCTACAATACTGAGCCAGGTCAACCATTTATTTTATGTTTGTCTTTTTGCTTTCAATAGCTTGTAGCCAATGCAGCCTGTTTGATTTGACAACTGCTTTTAGAAGTGTATCTAGCAGAGAGAAATTTTGCAAAATCAGCTCAGACCCCAACTTTTGAAGGCTCCATGTTGCTGAATCCTGTGTAGTTACTCTGAGAGACAGACAATAAGAGTTTTGCAAGCTGAAGCTAAATATCAGGTAAATCATATCTGAAAAAAATTAATATCAGCCCAGAAACTCTGCCATCATTGCCATAACAAAGAAACAATTCCATTTCAGTACCTATGTATCAGGTTCTCTTTTTGGTGAGTAATTTTCTTTTTCATGGTCGTTAACTAATGTTGATTTGAACTAGATATTGCTTGTATTGAAATGATAGGGTGAGAGGAATTCTCAGGGAAGAATAACAATGTGATTTGCTCCAATTTCTCTCAATCTAAGAGCTGATACTTGGTCTTGGCTATCTTATTGTTTTCCTGTGAGTTTAGTCTTCGTTTTTTCTCTTTCTCCAACTAGTACCTGTGTACATAACACTGCCACCCCTAATATAAATAAGTACCACCTACCCATAGCTAGCCTTCCCAAATCTAATCTCTCCTCTCATTGTTGCTAGACTATTTCATTTACAAAAGTTGGAAACGTCTGAAAAATTTCTTATTTAATTTCATTGCTCAAAAGCTTTTATGTATTTTGTATTTCCCATCCCACTAAATTTTTATGTCTCTACTTCTGAAAGTTTCTGCAAACTGATTGCATTCTACTTGTGCAAAGAATTTAAATTTAGTTCCAAACATTTCTTTTTGTTTAATATCAGGTTAGTATTGTCCTTGCCCTATATTGACTTGTTATTTTGCAATTATGCATTCATGAAGGCTACTGTATTTACCTGTGAGTTTTTCTGTCCAGCCCTGTGCATTCTTAGAAGCTATACATTCTCATGCCTCCCAGAAAATCTATGTGAAACCCTTTTTATTCCTACTAGTTTTTATTGATCTTAACTTCGATGAATATCTTGTTATAGCAATTGAGCCACATCACTTAGTAAATATATTTCTATGTATTCTGTTCTTGTATAATATAAGTGGTTTTGGGAACCATGATTATATATTATGTTTTTTGATGGAACAGCCCAATATCTACAATTTTTGTCTTCAAGATTCTGCAGATCTTGCTGAGGATGAAACATATACCAGTTATAATTTATTATATTCAATTAAAGATGATTTCCTGAATTTTTTCCCAATTCCTATTTGCAGAATTTGTATCAGGTGAGTATTACTATTCTTACTTTACAGCTTAGAAGATGGAGTATTAAATAAGTTGAGCAAATTGTCCAAAGCCCAAAATTAGTACTTAGCCAAAAGTAATTAAATGCCAAGCAATTATCTTGGAAAGGGAAAGACTATTTTGTACACTGGAACAACAAAATAAAAACTAAATGGTGATAGTTTTACTTAGGACTTCATTTTAGCCACTTTAATTATTAATATTAATTTGTTTAAAATTTATATTTATCAATTCCAGAACATAATATTTCTTCTCCTCATTCACTATACTAAAAAAATCATGAAACACTTTTTTCCCTTTGTTTCCTGCACTGTCTTACCTAATAAAATGTAATGCCCAATGTCAGGTACTAAAGACAGACAGCCTCCCAGAAAGACGTGAACATTTCATTTTTTGATTTTCTGATATTTGTGCCAGAATTTTAGCCCTGAGAATAGGAAGTGAGCATACAAGTGGCCACACTGTAGCATCAGCCAGCAAACGAGCAATGCAAGTTATGAGGAAATTTGAGGAGCTGTTCCACTGACACAGAGTTCAATGGGAGCTTGACATTGAACTGAAAGTTGTGTGTATCAACTCAGCTGGAGAGAGTTGTGTGGGAAGAGCTTTTCATAGCCTCCTACTCCCTTAGGGAATGACATAGGGATTATCCATTTTTATAGTATCAAGCTACAAAAGCAGGATCTTTCCTATACCCTGTAACATCTGACTAAATAAAGTGCACAATAGAGTTTCCAGAGGATATAACTGTAAATGCTACAGACATTCTTAAATTTGGAAGACATGACCTCAATAGTTTTATTTCAGTTTCTCAGAAAGTATCCTCTCCTTATTTGTACTTTACAGAATGTAGTCTTAAAAAGAACATACTGCACTTGTCCTTAGCTTTGTGGTCTACAAAGTGCTTTCATATACACTTTCCTTTGTGAGTAGGCAGGGCGGGGATTCTTAGTCGTGTTTCGTACACACTGAAACAAAATAAGTGGGTGATTAAATTTGTTCCAAGATTACAAAGAGACATAATCAAACCCATATCTTTTGGTTTCCAAATGCAAAACTTTCATTTCCATGAAGGGAAAGTTTCTGATGAAACTCTGACATTAACCTTTGCCCAGGCAGATTTATAGTCTGAGTATAATAAAAAGTATTTTAGAATTCAATTTACTGAAAATGTATTCTGATGATAAATACCATCGTATCACTAAATTAAATGTGAAAATATGCCTTCAAACTCAATAGTTAATCATTGACTAAGAAAACTAAGTATAAAACACAGAGAATGCAAGGTCAGGTAAAAAAGCTGAAATGTCTAATAAATCCTACACTTATGTAGGGCTAGGTATGCGAAGGCCAGAAATAGATGATAGAAGATGTCCTTAACATAGTCCATAGAAATTACTTCCCTTTACAAAACTATGTAAATATATTAGGCAACATAAAAGGAGAATTAGATAAAGTTTCCTTACATTGACAGGTAAGGAGACACACTCATAATAGCCAGCAATAAAACTTTCGATGTTGGAAGAAACCTGTTACCTGGAGCATGGAATGAGAATGAGACTGAAATGAGAATATATTTCCTGGAAAAATTGGAGGAATTCAAATCAGAACATTTTCATGTCATGTGCCCTGAGGGTAATTAAGAAAATGTCAGATGTCATTGATGAACCATTTGCCATTATCTTGAGGAAATCATGCAGGACAAGGATTCTCTGAGGACTGGAGAAAGGAAAATGTTGTGTCCATCCTTATTTTTCTTTGATGACCTTGCTATATACAGGTCGACTGAAAAACCCATTCTAGAATAAATAATTAATCCCAAAGAATCAAAGTTAGTAATTTTCTTGGGAAACCATATCTAATATGTTTAACTTAAGAAAAATGCTGAACAGAAAAGCTAAAACAAATTGTTTTATTTAATACTCAGTGCAGTATCTTGGTTTGCAGAACAAACAATTTTAGAAGTAATTTTTGAAAACAACTTATTTAGGCATTTATATATGCAGTAAGTATTCTGAACTTAAAATATTGAGCTTCAGAATAAAACATATAAAATACATGAAAAGGTTGTATAGGTTTATTAATAAGCAGACAGCTCTTTCTTCATGGAAAACATTTTTAAAACACTTATAAATAACCAACATTTTAGCAACGCTATGTTGACTAAAAACCAAACCCAAATAAATAAAAATTACAAATAAATTAAGAAGTATTTTTGAGCCAAATTGCTTCAAAATGAAACTAAATGTATAAAAACTGTTAAAGGTAACTGAAGGCCTTTTTATGTAGACAATGAAAGAGAACCATGATCTGTGATATCCCAATATTACCTCTGTATATATGGGTATTTATATATGCATATAAATGGCAGTAATATAAACTTGTAATGTCTTCATGTGCATTAAAGACTATAGCAAAAATAGTATGGCTTTGGAAAGTTTGTATTTTACAAAGTGAATGAATCTTTAAAATGGGTTTAGAAATCAAAGACAATCAAGAAGATCAACAAATTTAGTTAATGTGTCTGATAGAGTCCACTAAATGAACTACAGGTATGGCTTAACTTTCTAAGGTAAAAAAAAGCCATTCACTTATTGTAACTATCATTTTCATAACTGAATAATATAATGCATGGAAAACTGCCAAAGATCTTATTCAACATGGTACCTACTCCATTAAGGGGGCTGATTTTCATCATTATTATTGAATTTCTTTTATGGCGACTGTCAGATAACATTAACAAGAACAAAGCGTTTTAGTCCATTCAGGCGGCTATCTCAAAAATATCATAAACAGGGTGGCTTATGGACAAAAGAAGTTTACTTTTTACCATTCTAAAGGCTGGGAATTCCAAGACTTCAGCAGATATTTTGTCTGATAAGGGCTTGTTCACCTCTTTCATAGGTGGTGCCTTCGCACTGCAGCCTCACATTTGGGAGGTTATAATTGAATGTGTGCTGTTATAAAAGAGGCAAACTCTCTGAGGTCTCTTTTTATAAATGCACTAATCCCATTATAACCTCCCAATGGCTCTACCTCTACATTTACCACATTTGCAATTAGGGTTCAACATATGATCTTTTGAGAAACACATAGATTCAGACCATAGCACAAAGTAACCAATTTAATTGAGTCATAGATGTTTGAATAGGTGTTTTCTTTATGCTCTTTGTAACTTTCATATTGTTTTTTGTTTCCAGTTGTATTTATTTTATTAATAAGTTTTTGTTCTAGCTCCTAAACCTGCTCATCAAAAATGTGGAGACATTTGGGGAAGAACTAGGATTTGCTCTAGCCTCTCAGATTCCTCTGACACATATTCCTAAACTACTTTGTAAAGAGAGAGATAAGTACATGCCTACCACATTCAGTCTTACAATTAAAATCTTAGGCTCTATTAGAATCATCTGCATCTCTACATTTTAATTCCTTACTTGGACTGAATATTTGCACTGTTTCCTGAAATGTATATGTGGAAATCCTAACCCACAATGTGATGGTTTGGAATGTGTGATCTCTAGGAGATAATTAGGTCACAAGAGTGGAGGCCTAACGAATGGGATTAGGGTTCTATATAAAAGACTTCAGAGAGTTTTCTTACACTCTTTCCTCTGTGTGATGACACAAAAAAGTCAGCTGTCTGCATCCCAGAATAGAGCCCTGGCCAGAACTCAACCATTCTGGCACCCTTATCTCACACTTCCAGCCTCCAGAACTGTAAGAAATAAATTTGTGTTGCCTATAAGCCACCCACTCTGTGGTATTTTGTTATAGCATCTCAAACTAAGATAGACTACTAGGATTTCCACGTTAGAATTAAGAAACCAACTATATAAATCGGGTGCACTGTTAGAATGAGATTGTCAATGACTGTTGCTTCGGACTCTAGACAGTATATTGAGTCCTGATCTTTACTTCCTATTGGTTTCCTGAGTACACTGACTGTGGTGGTTAGACTAGGAATGAGCCTTAGTGTTTAACTATAAGAATGGTTGCCAGTAGCTAATAATCATCCGGCGGGGGGGGGGGGGGGGGGGGGGCGCCTAATGTTAACTGGTGTCAAATATTTGGGGAAAGAAAGAAAACTGAAATGTCTCCCTTTGAAGTTCAGGTCTGAAGAAGGAGACTCTTTAAGGTGTCAAGTTTCTGGCCAGAAACCTCTGTGGCCAGTGGCATTTTTGCCTGAGTTCTTGTCCTGCATCAAGAAAGAATGAAATACACAGACAAGTGGAGGGTGAGCAAGATGAAGAGGAGCTTTACTGAGTGTCAGAACCACTCAGAGGAGACCCACAGTGGATACCTCCTCTCTGTCATCAGGTTGTCCCATTGAATGCTCAGCTTTCAGCAGAGATGAGGCCCTGGAGTGGGCTGATCCTTTCTGCAGCTGGTAGTCCTGATGTGTCTGCAGTCTCTGAAGCTCTCAGTGGAGAAGGTAGCTTCTCTCTGCAGTTGGTCTTCCCATTGTCTGCTCAGCTCTGGCTGAGCCTGGGGTTTTTATGGGCCTTGGACAAGAGGAAGTGTGCACCTGTTGTTCCATGAGCAGCCATGGGGAAGCCCAGAAAAGGCACCGCAAGTTCCCACTTCAGTCCATAGGACTGGCCGCTCAGTTCCCAGCCTTCAGGCCCTCCATGGCCTGAAGGTGGAACCTCACTGGGGACCTGCACCCTTCCTCTCAGAAACTGCACTGCCTCCCCATGGTGCCTGGGCTCAGCCGTGACTTTGCTCCAAGATTGGAGCAGGTGCCAACAGCAGAGAGAAACTAGGCAGTGGAAGCAGGCACTTTCAAGCCTACAAGGGCACAAGGAAAGCCACGGTTTGGGTGGCTGCAGCTGTGCCCAGGGAGTGGCAGTGCTCCTGCCTGCTCTGTGGAGCAGGAGGCCTAGGTCTGCAGCCATGGCTGGGGTGGCGGCAGCTGCACGTGGGGGAGCAGGGTTCCTGCCTGCTTCCAGACCCCCAAGAGCACAGGGAGGCTTGGATCTGCAGCCACAACGTTGGCATCTTCAGTCCTACCCAGTAAGGTGGGGCTCCTGCCTACTCCAGGGAGCAGGAGGCCTGGCCATGCCTCCCTTCTGCAGCTGGCATGATGGCAGTGGCAGACTATCTGGAGCAGCCACTGCCATCAAACCCTCCCTCTGAAGAGGTACATCTAACTGCCATTAGGATTGGGATGACAACTGCTCTTAACTGCTTCATGCTGACAGGGGCATTGTTTTGGGGAAAATGGTAGTCAGAAATCTAAGGGCTTATCTAGGGGTCCCTGGTAAAAAGAGAGTCAATCTTCCAAGGCTCCAGTTGCGAAAGTTTGATAGCTTCTAAACAAGAAGAAACAAATTTTACAAGGAGGTTTAGTATGTGACGGGCTAGAGCTGTTTCATCCTGGTGGAAAATATTTAATCTTGTATGGGGACAGTTAAACTATAAAAGAGAAATAACTGTTTAGGGGAGTGAATAATCCCTTGGGAAGGGGTCCCTGACCCCTTATGGTGAGGAACAGAGCAAAAGTGAGCATAGTAAGTATAGAATATTCCAGGAGGGTTAATTATTAGCATTTATCTTTCATGATTTTTATCGTGAGGTTCCTGACTTCTTTACTCTGGTGCTTCAGGTGCTCTCCTGGGTCAACAGAGCCAATTTCATCAGTTTCCTAGGCCTTAACTTGAGTATAATAAATCCAAGAATCTATCCAGTGACCTTTATTGCCACAGGAGTAGAAAGAAGTGCAGTGTAAGGTGTCTGCCATTGCAGGCCTAGCGAGGGAGAAAGGGATTGGAAGAGACTTTACCAGTACTGAGTCCTCTGGATTGAATAGAGATGGCCTTAGTTCATGGGATTGGGCCGCTGATAGTTGTTTCAGTTCATGTTGGAAACAGGCCAAAAAGGTTGTTTAATTAAATCGGAGGTTTCTTATTCTAGTAGCAAATTATTAGTAAGAAAATGCAGTCCATACATCATTTCTGAGGGACTTAAACCCAGCTTCAAACAGGTGTGTCTAACACATAGTAGGGCTACGGGGAGAAGAGTAATCCAGGAGAGATGAGTCTCTTGAGCCAGTTTTGATAACAAAAGGAGTCCCTTTTGATAACATAATTCGTCTTTTCTACCTTCCCCAAGGATTGTGGTCTCCAGGCACAATAAAGATGGTATTATATGCCTAGTGCCTTTGAGACACCCTGAATGAGGGATGTCTCAAAGGCACGAGAAGCCATTACCACTCTGAAGGTACTTAGGAAGTTCAAAGGGAGGAATTATTTCATTAATTAGTACTTTTATCACCTCAGAGGCTTTCTCTGTTCGACAGAGAAATGCTCCTATCACGTTAATGAAGGTATCTCCCCGTAGTATGAGGTACTGGATGCCCTTTGTCTTTGGCGTATGGGTAAAATTCATCTGCCGCTCTCCCTCCAGCCGTCTCCTATTCTTTGGATTCCCAGCGGGGAGAAGCTGTCAACTGAGGGAATTATTTTTAAGGCAAGTCTCACAAGCATTAATGACCTGTTTGACATTTTTAGGGCATTTTTACCCGAGAATAACCTTTGAGCCACTTGATAAGTTTTATCCTTACCTAGGTGAAGGCCAGGTGGAGGATTTTTAAAACTTTCCATTGACTGGAAGCTGGTAGATAGATCTTACCACCCTCTGATTGCAGTCAAACTAAGGACTGAGGGGTGCATGCCTGAGAGGTACCCCATTCTATCTCTGTAGAGGAATGCTGAGGTTTTCTTTTATGGAGCCTTCTCAGATCAGAGAGGCCTCAAGTGGATCAAAAATCTTGGCCCTCTTCCTGCTGACTTAGCTGCTGGCCTACCAACTTATTTCCCTAAGCTATTTTATCTGTCCCCTTTTGGTGGCCTTTACAATGTATTACTGCCACTTTCCATGAACAGAAGACTGAGGATTATAGTCTGTTGATTTCCTGATGGTATTTAATGGAAGACCCACTGTCTGTGAGGAGATCCTCTCTTTCCCGACAGTGGCATGGGCATGGAGAGCTAGGAAAGCATACTTAGCATCAGTGCAAATGTGAACTGTTTTCCCCTTGCTTAAGTGCAGCTTTGCTAGTTGAGCACTTGTATCTGAGGAGAGATGCACGCTCTCGATAACATCATTCAGGGTGACTCTTGCATAGCCTGCCTCGTGGATCTCATGCTCTGCAAAGGAACTTCAGTCCATAAAGATAATCCAGTCTGGGTTCTCTAAGGGGGTTTCTATGAGGTCCTCTCTGGTCGCATAGGTTTGCACTACTATCTGTTTGCAGTCATTTTCAAGCTCCCTAGCTTCCTGTTGAAGGAAGGTGGCTGGGTTTAGGGAGTTTCAGTTTACTTGTTTCAGTTCATGTTGGAAATAGGCCAACCAATTGACTGTATTAGTCCATTTTTATGCTACTGATAAAGTCATACCTGAGACTGGGCAATTTACAAAAAAAAAAAAAAAAGAGGTTTATTGGACTTACACTTCCCCATGGCTGGGAGGTCTCACAAACATGGCGAAAGGTGAAAGGCACAACTCACATGGCAGCAGACAAGGGAAAAAACTTGTGCAGGAAAACTCCCCCTTATAATAACCATCAGATATCAAGAGACTACTCACTATCATGAGAACAGCACAGGAAAGACCTGTCCCAATGATTCAATTACTTCCCACCTGGTCCCTCTCACATGTGGGAATTCAAGATGAGATTTGGGTGGAAACACAGTGAAACCATATCACCAGGTATCCATAGCCTGCAGAATGTTGTAATGCCTTAAGAATCCCCTCAGTTGCTTGAGGGTTTTAGGGAGGAGAATGAAGGAGATGGGTTTGATCTTTTCTTTGCTTAGTGCCTTCACAAAACTAGACCTAGTTACTTCCCCTTTGACAAGACTAGACCTAGGTACTTCACTGAAGTCTGACAGAGATGAGGCTTAGATTTTGAGGACTTATGTACTCTGTTAGTCAGAAAATGAAGAAGAGCCTTATTGCCCTCCTGAGAGATTTCCTCATTTGGGACACAAAGGAGAATATCATCTACATATTGTAAAACTTTAACCCAAGGAAAAAGGAACTGAGATCTTTTGACAATGCTTGCCCAAACAGGTGGAACTGTCTCAGAATCCCTGTGTTAATACTGTCCAGGTTAACTGGGTGGCCTGATTGAAGTGATTCTTGAATGCAAACAAATACTGGGAGTTGGGATGTAATGATATGCAGAAAAAAGCATCCTTTAGGTCCTGGACTTTGAACCATTTAGTTCCCTCAGGTATTTGAATTAGCAGGTTATAAGCATTGGCAACCACTGGATGAATTGAAACCACAGCCTCATTAATGAGACAGAGGTTCTGGACAATATTGGGGTATTACAAGGGCTATTACAGGGTTTGAGAAGGCCCTGCATCCTTAAGTTAGCATTGATGACTTCTAATCTTTTCTTGACTTCTGGTTTTAGGGAATATTGTTTCTGGTTAGGAAAGGAAATAGGATGCTTAAGATAGATTCAGACCGTGTGAATTTTGTGCCTAGGCCAATTTTCCCTTGAGGTGCTTCTTGGTTAATATTGACCTCCACTAGGGGAAGATAAAGTGTCTGCCCAGGAGCCATCAAGATGATGGTTCCCATATGAGCAAAAACATTCCTGCTTAGCAGAGGAGTTGGGCTTTCAGGCATAATTAAAAAGGCATGCGTTAACAAGAGGTCTTCCCAGCTATAATTAAGAGTTTGGGGGAAATGTTGGGTTTAAAGTTTTCCTGAAACACCTCTCACAGCCATGCTAAGAGAGGAAAGCGGGCCTGGATTGGAGAGGATAGCTGAAAGGTTCACTCCAGTGTTCAGGAGAAGGTCCACCTTCCTCCCTTTGACTTCCAGAATCACCCAGAACTCCCAGCTGGTAATGGTGATCTGGAACACCAGAGCTGGGAAGAGGATCCCTGGGACCAATCAGTCCTGCTGGGCCATTTGGGAGACTAGCTATAGCCCTGATGACCTGTGTCTCTGGGGACAGTCTGCCCTCCAGTGGTCACCATTGCAAATTGGACAGGGTTAAGATGGCTTCCTCCTGCTGTCTGGAAAGTCCTTTCTAAAGTGCACTGTCTTGCCACATTTGTAGCAGTTAGCAGGTCCATCTTGGGGACTCTGAGGTCTGTGAGCCTGAAAGGTGGCTATTATAGCCTCTGTCTTTTTCTTGTATTTTCTTTCCAAGGCCCCTCTTATCCTTTCCAGGAAGCCAGTGGGATTCTCATCTAATCCCTGGTTTATCATGGATACCTTGTGGTAATTGAGAGGTTTAGTCCTCGTCCTTCCTAAACCCTCCAGTAGGCGAACCTGAAAGTGTTTCCTCCTCCATTCTAGTTCAACATTGAGGTCTCATTTAGGGTCCTCAGTGGTACTGCTATTCTTCAAATTGGATGTTTCTCATCCCCTTCCCCCTAAAATGAAGATTTCCAGGATAGGGCAAGCTTAAAAGAGAATCTGGATAGGGAGGAGAATAAGGAGTTTATTTTCCCACTGCAGATACTTCTGGGGTTTGCTTCCATAGCTCCCTGGGATTGCCACTCGCAGCCTCTCCTGAGAAGACCACCAGGCAGGCTGAATTGATCCTACAATGTCAGCAAAGGTCTGGACTATCCGGCAAGGCAAAGAAAGCCTTCACACATGGGACTGTGGAACATTCCCCATCATGTTTACAGAAATGGTTCAGCTGCAGGATGGTATTGAAATTAATGCTTCCTTTTTGAGACAAACCTTCTTCTCTCTGCAAACATAATTCGGGTACACCTTTGTGCAAAGGACTGTGAGGCACTTTTTCTCTAGATTCTGAGGGTCAAGGTAGTCCCAGGGATTCAGGACACACTCTAGAGGAGTGTAGGCTGAAGATGATTGGTTACCCATCTGGTAGAGGACAGAGGAGGAAAGGTTTTTTTTTTTTTCTCTCCAGAGTGTGAGGGTCAAAGGGGTCCCAGTGATTCAGGAAGCACTTGAGAGGAGTGCAAGCTGAAGATGGTTGGCTGCCCATCTAGAAAGAGGGAAAAATTGTACCTTTTTTTTTTTTTCTCTTTCCAATGAACAATGAGGGAGAAAAAACTAATGTCCCTTTTCTTTTTTTTTTTTTTGACCTTATATTTTCTGAGTTCCAGTGACCTGTGCAGGTGCTGACCAGGGGCGCAAGTTTGACCTTCACCTATGAAGCAGGGAGGTGTAGAATATTTGCAACTACCTGTGTGGCGTCTAAGCCTCCTGCTGTCAGTAACCTTTGAGTTCCCTAGACCTTATCTATGCCATGGACGCGAGCATGACTTCCATCCATGACGTGGGAAATCCTAGATGGGAGGAATTAATCATGCTTACCTACGATGTGCCCCTAGAGTTCTGCTACTTTCTGCCTCTGGGTTGCTCAGATTTAGTTTGCCTTTCTAGGGCCTTAAACCAAAACTTGAGAGAAAACCTTCCTTAAGCCCACCTGGGACCCATTAAATTAGTTCTAGGCAGCCCTTGCCAAATTACAGCCAGCAAACAGCAGGGCAGCCTCTCTGTTGCTTCCCTGTTCAACTGCGGGACCAAGTCCTCCTCAACCAAGGAAGAGAAAGGGAGTCATGGGAATTGGAGCCCTGGACTAACAAGTTGCCTCCCAATAGTACAACTTAAGTCCATGGTAGGGGAAAATGCCTGGAGAAAAAAGCCTCTTGCCCCATGCATGTGGGTTCCTTCAACAGGGAAAAAAACACCCTCAATTGTTATATCCTACTTACTTCTAAGAATAGACAGATATCACATTGTTCTCATTTAAACTCCTGATGACTAAACCAAATTCTCATTCTACCCAGTAAAGTTCCTGTGGTTTACAACATCTTTACCATTTAACGTTGTATATAAAGAAGAGACAGGAACGATGACAGCCACAAAAGAAAGAAACAAAAAATGATAGGAAAGACTGGTGGTCCTAGGACTGACACCCTAATGGACAGTCAGGGACTGGAGTTAGTGAAAGGGCTTTTGGATAACTCTGAGGTGTAGCCTCAGCCAGATACCCTCAGTTGTCTCAAGACCTCTTTCTAGTCCCACGCAATGGCTAGACCTCTGTGAAGGGAAACTGGGTTAGAAGAAAGCAAACACTGCCAACACCAGGGTGATGGGAGATTGACAGTGTTCTCCCCAGCAAGCCTATTCTCCATGTCTTAATTCCAGCAGCTGTGTTAGTCATTTTTAACTGACTGACAGAGGCCAGGTATTTTGTTTTGACTACTGTGGAGTTTAGAGACTCCAAAACACAAAAGACAGAACAGAAAGCAGATCTGCTTTTACTCACCCTTCCACAGATCCCAGATGAATGCCCCCGAAATGTTGTGGGATCTTTAGGTTGTCAATTTTCTGGCCAGAAACCTCAATGGCCAGTGATGCCTTTGCTGCAGTTCTTGTTTTGTGTCCAGCAATAATGAGGTCCACAGACAAGTAGAGAGTGAGCAAGACAAGAGTAGCTTTATTGAGTGTTAGAACAGTTCAGAGGATACCTGCAGTGGGTAGTTTTTCCCTGTAGGCAGGTCACCCCATAGAGTGTTCAGCTCTCAGCAGAGAGGAGGCCCTGGAGAGGGCAGCTACTCTCTGCTCAGACATCAGTCATGCTGACGTCTGCTGCTCTTAGCAGAGAAGATGCCCTGGAGTGGGTTGCTCCTCTCTGCAGACAGATGGTAGTCCCAACATCTCTGAAGGTCTCTGAAGCTCTCAGAAGACAGCATAACTTGTGTCTGCTACTGACCATCTTTTGCTTAGCTCTGGCTGATCCTGGGGCTTTTATGAGCCTCAGAGGAGAGGAAGTGTGTGCCTATTCATTCATGAGTGACTAAGAATGGGCCCGGAAAAGGCACCACATATTCCCACTCCAGTCTGTAGGACTTGCAGCCTGCCCCCCAGCCTTCAGGCCTTCAAGGGAGTTCCAGTCATGGTGCCCATTCATGGTGCCCAGGCTCAGCCCCAACTTTGCTCCAAGGTTGGAGCAGGTGCCAAGAGCAGGGAGAAGCCAGGCAATATGAGCAGGAACTTCTGAGCCTGAAAGGGCAGGAAGGCCTTCCCAGGCCCCTAAGAGTGTAGGGATGTCTGAATCTGCAGCTGCGATTTGAGCGGCTACAGTTGTGCCTGGGAAGGCATGGCTCCTGCCCTCTTGTAGCCTCTCAAGAGCACAGGCAGACCGGGATCTACAGTACAACTTGGGCTGCTACAGTCCCACCCAGGAGGGTGTTGCTTCTGCCTGTTCCGTGGAGTGGGAGGCCAGGTCACACCTCCCTGCTGCAGCCAGTGTGATGGCAGTCGAAGGCCATCTGGAGTGGTTGCTGCCATCAGTATCAAAAACAGTTTGAGTAAAACCAGAATCATGGAAATACTTTCTGTTCCCAAAGCAATTACCTTCAAGCGGGGAGAAAAACAAAGCTCACAAGCATTTGTGAATGCTCATGTGTTTGCCGTATTACTCTTATTCATCATAATATAATGCTTACAATATAGCCAACTAGAAAAATTAATGAGTCCTGGCTTAAGAACATTTAAAATGAGATTAACATTTTAATCTCAATCTCTTGAAAATTGTAGTTGTCTGATTAACTGGAGAAGGTAGACACTGGCAATATTCTAAACTCCTTGAGTGCCTATTTTCAGAGATTTTATTTTCCTGGACCACATTAAATAAATTACTTTTTTTTTAGCCTACACACTGTTTCTTTGTGCTTACCCTGCTACCTTTGGAGAGACAGCTCCCAAAGAAACCAGGACAATTGTGTAGCTCAATGAGTGGTGAGCATAAATAACTCCCAGTTAATTCTGTTATAAAGCATCATTATAGATTGGAAATTTGGTGAAGGGAGAAGAGGAAGCAAAGTCCATGTTGGATGTCTAATTTTTCCTATTCTTTCTTTGTTCAGTTTTTTTGTTTGTCTGTTTTTCCTAAAACATAAACATCAACAAATTCAGATACTTTTAATAGAACACCTTAGTATACTCTTACTTTTTAACATTATCATAAATCTATGTACTCAGGATCTTTTCCAACATAGATAGTATCAGGAAATGCAGAAGCAAAAAGACATTGTAACACTTTTTAGCATGTAAAATGTTTTTTTCTTCATCTTTTTTCATAAAGGGGATAAATATTTATCAAGATTATGTAGGTATAAAGCCGACAGGTATGTATATTTCTAGCCAGAAAAAGAGACAAATAGACTTGTTTCTGCGGATTTGTCTGCAGGTGATTCCTTTATTATTATTCCATATTTAAATGCATACAATATTATTTTCCACTTTTATCTAAATCGTTAAGTCCTGTGAGTATTGCACAGTTGGCATTGGTTAAACATAACTAATAATAAAATCTCCAAGTTGAAATTGTCATCAAATAATCTTATAGCAAGAAAAGGTGACTTTGTAGATATATAAAAGTAGATGGTTTCACATGCTCTATTTATCATAGAATAACATTCCCATCACCTTCCAAAATTTGAGGAGCTTGAGTTGTACCACTTTAGGGGACTTTAGAGAAATTGGAAATGATGCTTGCAGAATCCTAATTGGTGATTTAAATCAGCTATGTAAATCTATTTTATCTGAGGAATTCATGTCCTTAAATAGAAGAGAATATAGTCATATATCTAAAATGTAAATATAGAAGTAAACTAGCATAAATAATATGTACCTCATAAGAACTTACGGGAATGAAGTGTTTTCTATACACGAAGCACAATAGCTCCCACAGGACTGTTGCCATTCCATCCTGCTTCTTCATGCTCTCTGTTCAAGTTGGAGTCAACTAGTAATTTACTTGATTCTCTCTTTTTGAACTACTCTGTTACTTGCTGTCTAGAAAAATCTGAAAAATAGGCGCATAGCTTGGTCTAACCCTCACTTTTTATAACTTTTCTGTCCCCACCATCAATAACATGATTTTGTGTAAGTTATGAAGTCCCTCCTTTAATCCGCCTTTCTTTTGCTTCTGACAACCTCTGTGATACATCATGATGAAGCTGAAAGAGGCCTGTAATCAGAACCTTGGTTCCAACACTAATATGACTTTGGCCGAGTTTATTTATACTTCACTCACAATTTCATATATAAAATGAGAACGTGCAATATATGTTCCAGTTTAAATCTTCTAAGATGTACTCTTATCTCCCATAACACCATGGAAACATCTAGGGCATTTTAGAGAGCTACAGTTAAAATTATTTTCTAAACCATAACCTCTTTGCAGTGGGACAGGCTTACACAGAAGGACTCACACTCCTTTCGTCTTCCAGCCTTTTACAGGTCACAGCACAACTGCTTCTTTGAGGGTGAACATTCCAAAAGTTTCCTATTGGTATTTTGTCTTTTTTTTTTTTTTTTTTTTTAATGAGTATGTTAACATGTACTTTGTGAGTCACTCTCTTTTTTCATACATGAAGTGCAATAATATATTCTGGCTATTGTCCCTGTATAATTAACCTTCTTTTTCACTTTCAAACGTGTCTTAGTTTGAACAATCAATGACATGGTCACTCAAAGCCTTAACCCACAGATTTCAAAAATTTTAAGAACTCTTGGAACCTTTAAACATATCTTACTTCTCATGGAAAGTATTATCCATATCTTACCTAGCTTCATCTTGACTGTATTCAATAAGAAAAACAAATGTCTAGGGATTATATAATATATGAGGAAAAAAAGAATTTACACAATGTAAGTTTTGTCTTAATGTAGGGAAAACATCCCAGTAGCTGAAGCTTTCGAAGGATGATAGATAACAACATCAACAGCAACAGTGACAGTAACAACAGCTAACAATTATTCCATGCCTGTGCCATTTTAAGTATTTTACCCTTATTATGTAATTTAATCCTCAGAATAGCTGTGAAATTGGCACTATTACTACATTTATTTTAGAGAGAAGGGAACTGAGCCTTGAAGAAGTTAAGAAACTCTTTCAAAATCGCCTGATCAGCAAGGCTAGACCCTGGGGTGGAAGCTGGGCAATCTGTCTTTTGATTGAGGACCCAAGCCATGGAGGAGGAAAAAACTGGACACCATTTCTGAGATAATAATTGATATTAATTAATTATAATGTTATTGCTAACTCAGGTTTGGGAATTAAATCTTTGTAGGGAAGATGGAGCATACACATTATGTTTTTTTTCTCACGCTCTCTGTATAGGACTTTTCTAGTTTCTAAAATACCTTTCTTTTACTAGCAACACAGTCAACTCATATGCTTAAATCAAGCCAGTGTATGCTAATTTATAACCACAAAAATAAAAATTTCTTTGAAAACCAGTCATCACAGTTAAGCCAGAAAAAAACCATCAGTGATATTTTAAGAGGACAAAATAATTATGAGAAGCAAATTAGAACACCTTTATTATTTATTTATTTATTTATTTTTGGGACAAGGTCTCACTTTGTCACTCAGACTGGTGTGCAGCCTTGACCTCCTGGGTTCAACTGATCCTCCCATCTTAGCCCCCCAAGTAGCTGGGTCTACAGGTGAGCACCCGGCTACTTTTTTGTATTTTTTTGTAGAGACTGGGTTTCATTATGTTGCCTATGCAGGTCTTGAACTCCTGAGCTCAAGTGATCTCCCCTACTCAACCTCCCAAACGTATAGGATTACAGGCTTGAGTCACCATGCCCAACCTAGCACACTTTTAAAATGTATTAATTCTATTGTCTATTTTCTCTTGCCACTAATTAGAACTCCAAAAATCTTAATATGAACAAATATTTCACAGTAATTTTATAACATTAGAGGGTCAAATAAAATTGTTCCTTAAAAAAGTCAAGTGTCGCATGAATATGATTGGAAAGAGGACACTAATAAAGTTTTGTTTCAGGCAGATAATTTCTCATGTGAGATGCTGGGAAAATGTCCAGTAGTTCCCTATGATTCCTTTATGCCCAGGGTTTTGTTGACTAATCAGAATCATCAAAACTAATCAATAAGTTCAGTACCTAAAACGAAAGAAACAGGAGACCTGAAGCCCTTATAGCAAGTCTAGTAGGTAAAGTCATTAATTGATGGCTTTGATTATCCATGGAACTCTTATTTTAGAAAATAATAGGAAAGAAGTAATATGAATAATATAGTGTATATACTTTTTCTGTATTATACTGTATATAATATACAGTTATGCCACAATATTGTTTTGGTCAGTGATAATCCATATTACAATGGTAGTCCCATAAGATTATAATAATACATTTTTACTGTACCTTTTCTATGTTTTGATACACAAATACCACTGTGTCACATTGCCTGCATTATTTAGTATAGTCACATGCTGTACAGGTTTGTAGCTTAGGAACAATAGGCTATACCATCTAGGTTTGTGTGAGTACACTCTGTGATGTTGACACAATGATGTAATTACCTAGTGGCACATTTCTCATTCTCCATCATTAAGTGATGGATGACTGTATATACATACATAGATATGCATATCTGTGCAAATAAACTTTACATAATTATTAATATGATTATTGTTATTAAGAGTACTTAATTTGGTTGAGCTCATAAAAGTGAAGGAAAACTTAAACCAGAGCATGTGTTAAAATTTGTACATTTATAGTCATGACTCTACAAACATATCATACATATCAGAAAGAAACATTTGTGGTTTGCACTGACAAATTTGTTTATTATTTTATTTTAAATACAAAACTTTAGTTTGATATAATCCCACTTGCCTATTTTTGCTTTCTTGTGTGCTTTTAGTGTCACATTCATGAAATTATTGCCAATACCAATGTCACAATGATTTTCCCCTATGTTTTCTTTTAGTAGTTTTATAGTTTTAGGTTTTACAGTTAATTATTTAATCCATTTTGAATTGATTTTTGTGTATGGTGTTAAGAGTCTAATTTTACCGTTTTTCGTGTGACTATTCAGTTTTCCCAATGCTATCTATTGAAGAGATGATCTTTTCCCCTTTGTATACTCCTGTCACTTTTATTGAAGATCAGTTGGCTGTGTATGTACTGATTTATTTCTGGGCTTTAAATTCTATTCATTGGTCTATATATCTATCTGCAAAGCAAAGGAAACAATCAGAGTGAAAAAACAACCTACTAAATTAGAGAAAATATTTGGAAACTATATATCTGGAGAGAGATTAAATCCAAAAATATAAAAGAAATCCCTACAACTGAGTAGGAAGCTACTAATAATCTCATTAAAAATGAACGAAATACTTGAAGACATTTCTCCAAAGAAGGCATACAAATGGCCAACAGGTATATAAACAAGATACTCAAAATCACTTACAATCAGGAAAAGGCAAATTAAAGCCGCAATGATATCACTTTACACATGTTAGGATGGCTGTTACTACCAAAAAAAAAAAAAAAAGCAGTAAGTGTTATGAGAATGTGGATAAATTGGAATTTTTGTGCCCTATTGGTGGGAATGCAAACTGGTACAAGCAATGAAAATGGTACTGCTATGAAAAATAGTGTAGAAATTTTTCAAAATGTTAAAAACAGAGCTACCATAAAATTCGGCAATTTCAAATCTGGGTATTTATTTAAAACAACTGAAATCAGGATCTTGATGTGCTATTCTCACATGTTCACTGCAAAACTATTCACAATAGCAAAGAGGTAGAAACAAGTTTAATACCCATTAATGCACGAATTAATAAAGAAAAAATGATATTTACATACAATAAAATAATATTCCATTTGCGTATCATAGAATGTTAGTCATCTGCTACAATATAGGATAACTTTAAGGATGTTATGATAAGTAAGCCAGTCACAAAACTGATATGTAATTCTATTTATTCAAGTTATCTAATATTGTCAAACTCATGGAAAGTGAAAGTAGCATGGTGGTTTTTAGCAGGGAAGTAGAAAAGTGAAGTTGTTTTCAATGGGTTTACAGTTTTACTTTTGCAAAGTGAAAATGTTACACAGATATGTTGCACAAAAAATGTGAATATACTTATGACTATTGAACTACACACTTAGAAATAATTAAGATGGTATGCTATCTTTTCTAACATGATTAAAAATGAAAAAAACATAGAACTTTTAACATTACACTTAGCAATAAATTACTTATGTCAAGATAAAATCATTGTCAACATTATGTCAGTAGTAAATAATTGGTTTTATCCACATTTATAGTGATATTAATATTTTAAAGTATATATATCCAATATTCATATGTGAAGTTTACCCTAATTTTTCAAAAGCAATGTTTGATTTAAAAATACAAATTTCCATGTTGAATAAAGATCAAAAGGCAAGTGCCTTTTAAAAAATTTAGCACATACTACAAATAGTAGAAGTTAATATAACAAGAAAACTTACCCTAGAAACACTTTTTATAGCAGCTAAAAACAATTCTTACAGCTACTTATGTAATTCTAGTACACTAACAAAGATTGTCCTTCCACATGACTCTGCGTTTTCAAAAAGATGTTTTATATTTTATTCATATTTCTAAATTATATGATCTGTTATCACATAATATATGGCATTCTGGTTGTTCACTTTTTAATAATATATTGTGAATAACAAGTTTTAAAATATATAATTCAATTTCAATAAATATTCCCTAAGTTCCAAAAGGACAAAAATCTTATTTGTTTATATATAGCTAACAATATTAACTGTAAATAATAGTGGACAATTTTAAAGAAAAATTTAAAAACTAGAGTCTGGTCCAACATACCACTAATAGAAGTCCTAGAAGAAAAGAACAAAGGAATGTGGAGAAGATAATACTCAAAATGTAAAGAGGATAATTATCAAAAACTAATTCATGAGAGTATCCTCCACTGAAGGGAATAAAAGTTTAGATTGAAGATATCCAGAACAAATTAGGAAAAAATAACTCACAATGAATATATTGCTGCACCTGAAATTGCAAATGTCTCAGATTTTATTCTACTTACATGTTAATATATCTACAAACCCTAGATCAGAGATTGAACTTTAATACACATGTTAATAAAAGCACACAGAATAGCATCATACCATCAGTTCACCACATCTCACTTCCTTAAAGAGAGCTTTAATGGACAGGGCTTGCTCTAGCCTGAAGATGAATAGAGTTTGAGCTCCAGGAGAGAAACACCAAAATAATTCCTGGAGCTTACAGAGGAAGGATAGCACATCCTTCCTTGTGGAGAAAAAGGGGAGGGGTGGGAACGGAAAGGGAGAAAGAGAGAGAGAGGGAGAGAGAGAGAGAGAAAGAAAGAGAGAGACACAGAGCAGGGAGCACAAAAGACACCAAAAGAGCAAAGGTCTGGAATGCTTAAATAAATAAATAAATCTAGAAAGAGGAGAAAGTATTCAGCTTTCTTTCATCTCTCTTGAATCTGAAGCAACGGCTCTTGAAGGGAAAGGACTTTAAATCATTCCAGAGAAATAAATACTCTCTAATATCCAATGCATGTTTGCCATTGAAGCATACCTTTACTTTTGCTTGTCAGTAATCTTTGCTCACTAGGTCCTGATCATGACAAATGTAAAAATATTTTTGAAGCATGGTATCTCAAAACATGTTTCATGAGCTCTCTGAAGAGTGAATATAAAATGAGGATGCTAATAAGAAAAAATGACAAATATATTTTGAAAAATAATTGTTGATATGGCATTGAATTTCTCAACAACACCACCACAAGTTAGAAGTCAAAAGGGCAATGTTTCAAAATTCTAAAGAAAAATAATTTTCAACTGGAATTATTTATTCAGTTCAAACATCAAATAAAAATGAAGGTAAAATTAAAGCATTTTCAAGCTTACAAAAATGTGCTATCTGTGCAAATCATTTTCAGTACTTTTCTGAAAGCCACATTCTAGCAAAATGAAGGAGACAAATGATCCAAAGAAGAAGATCAGAAAGAAGAAGAGTCAGCTGTGCTGCTGGCCCAGGGAACTAGAGTACAAATAGGGGCAGAAGAAGAGAGGGCACCAAGAGGAATGACTGCAGGAAAGAAAATAAATTGGAATTGATATATCACCTGATGTGCTTCACTGTGTGGGAAATTGCATTCTGATAGGAAATTTGGAAGAATTATAATAGCAATATAAAACACCAGAGAAATAAAAACTTGAAGTAAATAATTAGGGGGAAAAAGTGTACAGAAAGAAAATGGTGTTATAGTACACTACTTGGCACAACACTGAAAAATGTGTACATAGGCAAAATTAAGTAAAAATGAAATATTTATGTAATTAAATATTATGACATATCTACATTGGGAAGATAATGTGAGAAAATATTGAAGCATATTATTTATATAACCATACAAAAGGTCTAACACTGTTAAAAGTCTTTCCTTCTGTGGAGTGGAAATGAAGAGTAGAAATTGACAACACAGAAGAATCCCCATAAATACTGTTCGATGTTTTAAATCATAGCATATTTGGTAAATAATAAAAATATAATTATTAAGATATGGTAAAAGAAAATATTGTGTTATATATATATTGGATATACAGTCAATTTTAAGGATTATACTGATCTATTTGTAATGATATTTGTTTGATACCTTCCTTTGGATAAAATGTTATGTTTGCACAGACAGCTAAGAGCAGATGTCTGAGGAACCCCAGCATTTGTTGAATTCTTGTTTCAACACTCACTGACAATGTAGAGCAGTTCCTTTAAATTCTCTTGAGTCTAAGTTCTCAATATAAAAATGAGGAAAATAATCTACTTAACTTACACCAATACTGTGATGATTAAAAGATATAATGCATGCTAAATGATTAGAAATGTTGTTAAATTTTAAATAAATATTAGTAAATTAGTAGCAGTAGCAGAAGTCATGGTAGCAGAAATTTTTTTACCAACACCAAAATTATTCTATTATTTTTTTAGACAGTAGCACTAGCATCTGAACATGATTTTAATGACAGAGCTAATCAATTGAAAATACTTTGGTAGGATTATATTGCCGTTTTCTTATTTACTTGGGTGACTGAAGGTATGGTTTCTGTTGACATTTGCTTTGTGATAATAATAATCACATATCAACATTATTGTAGTTGTGTCTAAACTATTGTGGAAAAAATATAGAAACGATTTGTATTGATATATTTGGTATCTTTCTTTTTATGAGCAATACCAATTAATTCCTAAGTATAGTCCTGAGTTGCTTCATATCACAGTGTATAACAAAATTGATACCTCTTTTTGAAGACTCTAGTTCATAGACATGTTTTTGTTTAAAAGTGGTGGAGACTTTGAGTCAGTTGTTGAGACAATTACATATCTAACTATTTTTAACTTGAGATTTTTCTCCCTCTCTGTATAATTCAACAGCATTCCATTCCCTCGACATTTCAGTAATGGTAGGTACAACCAAACTCCTCCTTTAGACTATTTTCTCAAAGGAACTTCTCCCAGTTAAGCATTGTGGAAAGAATAACTACATGGTTTTTCTTTTTCAGAAATTTTATACTTGTGAAATCTATAACATTGTTTTAGCTACAAAACAATGAAGCATAAACATGCATCACAATCATAAAATGATCTGCTGGTGCTGCTGTTGCCTGTGGAGAAGGTGCGATATAGATTGATGCATAAAGTACAACGCTATGCAGTAAATCCTAGAGTTTGGTGAAACACATCTTAATTTGTTGTTTTTCAGTGGATGTAGCAAGATTGAATTGACAAAGTTCAGAGAATGCAGCTGGATTTTTCAGACCAAAGATAGCTATATATTACTGTGAACATTGTAAGTGATATATTTAATGTATTTTGAAGCCCCTGTAACGATATACTACACTCTACACTACAATAAAAAATTAAGTTTTAGGGCAAATCTAACATCAACTACTTTAATAATGTAGCTCTAATTTTTCATTATGAAGGACCAAAGATGTGGGAAATATATCAATTAATGCTTTTTCAAGTGATTTATCAGATTTCGTTTCTAAGGATTAGGAAGAAAGAGCAATGACTCACAAATAACTTTTTAAATTTGAATTCAATGTTTGTTGTATTATGTAGTGTTCTGGTTTAAAGATAGGTGCATTGAATTTTCACAATAAAATTTTATATTACTTCATCATTATTTCTAGTTTAACACTTAGGAAAGTGTATTCTATGGTTTCTTATAGACTTTCTATTTCTTCTACTTACCTTCTTTCCTGGGGTTAAGAAATATATCCTAGAATTTTTTAATCCACAAAAGTCTAGGTATTATATGTAATAGATGCTAAATAAGTTCTCAGTAAATAAAGAAAAGTGTAAATAGGAAAGAATATTTTAGAAAATGAGTAGCTCAACTCGTTTTAATATATTAGAGAATTTAAGGGTTATAACCCCTAAAAAGTAGCACTGTAAATATAACTTAACCCAGATTTTAGTCACAAAATATTTCTCTCTTTTTTTTTTTTTTTGGAATGTTTATTTAATACCTCTGAAGAATTCTTAAGGTGAAAGAAGACCCCATTTGACCAAATCTATATATATATATATATATTTAAACCTATTCTAAATCTCAGCAACCGATAAAAAGATTCCTGATTACCATGTTGTTTATGAAATTTTTTTCTATCTTGGATTCTTTAGCACAATCTTTCTGATTTCTCCCATAACGTTTTAGGTCCCCTTTGACTATTGCTAATTCTTCCTTCTTTAAACAGTGAGTCGCATGAGCCTGTGTCATGAACCTTTTGATTTTTCTCTAGGTAAATTGTTTTTCTTTGTGATATCATCCTGGCCTTGCTCTAAACATCACGTTTATTGACAAGTTTTATCATGCCTCTTAGATGGGAATAAATTGTTGATTTGGCATCTCCATTTCTAAATCCAACAGATCTCTCAAACTCAATATGCTGAAAAGAGATTATCTGATTACCACTAGCACCCCAATTTTTAATTTATCAATTCTTCCCAATCAAGAAATGCCATCACTCTACATCTAGTTGCTAAAGGCAACAACTTACAAGTCATGCTTAATTTCTTCCTTTTTTCATGTCTCATACTAAACCTATTAGTAAATTTCTCAGGTTCCATCTGAAATGCCAATTTCAAATCCATGTACTTCTCTGTATCCACTACCACTGATTCCAAACCAAAATTATTTCACTCAGACCTAGAAAAGAGCCTTTTTTTTTTTTTTTTTTTGAGACGGAGTCTCCCTCTGTGGCCCAGGCTGGAGTGAGCGGCGCCATCTTGGCTCACTGCAAGCTCCGACCTCCGGGTTCCCGCCATTCTCCTGCCTCAGCCTCCCGAGGAGCTGGGACCACAGGCGCCGCCACCACGCCCGGCTAGTTTTTTGTATTTTCAGTAGAGACAGAGTTTCACCGTGTTAGCCAGGATGGTCTCCATCTCCTGAGCTGATGATTCCCCTGCCTCGGCCTCCCAAAGTGCTGGGATTACAGGCGTGAACCACCGCGCTCAGCCTCAGCATCAATTCTTGCTCCACTCTTCAATCTCTTTTCTATAAAGAAACCAGAAGATTATTTTTTAAAGCATAAATCAAATAATATATCTCTAGCTTATAACTTCTTAAGAGATACATGGAGTACTAAGAATATAGTCCAATTTCGTTATCCGAGGTCTCTGTATTATCTAGCTTCAGTTTACCTGTCCAACATTATATTAGCCTCTTTATCAAGATTGAGACATACTGGCTTCCTCAGTCTTTTTTTGAGAGCTTTGTGGATACCTTTATTGAAATGTTCTTCGCCTGCATCTTTGAATAGCTGGCTCTTTCACTTCATTCAGGTCTTAGCTCAAATGTCACCTCCCAGATAGGATTGCCAGATAAAATACAGAATGTCCAATTAGGTGTGAACTTCAGATCAACAAGTTTTTGTTACTGTAAAGATGGTGAAGGTTGCAAATATACTGCACAGGACAAAATATACGAATAGCAAATGTGTTGATTCTCAGAAACTTGAAGTGAGCTGGTGCCCTGTATTTTTATTTGCTCAACCTGACTAGCTTATGCCTAGAAGCCCTCTCTGGCCTCCTGTATCTCTAACCCTGTGTGTTACTTTTATTGCGTTATATTTTATGATCACTTTGTTTATTTATGTATTTATTTCATGCAGGTACAAGCCCTCAGAGGATAGTGAATTTTTCTGTTATTCTCAGCACAATAGTTATTCTTGGCACATAATAGACACTCAATACATATCTCACTAATGAATTTACTAAATCAATGTGTTATTTGAAAAGTGTGGCCGAGTAGACAGAGTCTAGAGGCCTGAGTTCCCACCTGACATCTTATACTTGCCAGCTAATGACCTAATCCAAATTACATAATTTTTCTAAAGTACAGGTGTTTTTTATTTCTAGATTGGGGGAAAAAAGAACCAGTCCTTCCTGCTTTAAAGAGTGGTTGACCATGTTAATAAAATATTTTTCTATTTTTTAAAGTGCTATAAAGAAAAATCATGTTATTAAAACACAGTAACTCTATAGTGGTAATTCTAACATGCCTAGTTTATCTACTAATATCTAATAAATGAACAGATAAATTGTATGTTATTGTAATTCAAGATTAAAGACATAGCTTTACTATGCGAAAACAACTGTAAAATATTGTTTAAAGAAAATATGAACTCCTGAGTTTTTCATTTACTTTAACTTACCTGCTCTTGTCTTGTATACAATCAACCCAAGGTCGTGTGGAACTGAATTGAATGTAGCAGTTTTTTGGGTTTTTTTTTTTTTCCGACTTTTCATTAGTCCTTGAGGGAACAAGTATCATACTAAAATTTTAGTTTGGTAAGTAGAAGAACTAACTGCTGTTAATATTTCAGCATAACAGAGCTGCAGTGAAGAGGAAAGGTAAACCCAGTGACACCCAGAGGAGCTAGACCTATAGAAAAGATGTAGAGTCACATATTCCCATCTTCTCTGGGCTGTTTTCCAACTAAACTTGTGGAATGAGACAGCTGTGCCCTTTAATCTGCTCCCTATTGCCTCTTCATATGGTTAGGTCTGAATGAGATATTTTGCCTGGTGCTTGTATTGTCACTTTATAAATTCATGTCCAGTTTTGTAGAAGCACAATGTGTTTGTTGAATATTTATTGATCTCTCACAATATGTTTAGGAAGATACAGAAAATACAACATGGTCCTCAATTTCTAAGAATTTATATTTTAAAGTCCTGCACATGTCTGCTACAAATATACAGTAGATACACAAACACACTCTACTGTCTTTGTCAGTGACTATTTTTAAACCACATTTGTCTGATATGAAAAATTCAATGTAAGTACTTCGGAGAAATGGGCAATCAATAGTTTTAATGAAATGAATCTCTTCAGCCAATGTTGCTAGGTTTTCTGGTGACTTGCTGCCAGAATTTTCTTGATGGAATTGTTATTGGACAACATATATTTGGTAAACATTCTACTGAAAAGAAATAAATCAAGCCTGCTCCTTTCAATGTTTTAGATGCTAGAGCATTTTCTACTTAAGGAATTTACTCCCAATGTACAGCCTTTACAAAGCAAACAGAAGCAGATTCTTAATTAATGTTATTAACAAATAGAAATGTTAGTGAATAAGAAAAGATTAAACCACAATGATTAAAAAAAAGGCAAATGTCCATGTCTCAGCAAAGTGGATGGAATTCTAAGCCACTAATTTATCCTTTACTCTCTGAGATAAGTATGATCATCATCTTTCTCACATAAATTATAACTGAAGTTTCTAAAAATTAAGTAAATTATCCAACTTCTCACGTTAAACAAGTAACAGAGCTATAAATTAAGTCTTGGTAACTCCAAACTGAAATTACTCAGGAATACTCTCCTAAAGACAGGAAAAAATGATCTGCTGACATTGTGAATTGAAAGCTAGATTTCAATAAGTGATATCCTATTGTAGTTCAAGTAAATGATCAGTTGTGGAAAAATGATCATTCAGTTGCGTTCAGACATTTGCCAAAATTCCTTCACTGAAATAAGCAGATCAATTAGGATGAGAATAGAGTAAAATATTTCAACAAAACCAGTGACTTAATATGCCCAAATACTTCAGAATACAAGTGAGTTTCCAAACCATTTATATCAAGATCTACAAGACCTACAGTGGTGCAGGGGATTGTGAAAAGAAGATAAAGAAAAATGCTGCAATCAAGCAGTGGGGGAAATAACATCAAATATTGGTCATTGGTTGAAGGTCGTACTCCAGCCATGGAAGTGTCTATCTTCCAGCAGGTGATTTCATTGAACTTTCAGCAAACCATCCCATTAGTCTGTCAAGACACATGCTTCTGGATGATAGGACATGTGGTGGGACGAGTGATTTCCATGGACTTGATCATATTGCCATTCTTATTTTGCTGTAAAATGTTCTTTTGTCAGAAGTAATGCGTGTGGAGCATCATGTTTATAAATAAGGCATTTTTATAAGTCTGTAGGTGGTTTTTCTGGAGGAACAATTGAGACCCACAAAGAAAAATGTATCTAGAATAAACATCTAATCCCACATGAAAAGTAAAACAAAGCCGATAAAACCCCACTGCCTTCAAAAGGATGGAAGAGGTCGAAAGAAATCAATTTTCCATACAGACTAAAACTAAAAGTAAGTTGAAATCAATGAATATAACTTTTAAATCAAATTACTACTATAATAACACAAAAAACGTATTTCAAATGACTTTGTATATTCTTCCGGGGATTCTTAAACTAGAACAATAACTGAAAAAATTTTAAATTGCATCAATAGTTTTAATTTTATTAAGGACAATGAGGTTATTATTTTGGAAATATTATTAGATATAGGTATATGATAAAGCAAATAAAAATAATGTAAAAATCATTAAGAGAATATTTTGTGTGCAATCTGATAAAATACAAATATGAGATATAAGAAAATAGACTTCAATTTAAAAAATATAAACACATGATTTTTTCAAATTTTCTAAATAATAATTATTCCCTAGCTCTGTCTTCTGAAAAGTTCCAGAATGATAACAAGCTGGAAACAATGAACAAATGGAGCCTTCAGACTGTAATCTCTAAATATGATTTTCCTTTTAGTGAAGACTTCTTTGGAGAAATAGTTGATTCTAGATCTAGGTCATGACATTTACAAGATGACTCTGGGACACTTTATTTTTGTCAGAAAGCATAGAAAGTATTAATGTGTGTACACAAAACAAAGGAACCAACTTAAAAGAGAGTCACTGAACACAGCTGAGATAATTGAAGCATCGAACTGAATAATAAATATAACTCATTCAAGCAGATGCAATTAGTTATCCTGAAAATAATAAATGCATGAATGTAATCAAACATTAATACTTGGTTTCCTTGCAATTCCTTTTCAGTGTAATGAAAACTGATGAGTGAGAGTTAAATGAAGGACTCCAGAAAGAATGATAGAGTTACAATATAATTATTTGTGTCCCCCAAATAAAATAATTGATCTACACAAAATACATGAATATTAGGCAAAACTAGATGGTAAAAAATTTTCAGAGAAAAATAGATTAAGGAGAACAAATCAGAATTCACTGATCAAACTTGATACAATAGATTTTTAGTTATTTGAGAAATCCACATGATGTTTTCCACAGAGGTTGACTATTTTACATTCCAACCAATAATGTATAAAGCTTTCTCTTTTCTCCACATCCTCACCAACATGTTATTTTTTGTCTTTTTAATAATAGCCATTCTAACTGGTATATGATTATATCTTATTTTAGTTTTAATATGCATTTTTCGATGATTAGTAATGTTGAACATTTGTAATATGCTTCTTGGCTATTTATATTTCTTCTTTTAAAAATGTTTATTCTTGTTCTTTGTCCACTTTCTAATGGATGATGGAATGCTAAAGTCCCAGACTTAACCACTATGCAACATAGACATGTAACAAAATTGCACTTGTACCTCTTAAATTTATGCAATAAAAACTTAATAAAACAAAACAAACAAAAAAACCTAACTTGACTAAATGTCAGAAAATCAGCCTTTACATGCCACTTGATTTTCTGAAATACAATATACACAGCCTGTTAAAATGAAGTCACCTGTCCCCCAAAATCAATAATATTAGTAAGATCGCTACCTAGAATCACCAGTTTACAATCAATGCAGAGGATAGATGTACATGTTAGAAAACACCATAAAGGTGAAATCACCTAAAGTCTACTCGACAAATTATCCAGCTTCTTCAACCATTGAATAGCATAAAAGTTAGGGGAGGGGAATCTGTTACAGAACAAAGGAGGTAATAATATATCATGCAAACACAAACCCATCTAGATCTTGATTCAAATATCAATTGCAAAAAAAAGTTTAAAATTAATATAGAAATTTGAACAGAAACAAGGTGTTAGATAAGCAGGCCCCAACTTTTTTGGTACCAGGGACCAGTTTTGTGGGAGACAATTTTTCCACAAAGGGTAGAGAGGTGGGGACAGCTTCAGGATGAAACTGTTCCACCTTAAATCATCAGACATTACTTAGATTCTCAGAAGGAGTATACAACATAAACCCCTCGCATGATCAGTTCACAATAGAGTTTGTGCTCCTACGAGAATCTAATGCTGCTGCTCATCTGACAGGAGGCAGAGCTCAGGCGGTAATGCTTGCTTGCCTGCCACTCACCTCCTGCTGTGTGGCTCCATTCATAAGAGGCCACGGACTGGTACCCATCTGCAGCCCCAGAATTGGGGACCCCTGTCTTAGATAACATTTAGTAAATACAGTTAATTGTTTTCAGTGCAATAACTTTGTTGAGATTGTTTTTTAACTAGCTAACCATATACAGAAAACAGAAACTGGACCCCTTCCTTACGCCCTATACAAAAATTAACTCAAGATGATTTAAAGACTTAAATGTAAGACCTAAAACCGTAAAAACCCTAGCAGAAAACCTGGGCAATACCGTTCAGGATATAGGTAAGGACAAAGACTTCGTGACAAAAACATCAAAAGCAAGGGCAACAAAAGCCAACATTGACAAATGAAATCTAATTAAAGAGCTTCTGGTATAACTCTGATGTAAATGACGAGTTGATGGGTGCAGCACAGCAACATGGCACAAGTATACATATGTAACAAACCTGCACGTTATGCACATGTACCCTACAACTTAAAGTATAATAATAATAAATAAATTTTAAAAAAAAAAGAGCTTCTGCACAGCAAAAGAAACTATCATCAGAGTAAACAGTCAACCTAGAGAATGGGAGATAATTTTTGCTATATATTCATCTGACAAAGGGCTAATGTCCAGAATCTACAAGGAACTTAAACAAATTTACGAGAAAAAAGCAACCCCATCAATGAGTGGGCAAAGGATGTGAAGAAGAAGACATTTATTCAGCCAACAAATGAATGAAAAACAGCTCATCATCACTGACCATTAGAGAAATGCAAATCAAAACCACAATGAGATACCATCTCAAACCAGTTAGAATGGCAAATCATTAAAAAGTCAGGAAACTACAGATGCTGGAGAAGATGTGGAGAAATAGGAACGCTTTTACACTGTTGGTGGGAGTGGAAATTAGTTCAACCATTTTGGAAGACAGTGTGGCAATTCCTCAAGCATCTAGAAGCAGAAATACCATTTGATCCAGCAATCCCATTACTGGGTATATACCCAAAGAATTATAAACCATTCTACTATAAAGGCACATGGACACATGTTTACTGTGGTGCTGTTCACAATAGCAAAGACTTGGAGTAAACCCAAATGTCCATCAATGATAGACTTGATAAAGAAAATGTGGCACATATATACCATGGAATACTATGCAGCCATAAAAATGGATGAGTTCATGCCCTTTGCCTGGATGTGGATGAAGCTGGAAACCATCATTCTCAGCAAACTAACACCAAAACAGAACAGCAAACACCGCATGTTCTCACCCGTAAGGGGAAGTTGAACGACAAGAAAACATGGACATAGGGAGGGAAACATCATACACTGGGGCCTGTCGTGGGGTGGGGTCTAGGAGAGGGATAGCATTAGGAGAAATTCCTAATGTAGATGAGGGGTTAATGGGTGCAGCAAACCACCATGGCACGTGTACACCTAGGTCACAAACCTGCACTTTCTGCACACATACTCCAGAACTTAAAATATAATTATATATACATATATATAATTTTTAAAAGTCTGTTTTTGTTGGAGATGAATGGTAAAAAAAAAAATATGGGCACAAAAATTATATCTGGTGTTTTAGGGCAAAAACACCAAAAAATAAATTGTAACAACTAAAACATAATATTTGTCACAGTGATAATTATGAAATCTGAGTGAGGTGACTATTCTATGATTTAGGAATTTACAAAATATACAAAACATAATGGAAAATTTATAAAATATAAGCTTAAAAATAGAAAATATGAAATTTCTTTCATGGTAAGAGTTTTTCTACAACTACATCTTGATAGAATTGTTTAGTTTAATACAGAAACCCCAAATTGCAGGATTATGTAGAGTTCGAGCAAGAAAGTAAATATTTAGGAAAAGCTATGGAGAATTCCAGCAGAAATAAGAGTTTATAAAAATAAAATTGTTAATGTTAAAGAAACAGTGATACAATATCTTTGTGTGTATATATGTGTATATATTTGATTATTTAGTCTGAAATGAATACTGGTCATACTGTTTGTAAATATAAAGTATAGAAACTATTAATGATGCATTTTGTGTATTAGTCTTCACTATGGCAGACATAACTCTGATGTAACCTTTACTTACAAATTTCCAGTTGCTTCTCATTAACTTTCCCAAGTCCTGCCCTTCTTTAGGCTTAAGTCTTAGCACTTTCATTAACTATTTCCTGACCAGTACAATTATCAATAGTCTCCATTTTCTTTTACCTCGATATACTATTAATTAAATTCCTATTTACCACATAATTACATATTGCCTTGTGCTATTTTTATAGTCTGCATATTATACTTTTCTACTGTAGAAACCATAACTTTAGTGTTTAATATTATATCACTTGATTTGTATTTCAATGGTGTGTACATTTGTTTTTTCTTCTTACTAGACTTCCCATACCTTTATTTGAAATCCATCTTCTTTATTATCTATCCTATATTAGGATAGAAAATAAATATTTATTTTCAATAAATATTTATCCCAAGAGTAATTTTTAACAACTTGGAAAGAAGAAAACCAAAATAACTGAAGGTCAGTATGCCAAGCATTATGCGAGATTCCTTATATAAAATAAGAATTATCATATTGTTTTCCCAGGTTTAGAGAAGATAAAACTAATGCTCAAAAAATCTATGCAAATTTCTCATTGTTGTCTTGCTAATAGATGGAGAGGCTGAAATCTGAACCAATACTTGAGTGACTGAAAACATATCCACTATTCACCAGTAAATTTAGATTTTCGAAAACATTGTCCCTCCAAAAATCCACTGTTGCCATATATTCACGTTTTTACATTAAAGTAAATAAGCTTTTGTTGCAGGAAGTCAGGGATCCTGAACGGAGGGACCTGCTGAAGCCACAGCAAAAAAACATAAATTGTGAAGATTTCATGGACATTTGTTAGTTCCCCAAATTAATAGTTTTATAATTTCTTATGCTTGCCTTTACTGCAATCTCTAAACATAAATTGTGAAGATTTCATGGACATTTATCACTTCCCCAATCAATATTCGTATAATTTCCTATGCCTGTCTTTACTTTAATCTCTTAATACGCTCATCTTCATGAGCTGAAGATGTATGTCACCTCAGGACCCTGTGGTGACTGTGTTATCTGTACAAATTGTTTGTAAAATATGTGTGTTTGAACAATATGAAATCTGGGCACTCTGAAAAAGAACAGGATAACAGCAATGTTCAGGGAACAAGGTAGATAACCATAAGGTCTGACTGCCTGCGGGGCCAGGCAGAACAGAGTCATATTTCTCTTCTTGCAGAAAGCGAACAGGAGAAATATCACTGAATTCTTTTCTCAGCAAGGAATAGCCCTGGGAAAGGAATGAATTCCCAGGGGAGGTCTCTAAAATGGCCAATCTGGGAGTGTCTGTCTTATGAGGTTGAAGATAAGGGATGAAATACGCCCTGGTCTCCTGCAGTGCCCTCAGGCTTGCTAGGATTAGGAAATTCCAGTCTGGCGAATTCTAGTCAAACCAATTGCTCTCAAACCCTGTTTCCTGTTAAGGTGTTTATCAAGACAATGCATGCCCAGTGGGACATGGAACCTCATCAGTAATTCTAATTTTGCCCTCACCTTGTGATCTTGCTCTGCCACCTTGCCTCGTGATTTTTTATTGCCTTATGAAGCATGTGATCTCTGTGACCCACTCCCTATTCTTACACTCCCTCCCTTTCTAAAATTTCTAATAAAAACTTGCCATACTGCCCAAGGTAATTTATAGATTCAATGCCATTCCCATTAAGCTACCAATGACTTTCTTCACAGAACTGGAAAAAAAAAAAACTACTTTAAAGTTCATATGGAGTCAAAAAAGAGCACTCATTACCAAGACAATTCTAAGCCAAAAGAACAAAGCTGGAGGCATCACGCTACCTGACTTCAAATTGTACTGTAAGACTACAGTAACCAAAACAGCATGGTACTGGTACCAAAGCAGAGATATAGACCAATGGAACAGAACAGAGCCCTCAGAAACAATACAACACATCTACAACCATCTGATTTTTGACAAACCTGACAAAAACAAGAAATGGGGAAAGGATTCCCTATTTAATAAATGGTGCTGGGAAAACTGGCTAGCCATATATAGAAAGCTGAAATTGGATCCCTTCCTTACACCTTATACAAAAATTAATTCAAGATGGATTAGAGACTTAAATATTAGACCTAAAACCATAAAAACCCTAGAAGAAAACCTACGCAATACCATTCAGGACATAGGCATGGGCAAGGACTTCATGTCTAAAACACCAAAAGCAATGGCAACAAAAGCCAAAATTGACAAATGGGATCTAGTTAAACTAAAGAGCTTCTGCACAGCAAAAGAAACTACCGTCAGAGTGAACAGGCAACCTACAGAATGGGAGAAAATTTTTGCAATCTACTCATCTGACAAAGGGCTAATATCCAGAACCTACAAAGAACTCAAACAAATTTACAAGAAATAAACAAACAACCCCATCAAAAAGTGGGTGAAGGGTATGAACAGACACTTCTGAAAAGAAATTTATGCAGCCAACAGACACATGAAAAAATTCTCATCATCACTGGCCATCAGAGAAATGCAAATTAAAACCACAATGAGAAACCATCTCACACCAGTTAGAATGGCGATCATTAAAAAGTCAGGAAACAACAGATGCTGGAGAGGATGTGGAGAAATAGGAACAATTTTACACTGCTGGTGGGACTGTAAACTAGTTCAACCATTGTGGAAGACAGTGTGGTGATTGCTAAAGGATCTAGAACTAGAAATACCATTTGACCCAGCCATCTCATTATTGGTTATATACCCAAAGGATTACAAATCATGCTGATATAAAGACACATGCACACATATGTTTATTAGGCACTATTTACAATAGCAAAAACTTGGAACCAACCCAAATGTCCATCAATGACAGACTGGATTAAGAAAATGTGGCACATATACACCATAGAATACTATGCAGCCATAAAAAAGGATGAGTTCATGTCTTTGTAGGGACATGGATGCAGCTGGAAACCATTATTCTCAACAAACTATCGCGAGGACAAAAAACCAAACACCTCATGTTCTCACTCATAGGTGGTAATTGAACAATGAGAACACTTGGACACAGGAAGGGGAACATCACACACCGGGGACTGTCATGGGGTTGGGGGAGGGGTGGGAGTAGCATTAGGAGATATACCTAATGTAATTGACGAGTTAATGGGTGCCGCACACCAACATGGCAGTTGTATACATATGTAACAAACCTGCATGTTGTGCACATGTACCATAGAACTTAAAGTATAATTAAAAATAAATAAATAAAATAAAAAATAAATAAAACCTTGCTGGTTTTGCAGCTCAGGTGGGCATCACAGAACCTGCCGACATGTAATGTCACCCCCGGAGGCCCAACTGTAAAATTTCTCTCTTTGTACTCCTTCAATTTATTTCTCAGACTGGTCGACACTTAGGGAAAATAGAAAAGAACCTACATTGAAATACTGGGGGCTGGTTCGCCTGACAAACTTTGCTTGACTTTAAGAGATTTTGGAGCAGTTCCAGGGCATCTGGTTGCTGGAAAATATTAGAGCCCAAAAGATGATCGTTATTGTGGGCCCTCACTCGTGTGACCCACATGGAAATTATTTATTTACTTTTTTTTTAACACACCTCCCACATGTAATGATTTGCAGAGCCTCTATTGCACTGAGTTGTATTTGTTCCTTTATTTGCATTTATTTATTTATTGTCCTTGCATATGTGGAAGTAAAAAGCCACACAAAAACAGGGAGAAAATAATAATGGAAACACTTCTATGATGTGAAATTAATTTTTTTCCAATTTAAGAAAAAAAGTTTTGTTGTGTTTTTACAGGACATTATTTTCTTTAAGAATTTTATTTCTTTTTTAGTCTTTTTCTCTCAAAAACCTCATTGCCACCTTGTCTATGTACATTTCCCTAGCTCTGTGTCTGGATCTGTAACACATCACAAGGATACATGGGTATAGGCTCTTTTAATTTTTCATTAAAAATTATAGTTGCAATTGTGCCCTTAGATATTAACACTCTCATGCTAAGACTCTGAACAGTGTGAATATCACCAGCATCTTCTTGTTGGTTAATGCATCCACTCTGTTGTTTTTAGTATTATCACTCATTTCAAAGTGTCTCTGTTAAAAAAGCACCCCTGGTCTCCTTACCAGCAGGAAAAATGAATAATGTACAGCTTGAAAACTAAATTTGCTTTCCGAAAAAGACACTCAGAAACACCTAGATTTTCCCCTGGGATTGTCCAGTAATCCAAATATGGAACTCTGCTCATGCATCCAAGAAATGTGTTCAAACCTTCTCTGTTTCTATCCTGCCAAAGCCATTCTCCCTTTGACTTATAGGCATGCTATCCTGCTCCAGTACTTTCCCTTTACTCAGTGCAGTGGAGAAATGCTGTTATTGCTCCTGCTGTTATCCTTTGCCTTCTTCTATTCCCAGAACTCCTGGCTCCACACAGTGCAGAATTATTGCCACTAAATGCAAGATGTGATAACACACCCAGAGGAATGACAGGCTATAAATGGGAAAAAGAGAGAGAGACAATGCTCCTTCAATCATAGCTTTTTATTTTTTACTGCAAGGTTTCAGAAGCATTGTTACAGCTTTTCTCCCATGTTGCATTCATTATTGTCTATAGCTTCTCTATTATGTTTGTTCTCTTTCACCCCATTCCTTGTTGATATTTTGTGCTTACAATTATTAGACCATACAGTTTTTCTTCCTCTTTTTCAGTGCTTCAAACCAAAACCTAGAGTCAAAGAAACTCGTTGTGTCATTTAAAATTAGCCTCCAACAAATTCATATTACCCAGATACTCTCGGAGAGCCATGGAAGAATAGAATATAGCCAATACAGAGCTTGGATTGTTATTGGTGTAACAACAATTTGAAAATTCTGACAAATTAAGTGGTTTATAATGAACTACCTTTTCTTTAGCATCAAAATTCATAGAGCCACCCTTTGTTTAGTGCTGAAAATTGAATCTCTGAGTTTCTGAGATGATATAATATAGTTTCAATTTCAGTCTTTAATAGCTTTGTAATGGTTTAAGTCTATTTACATAAAACAATCTCCATGTTCTACCTTATCAAACCCACTATTCTAGATACTCAGGGCCATTTTTTTTTTATCCCTATCACTTTAAGGTCTGACATGTTGGTTTCTACTTGAAGCAGGTACAATGAGTTAGCTCTTTCATATTATCCACAACACTTAGAAAATACTTCAACATACTTGAGTTTAATAAATTTAATTTAATGAATAATACGCATGCTTTAATGTCCATCTGTTGACAATAGAAAATTAATTTTAGTGTATTTGCAATTCATTATGTAGTTAGAAATTATACATTAAGTCTGAAAAATAAGGGTTATTAGGCAGATTAGCACTTTTTGGATCCACCCTGGATCATGTGGTTTTGATACTGAATTTGTATTCCATGTCTGTTGTCTGTATTTTGATGATGACACTAGTCAACTGAAGACATTTGTTCTCAATGATAACATAGATTCTATTCCAGCCAATTAACTTATTTTGACCTCTATATTTGTGTTTGTCTTATGAAATTTTAAGGTCTTGAGAACAGTTAACTAGTAACATGTCTAATTTATATCTGTATTTCCTTTATCAGCTAGCATTGACACTTGATTTTTAAAATAAAAAATCAAATGATGAATTTCCTGCTAATCTAAAAAACAACTTTACTATATTTGTGTGTTTAATACTTCAGTGTATTATAGTAAAAGTTTCTAACATACTTAATTGATGAAATGTATACAATTTATGTCTAAAATATTCATGCTTCAAGTAGTCAGCTGATATGCTAGCTTACTGCTCTACCATAACACTCAGGTTATACACTAAAGGAATCCCCTTTAACATTTATAACCCTGTAACGACACTTTCAACATTACTTAAAATGTTTAGGGTTTGCTTTTCTGCTGATATTGCATCTTTGCATTATGGCTGTTGCTTTTTGTATCATTAATTGGTAAAATTTCCAAATGGAGAAACAAGAGAATTTTTCTATACATTTAGAGCACAGAATTTCAAATTTTGATTCCAAAGTTAATGAATGATCTCTATAAAGATGTATGTGACTGTGTAACATGCTATTCTCTGTGTTTTACCCACACTGGCATCATACAATCTGATACTTCTTCTTAGATATATAAAATGAGGTGATCAAGATTCACTCCATAAACTCTCTTTATAAAAACCATCATTTTAATAAGTAATATTTTAAGCAAAGATTACAATTCATAGTGTTAACATTTCAAAAGTACAAATGCAGTCAATCTATAACATTGATAAGTTTGGAAATAATTTAGGCACAGGAGCAAAATTTTCCACATGAATTAAAAACAAGCTTAAAGTACATTTTGAATAGAGTCTCTTAATCAGAGAATAATATTATGTCTATAATAAACTTCCTGGGTCTTGTTATAAAAGAGATGTAACTGAAATACTAAAGTATTTAGGAGTAAAGTATTAACATGTTTACAAACATTTTAAGTGCTTCAGCGAAATAAAACAAAACAAAAAACATGAAAGGGAGAAATACAGCAAGAGAAAAAATGTGTGAAATGTGTGAATGTGGGTGAAGGTAACACCTTATACTGTTTTACATTTTATTTTCTCAGCAATTTTGGAAACTTTTAAAGGAAAAGCCCAGGCAGAAAAGCTAAAATTAGTTTAGTTTTTTTTTTTTTTTTTTTTTTACATTTTATGTAATAATGTATAAACATGAGTGCCACTGTTATATTAATTATTTCCCACTTATTTGGAAACATCTACTGTTCGCACTTGACTGAATTTGTTAATGAAATGTGCTATTAAAATTTCTAATATTCATTTACTGGCATGATACAGGTTCACAAACACTAAGCGGCACATTTTCAACAAGTTCTAAGTATGAATGGCTTGCATTTAGTTAATATTTCTTTCTGATTCCTGAAGAGCTACTGTTAAAGAAATCACTCTTCACAATTCCCCACTGTTTTACACAAGTCAGTCTAAATAAACTTGTGAGTGGATTTTTTTACTTAGTTATGTATTGCATTATATGCAGATGAATATTTGACATGTGGCCACATTATAATGAAAGCATGAAAATCTAGGTAATACATAAATCAGATTTTCTTGAAGTATGACATTGGAAAATGAAGGAGCAACTGAAATAATAAGCTGGTAATATTTTCTTATGCACAGGGAGTCTAGCACCTAATATTCCAAAAAGCATCCTCCAATTTTCCAAATAGCAAGATGTGCTGGTGCTTTATGTGGCACTCTGTACGTGGTACACATTTTCAGAGGGAATCTGTGACGTGAGCTCCTGAATCTCAATATTCACATTTGCACATTAAACACATTAGGTCAAATGATCATTTAAGAAAAGGAAAAGAAAACTTCTGTCTCTCGCACTTGTAATCTTATGAAATTCAAATGGTAAGCACAGTAAGCATACCTACTGTTGGGTAGATATAGTTATTAAAAATAATCTGAGCACATATTTGCTGAATGCCTACTCTATGCTTCACAGTTAGAACATATTTTCATATTTCCTCTTTATAACAGCTGGGTGAAGTCTATTTTACTCTACCCATTTTCCAGGTGAGAAAACTTAGACTCAAAGAAAAGGAATAGTTGGCAGAAAATTACACAGTATGTTAACTTTGGGCCTGAGATTGAAATCTATATATATATATATAGATTTGGTTGCAACTGAAATAAAAGTATGCATTCTCTACGGTTTATATAAAAACTTTTTTTCTCTCTGTGTCCCAGTGCAACCACTGTATTTATTTCACAATTAGAAATTCATTCTTCTCTATCTAGCTCTGGAAGCATTTAATGTGTTTACTTAGAAATTACAGCACTAGTGTAACTTCCTTTCCAGCCCATAGCACCTAATACAATTTTGGGTTAACAGCAACCATTAAATAAACAATTGATGATTACAGGAATTGTTTCCATTGCTATTTTAATACAAGAGGCAGTGGCACTCCTGATTTTATTTTAATGTAATCCTTTTAGGCAATTTTACATTTAATATCCCATCTTTTTGTAAAGCTCATAGATTTAAGTTTTTAAATATCAAATTGTCAGCCAATTGCCGATCAACAAGCATACACTGAACAACCTCAGGATACATTATCAGAGTCTTCAACAGTAATTTCCATTAAAATGTAAGTTTCTTCAAAAATAGATGTACATTTACTTACTGGTCTAAACTTGCCTTTCCCAACACATCAGCATTTTTCATACGTACTTATGGAGACGTTTACTTGAAATAACTGCATCATTTCTACATCATGCTACTCCAATTCTCTGCATGTCCTTGAGATTCCTTTATCATCCACATCATTGTGCTGCATGTTCAGCCCTATTAGTTTTTAGCTTAATGCTGTGCAGTTTAGCTCACTGATAAAAGCCTTATTGTAGTGTTTTTAATACCTACAGTGCCTCTGTGATTTTGCACAAATTAATTGTTCTTTTGTAGCTGTTTCAGCTTTTTAGTACTTTGAAGCTGTTACTGAGGAGATAGACAAGGGGGAACTGTGGTTTACAGCACGACAGCTTAATTTACATAGGCAATGTGAAGTGGAATGATGAGGAAATTAAATCGAGAAATTTAAAAAAAATGCACGATTGTAAACCATTTGTATTTGACCTGAATGATCCAGCTTGAAGAACTACCTAAATGGAACTCCCAGATGATTGCTTTGGGCTTCGTTTGAGTTTATTTGAATAATAGACTAAAAGAGTAAAAACTCATATTTCCTTTAAAAGCTAAAACCAACAAAATTTATGATCATAAGCAATACTCAATTTGAAGTAAGGGATGGGGAGATAATTTATATTTGAACATTTTTCAAAAAGTGATAAAAGGCATATCAGAGCCAAGATGTCAATCCCCACACAAGGTGAAATTGAGAGGGGCATCTTTTCAAATGACCTCTTTGATTCAGGGGCTCTAAAGAACTCCTCCCACTCTCATTCCCTCTCTGTGTGTCTCTGAAGTAGTCCTCTTCGGATCTCACCAATTGTGCTTTTATATGTCTCATGTTTTCATAGGGGTCATGTATTCAATCATGTGCAATGTTTTAATACACTTTTTATATCATTCAGAAATCCTGTAATGCATTTTTAAAATTAAACAACAAATCATTTAGATCACTGAACTTGATGTCAAGAATAAAACAGTGACCTGAAGAGGCGCAACACCTGCCTTATAGGAGTTTATATGATACATATATGTAAAATTAAAATATGTATACAGAATTGCAAATTAAATATACAACACTTAAATATAAGTATTAACATTGAGGGATAGAGTTTAAAATTATGCAAGACTATGGCAGTGCAGTTTATGGAATTAAGAAGGTAGGGTAAGATTGAAATTAATGGCTGAGATTGTGTTTTCTTGTGTGCAAACTGAAGGCAGATGAGAGTAGAGAGGTGACCAGGCTATGGTACGTTTCAACAATAATCATTTTCCATTTCCCTACTAAATCATTTTGAATGATTTTTCTAGTATATGGCAGGGGAATCTTAATATCCCAGAAATGGCTGGGGTCAATCACAGTTTAATCCATATTAAGAGTCATCATCATGAGGACTAATGTCTGAAACGTGATCGTTCCTTGGGCGTTTTTGTTTCTATGACTCTGGGACACTTGTGACATGGGTCAGTTATTTCTAGGTTAGGAAATAAGATGAAAAAAATAATGTTAGGAAAAGAGAAAGAAAAAATAGGAAAAGAGAGAAGGAAAAGTAAAAGATGGAGAAGGAAGGAGGGAAAGAAAGAGGGATGGAAAGAAAGAAGGAAAGAGAGAGATGCATGAAGAGTGAGTGAGACACATGGAGACAATTTATAGGAGAGAGCACCAGTACTTGCGGTAAAGCTGACGTGAAAATTCGGAGATAGCGGAAGCTATATATTACCTGGTATTTCGGTTTCTCCAGTTTAATCTTAAATAATACTCTTATTGTGTGCAACTTTTGATATCTCTGATTTTCCAGGGTACTTCATTAGCAGTAGAGCAGTCTCACTGGAATGAATATAAAATTAAAGAAACAATAGCTGCCTAAACATTCACGACTATCAAAAGCATGAGTTTAATGAACATTTGTTTTTAGGAGAATATAACCCATTTGAAAATATTAATGGTTACCTACTAAATTTTTCTAGATCTGAACATGAGACAAGTCTGCTAAGTACTATGTCATTAGTGTATTTATTTAAAAATAAGTTTCAGTTTTGATGTGATTCTGAAGATTTATTTTTTTTAAACCATAAGATGTATTTCATTAGTGGAATTCCTGCAACATCCTAATATGAAATTTCCACATTTGATGTTTTTACAACTTTTAAGAAATTTTGGGCTCTCTGATATCCTGTATGTCATGGTGATTTTATTGATCCTTATATGTTATCTCATTTCTATGAATTAATAGCAAAGACCAAATTATTTTAAAAATACAGAGTTGGAAAACTTTTTTTCTGTAAATGGACAAAAGAGAGATGATTATCTCAACATGCAGAAAAGACATTCAATAAAATTCAATGCCCTTTGATGCTAAAAATTCTCAGTAAACTAGGTATTGAATAAACATATCTCAAAATAATGAGAGCTATTTTTAACAAATCCATAGCCAATATCGTACTGAATGGGCAAAAGCTGAAAGCATTCCCTTTGAAAACCAGCACAAGACAAGGCTACCTCTCTCACCACTCCTATACAACATAGTATTAGAAGTTCTGCCCAGGGCAATCAGGCAAGAGATAGAAATGAAGAGTATTCAAATAGGAAGAGAGGAAGTCAAATTGTCTCTGTTTGCAGATGACATGATTGTATGTTTAGAAAACTGCATCATCTCAGTCCAAAAACTCATTAAGCTGATAAAAAAAACTTCAACAAAGTACCAGGATACAAAATCTGTGTGGAAAAATCACAAGCATTCCTTTACACCAACAATAGACAAGCAGAGAGCCAAATCATGAGTGAACTCCTATTCACAATTGTTACAAAGAGAATAAAATACCTAGGAATACAGTTAACAAGGGACTTGAAGGACTTCTTCAAGAACTACAAACCACTGCTCAAGGAAATAAGGGAGGACACAAACAAATGAAAAAAAAAGTTTGCATGCTCATGGATAGGAAGAATCAATACTGTGAAAACGGTCATACTGCCCAAAGTAATTTATGGATTCAGTGCTATCCCCAACAAGCTACCATTGATTTTCTTCACAGAACTAGAAAGAAACTACTTTAAATTTCACATGGAACCAAAAAAGAGCTCGCATAGCTAAGACAATCCTAAGCAAAAAGAACAAAGCTGGAGGCATCACGCTGCCTGAATTCAAATTACACCACAAGGCTACAGTAATCACAACAGCATCGTACTGGTACCACAACAGATATATAGACCAATGGAATAGAATAGAGGCCTCAGAAATAACACCACACATCTACAACCATATGATCTTTGACAAACCTGCCAAAAGAAGCAATGGGAGAAGTATTCCCTATTTAATAAATTGTAGGGGGAAAACTGGCTAGCCATATGCAGAAAGCAGAAACTGGACCCCTTCCTTACACCCAATACAAAAATTAACTCAAGATGTATTAAAGACTTAAACTTAAGACCTAAAACCATAAAAACACTGGAAGAAAACCTAGACAATACCATTCGGGACATAGGCATGGGCAAAGACTTCCTGACTAAAACACCAAAAGCAATGGCAACAAAAGCCAAAATTGATTCATGGTCTCTAATTAAACTAAAGAGCTTCTGCTTAGCAAAATAAACTATTATCAGAGTGAACAGGCAACCTACAGAATGGGAGAAAAAATCTGCAATCTATTCATCTGACAAAGGCCTAATATCCAGAATCTACAAGGAACTTAAACAAATTTACAAAAAAAAAAAAAAATCAAAAAGTGGGCAAAGGATATGAACAGACACTTCTCCAAAGAAGACATTTATGCAGCCTACTTACGTATGGGAAAAAGCTCATCACCAGCCATTAAAGAAATGCAAATGAAAACTACAATGAGATACCATCTCATGCTAGTTAGAACGGCAATCATTAAAAATTCAGGAAACAACAGATGCTGGAGAGGATGTGGAAAAATAGGAACACTTTACACTGTTGGTGGCAGTGGAAATTAGTTCAACTATTACGGAAGATAGTATGGCGATTTCTCCAGGATCTAGAACCATAAATACCATTTGACCCAGCAATAAATACCATTTATAGTAAAATAATACCACTTATAATAAAATAAATACCATTTATACCCCGATTATAAATAAAGATTTATAATCGGGGTATAAACCCAAAGGATTATAAATCATTCTGCTATAAAGACACATACACACGTATGTTTATTGCAGCACTATTCACAATAGCAAAGACTTGGAGTCAACCCAAATGCTCATCAGTGATAGCCTGGATTAAAAAAAAAAAATGTGGCCGGGCGCGGTGGCTCACGCCTGTAATCCCAGCACTTTGGGAGGCCCAGACGGGCGGATCACGAGGTCAGGAGGTCGAGACCATCCTGGCTAACACGGTGAAACCCCGTCTCTACTAAAAAAAATACAAAAAACTAGCCGGACGAGGTGGCGGCGCCTGTGGTCCCAGCTACTCGGGAGGCTGAGGCAGGAGAATGGCGGGAACCCGGGGGGCGGAGCTTGCAGTGAGCTGAGATCCGGCCACTGCACTCCAGCCTGGGCGACAGAGCGAGACTCCGTCTCAAAAAAAAAAAAAAAAATGTGGCACGTATACACTATGGAATGCTATGTAACCATAACAAAAATGAGTTCATGTCCTTTGCAGAGACATGGATGAAGCTGGAAACCATTATCCTCAGCAAACTAACACAGGAACACAAACCAAACACCACATGTTCTCACTTATAAGCGGGAGTTGAACAATGAGAACACATGGACACAGGGAGGGGAACATAACACACCAGGACCTGTCGGGGGTTGGGGGACAAGGGAGTGGAGAGCATTAAGACAAATACCTAATGCACACAGGGCTTACAACCTAGATGATGGCTTGATAGGTGCAGTAAACCATCACGGCACATGCGTACTTATGTAACAAATCTGCACCTTCAGCACATGTATCCCAGAACTCAAAGTAAAATTTAAAGAAAATTAAAAAAGAAATTATTCAAACTGAAACTCAAAGAGAACAAAAGAATAAAAATAAACAAAACAATCAAAACAAAGCATCAAAAAGCTGTGGAGCAATACCAATAAGCCTTTCATAAATGTGATAGGAATCCAAAAGGAGAGAGAGAGATCAGGACAGAAGAAATGAGTTTCCAAAATTAATGTGACATCAAGCCATAGATATTAGAAACCGAGAGAACATCAAGTAGAATAAAAGTCTGAATCCACATTTTAAAAAAAAGAAAAGCAGAGTTTCTCAAAATTATCAAGATCATCTGGAATAAAATGAATATTTACATGAAATACTCTGAAAACAATGAGACTTTTTTTAACCTTAAAGAGTATCCAGAATGAAACTTCTGATCTTCACCATAGTATTATTCTGTACTAATGAACTGTAACCCTTTTTTAAAATTTTGGTGGGTACATAGTGGGTGTATATATTTATGCAACATGTGTAGTTTTGATACAGGCTTTCAATGTCAAATAAGCACATCATGAACAATGGGGGAACCATCCTGTCAAGTATTTATCCTTTGAGTAACATACAATCCAATTACTCTCTTTAAGGTTTTTTTTTTTTTTTTTTTCCTGTGTTTTTTTTTTTTTTTTTTTTTGGTTTTTTTTTTCGTACCTATTAGTCATCCCCACCTCACCTCCTGACTTCATCCAGCCTTCCACAACCCTTCCCAGATTCTGGTATCCATCCTTTTCTCTATGTTCATTAGCTTAATTGTTTTTATTTTTAGATCCCATAAACAAGTGAGAACACGTGGTGTTCCATGATGTTTTAGTTACTGTATACACTGCATATAGTTGATCATAGTAGCCACTAACGACCTTTTGACTTTCTGCAGTATCAGTTGTAATGTCTCCTTTTTTTCATTTCTGATTTTATTTATTTGAAACTCCTTTTTTTTTTTTCTCTTATTTCTGGGTTCTCTATTCTGTTCCATTGGTCTATCTTTCTGTTATTATGCCACTATCATGCTATTTTCATTCCTGTTGCTCTGCACTATAATTTGAAGTCACATAATGCAATTCCTCCAGTTTTGTTGTTGTCATTGTTTTGTTTTGGCTTGGTTTGCTCAGGATATCTTTGGCTATTCTGAGTCATTTTTGGTTTCATATAAATTTTAGGATTTTAATTTATATTTATGTGAAGAATGCCATTCATTGGTATTTTGGCACATATTGCTGAATCTGTAGATTGCTTTGGGTAGGATGTACAGTTTCACAATATTAATTCTTTCAATCCACAAACATAATATTTTTCCACTTTTTGGTGTCTTCTTTTGTTTCTTTCATCAGCATTTTATAGTTTTCATTATAAAAATATTTTACTTATTTGGTTACTTCCTAGGTAGTTAATTTTTGTGTGGCTATTTGTAAATGGAATAGCTTTTTTTTCCCTCACATTGTTCTCTATTGGCATATAGAGCTGCTGCTAATTTTGTATTTTTTTGTATGTAAGTATTTTTGTATGTATTTTTTGTATGAAACTTTATTGAATTTATCAGTTATAGTAGCTCTTCTGTGAAGTTGTGATGTTTTTCCAAACTTAAAATCATATCATCTGCAAACAAGAATAATTTGACTTCTTCCTATCTTGTTTGGATGCCCTTTATATTTTTATTTTGCCTGATTGCTCTTACTAGGATTCTAGTAATACATTGAATAACATTCGTGACAGCAGGCATCCTTGTCATATTCCAGATTTTAGAGGAAAAGCTTTTCTGCATTCAGTATAATACTAGCTATAGCTCTGTTGTATATGGTTTTTATTATGTTGAGTTATGTTCTTTCTATTCCCATATTTAACAGGATTTTTATTATTAAAAACTGTGGAATTTTATTAATTGCTTTTTTATCATCAATTGAAATGATCATATGGTTTTTATCCTCCATTCTGTTGATATGATGAATCACATTGATCGATTTACATATGTTGAACCATCCTTGCATCCCAGGGATAAATCCCAATTGGTGGTGATGAATGATATTTCTAATATATTGTGGAATTAGACTTCCTAGTATTTTCTTGATAGTTTTTTGCATCAATATTCATCAGAGATATTGTCCTATATTTTTTTAAATGTGTCTGTCTGTTTTTGGTATCAGGGTAATACTGGCTTCGTGGAATGAGTTTGAAAGTATTTTCTTCTCTGTTTCTCGAAAGAGTTTGAGTAGAGCTGGTATTAGTTCTTCTTTAAATGTTTGTTTGAATTCAGAGGTGAAGTCATAAGGCACCAGTCTTTTATTTACTGGTAGACTTACTATGGCTTAAAAAGTGTTACCTGTTACTGGTGTGTTCAGGTTTTGGGCTTCTTTGTGGTTCGATTTTGGCAGGTTGTATGTATCTAGGAATTTGTCAATTTCTTCTAGATTTTCCAGTTTATTGGCATACAGTTTTTCATAGTACCCACTAATGACCTTTTGCCTTGACTTTCTGCAATATCAGTTGTAAAGTCTCTTTTTTTTCATTTCTGATTTTATTTACTTGAAAAGTCTTTTTTATTCTTAGTCTGGCTAATTATTTGCCAGCTTTGTTTAATTTTTCAAAAAACCAAATTTTGTTTCATTGTTTATAATACTTATTTTATTTCAATTTTACTAATTATTGCTATTATTTATTTTCTTCTACAAATTTTGGAGTTGGTTTGGTCTTGCTTTTCTAGTTCTTTAAGGTTCTTCATTAGGTTGGTAATTTGAAGGTTTTCCTCTTATTTTGACTTAGGCACTTATAGCTGTAAACTTCCCTCTTAGTGCTGCTTTGTTCATATCCCTTAGGCTTTGATATGCAGTGTTTCTCTAATTTTTGTTTCAAGAAATTTTTCAGTTTCCTTCTTCATTTCTTTATTGACCCACAGATCATTCAGAAGCACACTGTTTAACTGTCATATATTTCTATAGTTTCCAACATTCCCTCTTATTATTCATTTCTAGGTTTATTCCCTTGAAGGCAGAGGAGATGCTTGATATTACTTTAGTTTTTTTGGAATGTTTTAAAACGTCTTTAGTGACCTAACATATGGTCTATCTTGAGAATAATCCATGTGCTAAGAAAAATAATACTGTGTATTCTGCAACTCTTTAATGAAATGTTCTGTAAATCTCTATTAAATCCATTTGGTCTACAGTGCAGGTTAAGCCTGATGAATCTTAACTATTTTCCGTCTGGAAGAATGTCCAATGCTGAAAGTGGGCTGCTGAAGTCTTCAGCAATTAATATATTGGGGTCTATCTCTCTGTAGCTCTACGAATATTTCCTTTTTGTATCTGGGTGCTCCTGTGTTGGTGCATACATACTTAAATTATTGTATCTTCTTACTGAATTGACCCATGTATCATTGTATAGTAATCTTTTTTGTCTCATCTTATAGTTTTTGTCTTGTAATATATTTTGTCTGATATAAGTATAGTGACTCTTGCTCCTTTTTGTTTCAGTTGCATGGAATATCATTTTCCATCCCTTTGTTTTCAGTCTATGTGTGTCTTCAAAAGTGAAGTGTGTTCCTGTGGGCCACAGATCAATGGGTCTTGTTTTTTCATCCATTCATCCAGTCTATGTCTTCTAATAGGAGAGTTTAGTTTATTCACATTCAATGTTGTTATTAGTAAGAACTTACTTCTGCCATTTTGTTATTTGTTTTCTGGTTGTTTTATGATATTCTCTTCCTTCTATCTTTCCTTCCTGACTTCCTTTAGTGGGGGTAATTTTCTCTGGTGATAAAATTTAATTTCTTGCTTTTGTGTGTGTGTGTATTTATTGTGTGCTTTTTGTTTGTTTGTTTGTTTGATGTTACCATGAAGCCTGCAAATGCTATTTTATAATCCATTATTTTAATCTGATAACAACTTAATACCATTTGCCTAAACAAATACACACATAAAGAAGAAGAAAACTAATAAAAAATTTCATGCCTTAACTTTGTCGCCCTGTTTTTAAACTTTCTGTTGTTTTTATTTATATCTTATTGTATTATGTCTTTGAAAGTTTTTGTAGTTATTATTTTTGAATGGCCCATAATTTAGCCCTTCTCCTTAGAATAAGAGTAGTTCACACACCATAGTTACAGTGTTATAATATTCTGTATTATTCCGTGTGCTTATTATTACCATTGAACTTTGTACCTTCAGGTGACTATGGCTACTTATTCCTCATTAATGAGCTTTTCTTTCTGATTGAAGTACTCTTGTTAGCATTTCTTGTAGGACAAGTCTGATACTGATAAAAGCACTTGGCTTTAGTTTGTATGAAAAGGTCTTTAATTCTCCTTCATGTTTGATGGTTATTTTTTGCCAGATCTACAATTCTAGGGTAAAGGTTTTTTTTGTTTTCCTCTTTTATTCCTTCAGCATTTTAAATATATCATACCACTCTATCCTGGCCCATACATTTCCACTGAAAAGCCTTCTGTCAGATGTGTTGGAGCTCCATTGTATGTTATTTGCTTCTTTTCTCTTGCTGCTTTTAAGATTCTTTTTTTATCTTTGACCTTTGGGAATTTGAGTATTAAATGCTTTGAGGTGGTCTTCTTTGGGTTATATCTTCTTGGTGTTTATAACTTTCTTGTACTTGTACTTGGATATTGAAATGCTTCTCTAGGTTTGGGAAATTCTCTGTTTTTATCCCTTTGAATAAAGTTTCTACTTCTATCTTTTTCTCTACCTCCATTTTAAGGTCAGTAACTCTAAGATTTGCCATTTTGAGACTATTTTCCAGATCTTGCTGATGTGCTTTATAATTTTTTTTCCTCTTGTCTCCTCTGACTATGTATTTTCAATTAGCCTGTCTTTCAGCTCACTAATTCTTTCTTCTGCTTGATCAGTTCTACTGTTAAGGGGCTTTGATGTAGTCTTCTGTCTGCCAATTGCATTTTTTAGCTCCAGAATTTCTGCTTGATTTTTTAAAATTATTTTAATCTCTAGTAAATATGTCTAAGAGAATTATGAATTCCTTCTCTCTGTTATCTTGAATTTCTTTGAGTTTCCTCAACACAGCTGTTTTGAGCTTTCTGTCTGAAAGGTCACATAACCCTTTTTCTCCAGGATTAGTGCCTGGTGCCTTATTTAGTCCATTTGGTGAGTTCACTTTTTCCTCAATGATGTTAATACAAGCAGATGTTCTTTGGTGTTTGGGCATTAAACAGTTATGTATTTATTGTAGTCTTCACTGTCTCAGCTTATTTGTAGCTGTCCTTTTGGGGAAGGCTTTCCAGATATTTAAAAGAACATGTGTGTTTTGAGCTAAGTTGAATTTTCATTATGGGACAACCCAAGCCCAGTAACACTCAAGGCTATCTTCTCTGAGTCACTATTATTTCTCATCTGAATCATTATTGTTATTTTTGAACTCTTGTCTCTGCTCCACTTCTGCCCTCTTTCAGTGTATTCTCAATAATATAGCAAAATTTTATCATATTTTAAATCCATACATCAAAATATACTAGACTTTTATTCATAATCTAAATGGTTCTTCATATTACTCAGGGTAAAAATCGAAGTCCCTACTCTTGTCTAAAAGAACTTTGTTATTGGACCTCACCACCCCATGGATCACATGACCTATTTTCTATCACAGAGCCATATGTTTGATGTGCCTTCCTTCAGGTCTGTGCTCAACTTCTGCTTCAGTAGAGACCATCCTGGATCACCTTCAATAAACAGTAACTCTTGAATTGCTCCATTTCCTCTTACCCGTATTTATTTTTCACCAGAGTACTAACTATCTTCCAAAGTATTCCACATATATTTATTTGTTTATTGATCTTTTAGAATACAGATTTCATGAAGACAGATATTTTTATCTGTTTTGTTTATAGATAAATCTTTAGCAGCTTGAAAATAATACACAATAAGCGTTCATATACTCTTGTTAAGTGAAGAAGTCAATATATTAAAGTATTGGTGTTATATGTAATTTTTCTTATGCATCTCTCCAATCTCCCTGTGGTATTTTAATAATATTTTGTATAAATACAAATAAACACAGAGAAAGAGACACAAGATAACTTACAGATTCATAAAAAATTAAAGTTGGCAACTGCCATTGATATTACATTCATCTATCCTCTGCTTGGCTACATAGTCAATTTTCTTTAGATTTTTGGCCCCATCGACTATTTTTCTGTTATATACATTTTTTTAACATAGCAGCACTCCGCTGCTAACCCTGTTAGCCTCAAATTCTCTGTTTTGTTTCTATATTTTAAAGTAATCACTTTATTATTTTTGTCTCTAGTTGATGCTGAAGCAAAATGCTGTTACCTAGGCTATATACATATATCACCTTAATTTATAACATCATTCAATTTTATTTCACTAAATCAAAGGTATGTCAATCATAAGATATACTATTATTATGGAAACTACTCAGTGTAGAAGAAAATAGTTCTGTCAATAAAAACGTAACATAATGCTTTTTTATTACTAAATGTTATCTTTGTTAACAGAGCTGTTTTAGCTGTGTTTGCATACATTTAGGCTTAGATATAAACATATGTTATTGGAAAAGACTTACACAAATAATTTGGATAAGGTATGTTTAAAACATTTTTCACCATTTGATTTTTCCTTATTACTTAAATCACTTTTCTACTTAGAGTCATAACATTTGTATTTTTTCAGAAGATATTCCTTATACAATTAACAGCTTAGTGATAGTTTCTTACAAAAGTCTTTCATTATTTTCAACTGGAATTTTCTTTTAAGCTATAACACATTTGAAACTGAGATTTTGCTTATCACACTAGATGTTTTCATCAGAAGATATTCAAGCAATAGCAGAATTTTTTTAATTAGTTCTTAAATTATGTGTCGAATGAAACTTAAGGGTTTGCATGTGTTAATTTGTGACCACATGAAGAACCTAGTTCATATATGTATGAGAAACAGCAATTACAAAATGATTGCCCCGACCAATCAATTGCAATTGATTGCAAGATTACAATTTCAAGACCAAGTGTAACAGAGATGAAAAAATGAGAGGTCTTGGTATGGACCACTCAAATCATACCACAGGACAATAAAAATCAAAAGTCCGTATGTTGAAACACAAATAGAAGAGGAAATTAAGGTCTGCTCATATTAATTTGGCTAGTAAATAACTTACCTAAGACAAACACCTTTTTAAATTTTATTTTATTAATTTTAAATCTCATATTACTGTCCTGATAATTTGGAATAAACATATGAATATAACTAAATTATTTAAATTGTAGTTATTATGAAATAATTTGTATATATCCAAATTTTATGTTTCTCATGCCTTTGAAATTCCAGTTTTTGTACTGATTTAAACTTTCAAATTATGAAATATATTAATAAATATAATTTTTGCTTATTGCTTCCTTATGTTAAAATCTCGGTCATAGAATTATATTTGACTTGGAAAAATGGAAAAGCATTACTGTTTGTTAATCAGGATGCTCATTTAGTGGCAAAACACAATCTTTCTTTAAGATTTCAACTTTTATTTTAGATCCAGGCGGCACCTGTGTAGGTTTATTACATGGCTATATTGCTCCCAGGTAGTGAGCATAGTACCCCAGAGGCAATCTTTCAGCACACACGTCTCTTCCTCCCTCCCTCCTCTTTCTAGTAGTCTGAAGTGTCTATTGTCCCGATTTTTATGTCCGTATGTGCTCAATGTTTAGCTCCCACTTACAAGTGAGAAAATGCAGTGTTTAATTTTCTATTTCTGCATTAGTAGATTTATGATCATGGCTTCCAACTGCATTTATGATGTTGCAAAGGATGTGATTGTATCTTTTTATGGCTGCGTAATACTCCATGGGATATATGTACTACAGTTTCTTTATCCAGTCCACTATTGATGAGCACTTAGGTTGATTCCATGTCTGCTATTCTGAATAGTACAGTGATCAATATATGAGTGCATGTGTATTTTTTGATAGAATAGTCTATTTTCCTTTGGAAATGTGTCCAGAAATGAGATTCATGGGTTAAATGGTAGTACTGTTTTAGGTTCTTTGAGAGATCTCTAAATTACTTTCCATAGTGGCAGAACTAATAATGTATATTCCCACCAACACTGTATAAGCATCTCATTTTCTCTGCAGCTTTGCCAGAACCTGTTGTTTTTTGACTTTTAAATAACGGCAATTCTGACTGGTATGAGATGGTATTTCATTGTGGTTTTGATTTGCATTTATCTGATGATTAAAGATGAGCATTTTTTCATTGGCCACTATTATGTCTTATTTTGCAAGGTACCTATTCATGCCCATTATTTAATGGGGTTATTTGTTTTTTGCTTGTTGGTTTGTTTAAGTTCTCATAGACTCTGGATATATTCAATCTTTGTTGGATTCATAGTTTGTGAACATTCTATCTCACTCTGTAGGTTGTCTGTTTATTCTGTTGATAGTTTCTTTTGCTGTGGAGAAACTCCTTAGGTTAATTAGGTCCAACTTGTCTATTTTTGTTTTTGTTGCAATTGCTTTTGGGAACTCTGACAAATATTCTTTGCCAAGCCTGGTGTTGAGAAGGTTATTTCCTAGATTTTCTTCTAAGATTTTTATATTTTGAGGTGTAACATTTACATCTTCAATCCATCTTGAGAATGGACGACATGTTTATATATGGTGAAAGGTCAAGGTCTTTTTCAATCTTCTGCACATGGCTAACCACTTATCCCAGCACTGTTTATTGAGTAGAGAGTCCTTTCCCCATTGCTTTTGTCAGCCTTTTTAAAAATCAGATGGTTGCAAGTGTGCAGTGTTATTACTGAGTTTTCTATTCTTTTCCATTGGTGTATGTGTGTGTTGTTGTACCAGTACATGCTGGCAAAACACAATCTTAATCAGAACAATCAGTCTTTGTTAAAATTTTTATGTAAGCAATGTATTTAGAACTTCACAAATAGAAGCAATCTTCCAGATATCTCATCTCTAGTAAAAGCTACCATTTTTTCATCGGAGAATCTGTGAAACAGAAAGGTTAAATAAATATCTCAATATCACTCCGCTGGTGAGTGGCTGCATTCAAACAAAATTCAAGTCACTGATACATCTGCTTGTTCTTCCTATGACTTTATGGTGAATGGATGATAGCTTTGGATTTTTATTTTCATGAGGGTATTTTGTATTCTTCCTCTGAACATACCCAGTGCCTAGCACAAGGCACTGCCATGCATAGGTATTCCCCAGATTGCCAAATGAATGTCTTGACCATTGGGTCTTAACCAGGAATTTAAATTGGATAAATACAGTAGAAGTACCAACACCAACATATTTCACCTAAAGTAGAATCTAATTTTTATATTTTAAAACTTTTAAACATTTTGTTTGTAATTGTTTCAAATTTTAATTATATATACATGCACTCATATATACATAATAAAAAAATATATAGTTTGACCATTATTGTGGTATGCAGGTAAAATAAAATACATTCAAAAAGCTTAAACGTACGCTATTCTAATTTTTAGAATATCAAATCTCAGTGGTTGAAGGGAGTAACCTAGACTGACACATGTGTATATAATATGTACATATGCACATAAAACAGCACTATGTTTTATGTTTTCTCTATGCTATTTTTGGCTCATTGACTTGAGGGTTTAGAATGGTATATATTTTACCATAAAGCAAATTAAAAATGTTTTTTTTTTCTCTGACATAATATTGAAACAAGATGATACTTTAATTTTGTGTACTGGGATTAATGTGCATCCAACTTTCAAAGTTATTATCCATGTTTTTAGCCCATATCAGTTAAGGAAACAAATCTCATTGCTCAAGTGCTTTTTACATGTTTTTCTGCAATATAGTCAAATTAAAATTTCAATGCCTTCCAATCAAGACCATAAGCGGTGCAGTAATCAAGCATTAATTTAGCAAGTTCATTTTTCCATTACACTGTTTTCAACACAAAGTTACTGCATTAGTATAGCCCTGAGGTAAAATTGAAAGAGAGTGTGGAAGAATAACGGTGAAAAACACCTTGAGCTAAGGGTAATGGAGGTTGACTTTGAAATTTCCTAGGTCAAGCTTAAAATTGGTCTCTTATTTAATCATATTCAAGGGAAAAGATAACAGTATTTGAAAAATCTAAGGCATTAACATTTTCAAAATGTACAGCAGAGGCAGCTGTTCAGGGAAAAAAAAAATCTTACCCTTTAATATTATTAACAGGCCGGGCGCGGTGGCTCAAGCCTGTAATCCCAGCACTTTGGGAGGCCGAGGCGGGTGGATCACGAGGTCAGGAGATCGAGACCATCCTGGCTAACACGGTGAAACCCCGTCTCTACTAAAAATACAAAAAAAAACTAGCCGGGCGTGGTGGCGGGCGCCTGTAGTCCCAGCTACTTGGAGGCTGAGGCAGGAGAATGGCATGAACCTGAGAGGCGGAGCTTGCAGTGAGCCGAGATCGCGCCACTGCACTCCAGCCTGGGTGACACAGCGCGAGACTCTGTCTCAAAAAAAAAAAAAAAAAAAAGAAAAAAAATATTATTAACAGATCTTCGTCTTTCTATTAACTTCTTTCCCTTAAGTTTGATGCCGAAGACATTTTGAAAATATACTTTTCATTTTTATTAAAGGAATAATAAAGTGATTTTTTTATTGCAGCTTGATTTTGCATGTCTTAAATATGCATTGGTTAGGGCAGTTGAGCATAAGATTATTTCCTTGTTTCAAAGTGTGATGGGAAGTAATAAAAATAAAAAGGTTAGGTGTACCCTGCAGATACTGCTACAGATTAGGAATCAGAAAACAACAACCTGCAAGTCAAATCTTGTCCTCCTCCTGTTTTACTGAATTAAGTTTTATTGGAACACAGCCATACCCATTCACTTTTGTACTTAGTATGGCTCCATAATCAATAAGATTATAAGTAATCTCATGGGGAAAATAAGTAGTCCTAAAAGACTAAAACATTTACTGTCTAGGTATTGACAGAAATATATTGCCAAGCCAACGGTAAGAGCTTGATTAAAAAAAAAAAAAGATATCAGAATTATCCCCTTTTTAACTAGATGGGCTTGAATTGCCTCTTTCAATGGATGGTAATTGCATTCCTACTAACATACACCTCATGCCTTACTTCTGTTAAAATAAACTTCAGACAAATTAAATTTACCATATTTGATATGAGCAAAGAATAATTCATGAATCAGGTTAACACCCTCAACCAGTGGGAGTTTGGAGAGCTCTACCAAGCAGTGTGAGCAGCAAGCTTTTATACTCCAGACACAGAAGAAAAGCAGAGAAATCCGTTTGGCTGCAGCTGGACATCTGCCTTATTTGGCTATGGTGAGATGAGGCATTTGCTTTATTAGGTCTTTGACTGCCTGTAATTGGCTGAAGTTTGGCTGTTTGTGATTAGCTGGAACTTGGCTGTTTGCCACAGTCCTGAGTTAGTTTTGGTTTGTTTACATGCTAAGTTAGTCTGCAGTTTGTTACCTAGAAACTTAAAGCAATGAGAGGTTACTGCTAATGGCCTCCTGCTTATTTAATTTAACACCTCTATTAAAGTTGTACGGACTGCTCATTCTCCTGTTTTATTATTATTATTATTATTATTATTATTATTTGATATGGAGTCTCGCTCTGTTACCCAGGCTGGAGTGCAGTGGCATGATCTCAGCTCACTGCAACCTCTGCCTCCTGGGTTCAAGCATTCTCCCTGCCTCAGCCTCCCAAGTAGCTGGGATTACAGATACCCACCACCATGCCCAGCTACTTTTTTGTATTTTTTTAGCAGAGAAGGGGTTTCACCATGTTGGCCAGGCTGATCTTGAACTCTTCATCTCTGGTGATCAGCCCTCCTGGGCTTCCCAAAGTGCTGGGGTTACAGGTATGAGCCCCCGCCCCCAGCCCTTCTCCTGTTATTTGAACAGCATGCTTCCTCTTCGTATTCACCTTTCTACACAGTCTCCCAATTTTTCTTTCCTTGAAGATCATACTTAAAATATCATCTACATACTTGCTACAATACTATCACCTTAATTTTCTTTATTTTTCTTTATAGCACTATGTTGTGGAGACTATGTTGGATGCCCTCCAAACCTATTTCCTATTCCCTCTGGTTATGAAAATCATATTTCCCTGACTTTCTTGCACTTACTGAGTCACTGAATACTGGCCAATAAAATAGGCAGGTTGGATGCGGGACTGGATTCTAGAATCTAGAAGTTTCTATACAATCCTTCAGATTCCCATTCTTTTTCTTGTCTAACATGCAAGTCAGTAGCCTAGGGGAAGAGAGGAACAACAAAATAATAATAATAATAAAAGGGTAAGATCTTAAATCACTCTTCAGAGCAGAGGCCCCATGCCATTCTATTTCAACTGAGATGTTAAAGGTGTTTGTGTCAGATGATACTTCACTCTAACCTTAAACCCCTGTGATATGGTTTGGCTGTGTCCCCACCCAAATCTCATCTTGAATTCCCACATGTTATGGGAGAGACCAGTGGGAGGCAATTGAATCATGGGGACCAGTCTTCCCTGTACTGTTCTCATGATAGTGAATAAGTCTCATGAGATCTGATAGTTTTAAAAACAGGAGCTCACCTGTACAAGCTCTTTCTGTTTGCCTGCTGCCGTCCATGTTAGGTTAGACTTGCTCTTCCTTGCCTACTGTCATGATTGTGAGACTTCCTTAGCTATGTGGAACTGTAAGTTCAATTAACCTCTTTTTTTTTATATAACATGCCCAGTCTCAGGTATGTGTTTATCAGCAGCATGAAAATGGACTAATTTAATATTGGTACTAGGAGTGGCGTGCTGCTGTAGATACCAAAAATGTGGAAGCCACTTTGGAACTGTGTAACAGGCAAGGGTTGGAACAGTTTGGAGGGCTCAGAAGAAGACAGGAAAGTGTGGGAAAGTTTGGAACTCCCTACAGACTTGTTGAATGGCTTTGCCCAAAATGCTAATGGTGATATGGACAATAAGGTCTGGGCTGAGGTGGTCTCAGATGGAAATGAGGAACTTGTTGGGAACTGGAGCAAAGGTGACTTTTGTTATGTGTTAGCAAAGAGAGTGACAGCATTTTGCCCCTGCCATAGAGATTTGTGGAACTTTGAACTTGGGAGAGATGATTTAGGGTATCTGGCTGAAGAAATTTCTAAGCAGCAAAAGACTCAAGAAGTGACTTGAGTGCTGCAAAGGCATTCAGCTTTTTGAGGGAAACAGAGCATAAAGATTTGGAAAATTTGCAGCCTGACAATGCTACAGAAAAGAAAATAACATTTTCTGATGAGAAATTCAAGTTGGCTGAAGAAATTTGCACAACAAACGATAAGCCAAATGTTAATCCCCAAGAGAATGGGAAAATGTTTTCAAGGCATATCAGAGGTCTTCATGGCTGTCCCTCAATCACAGGCCCAGATGCCTAGGAGGAAAAATTGGTTTCATGGGCAATGCCCAGGATCCCCACTGTGTGTTCAGTCTAGGGACTTGGTGCCCTATATCCCAGCTGCCCCATCCGTGGCTTCAGAGTGTGCAATTCTCAAGATTTGGCAGCTTCCACATGGTGCTGAGTCTGTAAGTCCACAGAACTCAAAAACTGAGGTTTGGCAACCTCCACCTAAATTTCAGAAGTGGAGATACCAAGGCAGAAGTTTTCTGTAGGGGTGGGGCCCTCATGGAGAACTTCTGCTAGGACAGCGCATAAGAGTAACATGGGGTGGGAGCCCTAACACAGAGTTCCTACTGGTGTACCACCTAGTGTTTCTGTGAGAAGAGTGCCACCTTCCTTCAGAACACAGAATGATAGTTCCACTAACAGCTTGCACCATGTGCTAGAAAAGCCAAACACTGAATACCTGCTTGTGAAAGCTGCTGGGATGGAGGCTGTACCCTTCAAGGCCACAGGGGCAGAGTTGTCCAAGACCATAGAACCCACCTCTTGTGTCAGCATGACCTGGATATGAGACAAGGAGTCAAAGGAGATCATTTTGGAGATCATTTTGCCCCACTGGATTTTGGACCTTCATGGGGCCTGTAGCCCCTTAGTTTTGGCCAATGTCTCCCATATGGAATGGCTGTATTTACCCAACACCTGTACCCCTATTGTATCTAGGAAGTAACTAGCTTGCTTTTGATTTTACAGGCTCACAGGCAGAAGGGACTTGCCTTGTCTTACTTAGATGAGACTTGGACTGTGGACTTTTGGGTTAATGCTGAAATTAGTTAAGACTTTGGGGGACTGTTGGGAAGGCATGATTGATTTCAAAATGTGAGGACATGAGATTAATGGGGGTCATGGGTGAAATGATACAGTTTTGTTGTGTCCCCACCCAAATCACATCTTGAATTTCCACATTTTGTGGGAAGGACCAGGTGGAAGGTAATTGAATCACAGGGGCATTCTTTCCTATGCTGTTCTCATGATAGTGAATAAGTCTCAAGAGATCTGATGGTTTTAAAAAGAGTTCTCCTGCACAAGCTCTCTCTGTTTGCCTGATGCCATCCATGTAAGACGTTACTTGCACCTCCTTGTCTTTCGCCATGATGAGGCTTACCCAGTCATGTGGAACTGTAAGTCCAATTAAACCTCTTTCTTTGGTAATTTGGCCAGTCCCAGGTATGTCTTTACAAGCAACGTGAAAAGGAACTAATACACCCTAAAATAATTTACATTCATGTTTGCTCTTACGAGTAGACTATAAGCTTCACATGCTTCATAAGACCATGGAATTTATTTTTATTCACTATTAGAACACTGTCTGGCATGAATTTGTAAAACAAATAATTGAATAAATGTGTAGGGGAGACTAAATATCAGAATTACTCAAGACATTTATTTCAAATCCACAAGGAAAACTCTTAGGTTGGTACCAAAATAATCACAGTTTTTGCCATTGAAAGTCATGGCAAAAATTTTACAATGGTTCCTTAAAAGTACTTGTCCCTTTGAATCTGTGGTCTTCTTATTGTCACCAAAGCTTGGTCTGGGTCCTGCTGCTTGCCACACAGAAATCCAATCATTAAGACAATGAGTATTGCCAGGGAAGAACGCTTTAATCAGGTGATGCAGCCAAGGAGATGGGAGATCAGTCTCAAATCCATCTCCCTGACCAACTAAAATCAGGGGTTTATATAGCAGGAAATAAATGTAACTACATGCAGAAAAACAGAAATTAAGAAAGAAAAAGGAAGACGAGTTGGTCAACAGGAAGCAGGTAAACAGTCAGGCAATCATGACAGGTGAGGGGTCTGGCTCTTCATTGACCAAATGCTGTGATCTTGATACTACCTGGGAAGACTGATGGTTGGTATACCGAGAAAGGAATTCAGTTAAGACAACTGTAATTTTTTCAGATTTTAAAAGTGGGAGGGTCAATTTCTATGTTTATTCAAAAGAAACCATAAACATCACTTCTATGGGACAATGTGGTCTGTTCAGGACAAAGTTATTGAAATCAGTCTCTTGTCCAATCAAAGCTCTAGTTATGGCTATTGGAACACAGAGTCAGTTAATCAGTTTCTCTGAGCTGGATGAGCCGTAATTATTTTAATATCGCTTATTTCTAGGCCAATGCTTGTTTAACTGCTAGAGAAAAGGAGAAATGTTGTAGCAGTTAGAACATAGTTTATCCTTTAAGTGTAGAGGTATGTGGTTTAACACTTCCTTCCTGGGCGTGGCCTTGGGTCGTGTTTATAATTTGATATTTTATTTCCATGAATCATCTTTGTCTCTCATAATATCTATTTTAACGTTAATGGTGCTGAGTTGTTGTGTCTAAACCACAAAAGGGAGGGGGGATAATGAGGCATGTCTGACCTCCCATTCCAACATAGTCAGAAATTCAGTTTATTGTTTTCTGGGGGCTCCCTGTCTGTTAAGTGGAGAAGTTTATGATTTTGTTTATAGTTTACATCTTTATAATGTACTTGTTAGGTAAGTAATCTAAATATCTCCATTTTACAGATGAGTAAGTTGAGCCATAGAAAGACCAAGTTTCTCTGCCTTGGGTCACACAGCTAATAAGGTGTGAAGCCAGGATTTAAGCTCAGATGGTCTGGCTCTGCTGTACTCTCAACTCATGTATAGTAATGATAGGAATACATCAAGCAAATGAGGAAAATAGGGAATACTACAGTGCATACAAATTACAAAATCCACAAATATGAGGGAGATATAGAGATGTCCTCTTTTTTTTTTTTTTTTTTTTTTTTGAGACGGAGTCTCGCTCTGTCGCCCAGGCTGGAGTGCAGTGGCCGGATCTCGGCTCACTGCAAGCTCCGCCTCCCGGGTTCCCGCCATTCTCCTGCCTCAGCCTCCCGAGTAGCTGGGACTACAGGCGCCCGCCACCTCGCCCAGCTAGTTTTTGTATTTTTTAGTAGAGACGGGGTTCCACCGTGTTAGCCAGGATGGTCTCGATCTCCTGACCTCGTGATCCGCCCGTCTCGGCCTCCCAAAGTGCTGGGATTACAGGCTTGAGCCACCGCGCCCGGCCTGTCCTCTATTTTTTTTAGCTGAACTTCCTAACACAAACTTTTTTCTATCTAGGAGCGATAACATACTTTTAGGTAACTAATTGCAAACTTAGTCCAAGCAGGTTTTACTTCATGATTTCAGGTTCATTTTACACTCTGTCTATTTTCAAATGGTTTTCTCAAAGATCTGAGCAATAACTATCCATGTTCAAATCTTGTCTGGGTCCCCTTCTTTTTTTCTATTACAATCTTCTCGGCTAGTTTGCAGTTATTGTCGTATATCCTCTGAATTTTTCAAAGCATCTGAGAGCTGGATGGGTTGTAATTGTTCTGATATCGCTGATTTCTAGGCCAGTGCTTATTTAGCTGCAAGAGAAAAAGAGAAACGTTGTAATAATTAGAGAATAATGTATTGGTTAAGTGTAGGGATGTGTGACTTACACCTTGCCTGGCATGGCTTCAGATCCTCATTCCCATACGGTGAAGAACCCATGTAAATCATTCACAGTGTCCTCCTAATCCTGAGTACAGAACTCTTCCAAACTATAGATATTCCCCAAATATCCCTGAGACTCTACTGGAGAGCCCTGGAGAACTCTGGAGCATGTAACCATGTAAGTGTAGCTCTGCAGCAAATACAGGACGGTTGTTTCACGACCTCTCTGAATAGATAGAACATGTTATTATAATATCTAATTGATTGTTATTGAATCATAGCAAAGCATGATAAAAGTTTAGAAAGTTGCTGATTTCCTCAGTCCCATTAGGGAAACAAAGTTCGAGATTCTTCTGCTATGGATTCTAAAATTTAATTAAAGACTATGTTCTTCCTTTGGGATTTTGTCTTCATTACAGGTAGAAAATACATTTCCAGAACTTCTCAACAGGGACTTTCATAGGCAACTTAATGTGTGATTCTTGCCCTCTGCTTTTGCCTTAAAGAATCTGAATTTATCTGTGGCAGGAAAAGCTTACCTTTTGTTGAGACCTTTTGAAGGTCAAAATCCAAACTACCTTCTACTTTTTCTCTGCATTTCTATGTAACAACCACACTTTGAGAGCACTGCACACAGGCACTCTCCCCTCTTATCTCCCTAAATGCAAAAAGAGTGGGTTATCAGAACATTTCTGAGACAAAAGGAAACGTTAATATTTTAAAATACTATCACACCACATAATAAAGAGTCTATGGCATTCATCCAACTGATATAAAAATCTCATCCATTAAGAGACCCGTGGGATTAACCTTAATCTGAATTCTACTCAGGATTTTAAGAATCAAACAATAGCTCTAAACAAATTCCATAAGCCTTTTGTTTACACATATGAGAGAGGACTTTGTGAATACAAAATAACCAAGACATTAGGGAGAGCGAGCACATTGATAGATCTACCAGGCCCTCCACTTAACACTTCTGTGTGTTATATCATCTGTACCTCAAAATCTTCCTTCACAATAAATTTTATTGTCCTTATATCACAAGTTAGAATAGAGATTAATTTGGAACTTCATCCAGGCTTGCCTGAATACGAACACTGGACTTATGCTGCCTCCAAATTATCAATTAAAATGGATCCAAAATGACAAATTTGTCCAATATACCTTTTTAAAACTGTAAAAGAACATGACATTTTGGGTTTTAGGAAATGGAGTAAAAAAATAATCATTTTATTTTGGAGGAAGGTATTGAAATATCACATTAATTTAAAAGGAAACATAGTACTGAGGTTGAAAACTTTGTCCCCACTATTTTAAATCTTGACGACCATTTACCATTAGTGTGGCCTTGGGAGATAAAAAACAAAATCACACTCTCTCTAAAATTTACTCTTGTTTTCAGTACACAGTGTTATGAACTGGGTGTGTCCTCTCCCCACAAAAACTAGCAGGCAGACACCTAATACCCTATATGAGCATATTTGGAGGTGGGTTCTTCAGTCAGGTGATTAGGCCATGAGTGTGGACCCCTCATGAATTGGATAAGTGCCTTTATGAAAGAGATGCAGGAGAACTCTTTTGCCTCTTCCACCATGTGAGGACACAGTGAGAAGGCAATGACCTGTGAACCAGAAAACGAACCTTTACCATTCTGAGTTTCTTTACCTGACTGAATTTCCTTACCAGATTGAATTTTCTGGTGCTTTAAATGTGAACTCAGTTTCCAGAACTGTGAGAAATAAATGTCTGTTGTTTATAAGCCACCTTCTCTACGATATATAGCAACCCAAATAGACTAACAGGGGAATAATGATTTTGAAATATCAACATGAAACACTGAATGTATATTACTAAGAAGCTGTCTGGCACATCGGAAGCACTCTTTCAGTACTAACTACTGATAGTATTTAGCTGAACTAACAGACTCAATAAGTTAATTTATCCTGCTGTACCAGGACTTTAAGTTTTTAATCTGCCTGGTGATTCTTCCAAGCATAGCACCTTGACAGGAAGATGCTGCATCTCTAGGTGGTGGTGACCATGGCAAGTGTCATGACAGATCTGAGCCATGACATCATTTTACTTCAGGTATCCCTTCGGGGTTCTTCCCTCATCCTGAATGAGTCAGCTTCGGCTGATTCTGATTATGTGTTCAGCTTTATGAACTGTTTTTGCTGTTTTATGTATTTTTACCTTTTTTGTCCACTTTAGAATATTTCTTAGACACTCCTTCACTATATAAAAACATAATGTAGTTTACAAAATTCATTATGCCTTTACGCTCCCTCTAGGACACTTGATCAAATTTTTGCAACATGTAGATCATTCATTAATAGATAAAAGTTTTAAAGACTTATTTTTAAAAAACAGTGTTTTTAAAATCACCTTACAAGAGTAAAATTTCTTTATCCTAAGCATATGTACATCAGATAAAAGCAGCACTGCTGTGAGTGAAATAGGCAGTTTTAGCTCTACTGTTTCACCTTTCACTCCCTGTTTGGCAGATGAAGTATTCTGAGTTGCCCAAGAGACGATTTACGAACCACTGCTCTAAGCCTGCTCTTGCCTTTTCTCCTAGCCTTCTGCTACATGTTTCTTCCATTTTCAATATATTATCACACAGGAGTCTTAAGTGTTTCTAATCAATTCAAATGTAAAGAAATTGAGACATAAAAATGCTTGCCTTATGGCATTGACTAAAATCTATTCTATAGTATCAATTATTCTCATATATTAATATATATGTTTTCTTAACACTTTTTTTTTTTTTTGAGATGCAGTTTCGCTCTGTCTCCCAGGCTGCAGTGAGCGGTGCCATCTTGGCTCACTGCAAGCTCCGCCCCCCGGGTTCCCGCCATTCTCCTGCCTCAGCCTCCCGAGGAGCTGGGACCACAGGTGCCACCACCTGGCCCGGCCAATTTTTTGTATTTTTAGTAGAGACGGGATTTCACTGTGTTAGCCAGGATGGTCTGGATCTCCTGACCTTGTGATCCACCCGCCTCGACCTCCCAAAGTGCTGGGATTACAGGTGTGAGATCGGCCTTCTTAACACTTTTTAACTGGGACAGATAATTGTATATTACATAAACAAATTTATTACTTAAAAATATTTTTCTTAATAAGTCAGCATCCTATAGTTTTTTAAGCATACATTGTCTGGATGTAACTCTAAATATTCTCAACTTTCTCTCATAAGCATGAAAGTAATGTTTTTCCAAGTTTGGAAAAAAGTCATTTATTCTATTCTGAGGTGTTAGGAAAGAAAAAAGTCCCAATAACATGATGTTTCACTATATATTTTTACCTGAAATAAAGAGAGAATGGTAACAAGCAAAGATTTCTGAAATCTGTGTTACATTATCGTTCTGAAACACAAGCACAATGTTTTACGCAGTTCAACAAGTAGACATTGTGGTTAAGGGGAGCCAATGTTCTCATGACACTTTACTGTTCATTACTACTCAGTTTACATTGTCTAATTTTTGTTTTCAACATAGCCCTTTTAAGTAGACAAGACATTTATTAATACAGTCATATGTTGCTTAATGACAGAGCTGTGTTCTGAGAATTGCACCCTTTGGCAATTTTATTGTGGTGCAAACATTATAGAGTGTATTTACACAACCCTAGATGGTATAGCCTACTATACACATAGAGTATATGACATAGCCTATGTAGGCAATTGTAACACAATGATATTTGTGTATCTAAACATATCTAAATATAGAAAAGTACAATAAATATATGACATTATAATCAATGGGACCACCATTGCATATGTGGTCTGTCATTGAGCAAAACAGTTACATAGTGCATAACTATATAGCATATTGTAGTTTGACGGATGATAAAATTAGGTCCAGAGAGTTTAAGTGATATATTTAACACCATCTAGCTGTAGGGATAACACTGAGATCATCTGAAACAGCATATTTTTGTTCTTTCCACTGCAGCATTCTGCCAATTAAGTGTTAGACATTCAGCTAAAATGGATGAGCTTCCAAGATCAAAAAAGGAGGGAGTGATAAAATATAATTGTGAATAGGCCATTGAAGGAAAATATGTTTTGCTACTTTGTTAAATTCAGGACTAGCTGATTAATTGAGACTGAGAAGACTGAACATTGGGATAGAAAGTTGACTTCACTAATAATGTCAAATCATTATGTTAGATAATTTTTTTGAACAAAGGCTTATACTAGAGCTTAACACAGAAGTATGTTTGTTCAGGGTTTTTTGTTTTGTTTGTTTATTTTTTTGTTTTTGTTTTTGTTTTTGAGTTTAAAGGAGCAAAGCAATGCCTGTGCCATTAATTTTATTTCACTGACATTTATTTAGTTGTTGCTCTATCTAAGCCAAGTAACAAGCTAGAGGTGTTGGGTGAAAGATTAATACGATGGAGCCCTCTGTGGAGGACATTGCCAGCAGTCCACTAAGTCCATAATCCACCTCCTTCTCTGGACCGTAGAGCCAGTTCCTGTCTGAGATTCCGCCTTCTTATCTTTAGGTGTGGCCACAGGACTAAGTTTTCCACAGTGGAAAGTGAGTGAAAATAGGGTGACTAATCATCTTTCTTTGCCCGTGACTGAGGGGGTTACCAGGAGGCCCTGGCAAATTAAGCTGACTTGGTTATCCATCTTAAGTGGAAATGATGTTGCCTGCTTTTAGGTCTGATTTCTAAGCACCTCCCATATGAATTTCTCCTTTCTAACTGAATGGCATGGAGATAACTGCAGTGACCTCAACAGCTCCAGCTTTTCAATGTCAAAGCCTCTGTGAGTCTGGGTTTGTGTGTGGCCACTTGGAGCTGAGCCACCACAGATGAGGAGCATCTGATCTGTAATCCTGAGAGCAGATTTGTTTATGGGATGATGGTAATAAATTAACTTCCCCAAAAGCCACTAACTTTTGTGTCTATTTTTTAACCACATCATATCTTTACAAAATAAGAAAATAATCTTGACCTTAAAGAACTTGCAGTCATAATGTTAAAAAGCAAAAGCAGAAGAAAGAGGATAATAGTCTAATTTAAAGATAATTAAAACAGAAACAATTTGAACTTTGCATTAAGTGATGTTTAAAACTGAAATGCAAACTTTTGTCATGGTATGTTCAAACAAATTTTTGAAAGGACATATCCAGAGATGTGATTACTTGAGAAATAAATGATGGATGTTGCTAATGACTACCCTTTGACCCTATATATCAGTGAGATTATAACAAAAAAGTACCACTGCTGTCTAGATTTCTCTGTGATAAGTGATAAAAAATTGAAATGGAGGAGTTATAAGGACCCCGTATAGTGAAGTTTTGTTATTTAAATTTTAAAATTAAAGCACTGTTTTAAAAATTTTTTTTTTTATTTAAACGCATGTTCATTTCACAAAACTACTGTGTATTGTGTTCTATGATTTCTTTATTGGCACACGTAAGAGTCTCATTGCTTTAAAAATCATTAATCATGCAGATTAGTTTTAACAAGCTATGTTATTATTTCATCAGTGCCACTTATTTGTCCTAATGTTACTTATCCTTCTCTCAAGAAGAATGATGTAACTCTTAACGTCAGTCATCTCATAAAGCAATAGCTGTGACTAGAAATGGTGGATATCAGGATACGCTGCTTATGATTACCACGACTGAACAACTTTAACTCTTCCAATTACTTTCTTAATCATGGTAATTAGATTTCTTTTAATTTGTTTTCAAACAACTATGGGTATTACCACTGCAATGTTGGATTTCTCCTCTGTGGTCACATATAGCCCAATAAAATTTCTACATATATAGAGAGGAGATTTTCATAAGAACCTATCACCAAACAATGAGTAAAATATGAGCTAAGATTAAGACCACATAGCCTTCCAATGATTCAAAATACTTCTTCATTAAGAGTTGATCCACCATTACATCACATATTCACTTTTAGATATTTTTTTTGTCAAAAATTGACAGATAAATTTGATCCCTCTTAAACAGGGTACTATTAATTGTTTATTTCCATTGCCAAACTTCAGACATTTATGCTTTCTTCATAAGATATAACTATGAACTATGGGATTATTAATATATTAGTGTTTTCTTGGAAAGCAAACTGCCTTAGAAAATCTTCTAAAAATAAAACAAAATAAAACCACGTACACAGAAATCTTTTGGGTAAATGAAATGGCAACTAATGTACTTTCCTTATAATCAATACTTTAAATAGAACTCTTCAGTGAACATCAGCTATATAAAATATTTTTATTCCTCACATATAATTTCCTTCAGGACATACTGGTAAAATTGTACAAGCGTAAGTCCAGATAGTACCTGAGAGTTAAGCCAGATTTTTGTGTCTATGACTAAGGTCTCTGGTGTATTTTCTCTGAATTGACAATGTACAGGTAGATACCACACAGTATATTAGGACATAAATAATACAGCAAAATGCTTTGAACATTGTTCAAAATTGTAGAAATTATTTAAACAGACAGAGGTAAAAATAAATAAAGCATCCATATATGTGAAAGCTTAAAAATTTGAAAAGAATACACTGACACCCTGAAAAATATATATTAACAAATAAAATGCTAGGAAAATGTAAAAAAAGTTAAGTTTCAATCACAAGTTCATTATAAAAAAGGTGTTTTTCAATACACATCAACATTAAACTCTATACTCTTTTAAACTCATGACAACAGATTATAAGAGTGAGTAAAGATCCATTAAACCTATTTACAAAGATAAATCTTAACATGAGGAAATATACAAGTAAAAATTATAATCATATTTTGAATACAAATTTCTCTCCATATATATATAAATAAGCCATAATGAAAATGTTAAGTTCAGAAAGATTAACTAGAAATGCAGAACTTCCCATTAGCAAAAGCGTATCGGCATACACTTAAGAAGTATTCCATATTTACTAAGAGATTATAGATACTTTAGGTGGAAATTCGTAATTTTAGCTAAAACTAATATAAAGTTGGAAAGAATAACAAGCTAAAATAATCTGGGAATTTCTTATTTTATTATGAATCTTTCTTGTAAAGTAGATTGTATACATAAAGTCTGATTATATTTCAGTTTTTTGCTATTTAATTATTAACCAAATTAATATAGATATGAAAATCTCCGTATAAAATGAAAATGTGAAGGCCTAAAACAACTATTGCAACAAACTCTTTTGCCAATTTGCAGTATGATATGACTGATCACAATAGTTTATATTATGGATAGAATCTGGTGTGCAATATCATTAATTAAATCTCATCTTAAGATCTAGCATATATATTTCATCGGACTTAGCTTTATCATATCTAAGTTGATTCTGTATTAAAATACAACAAAATCACAGGCAATTCTACTTATATATATATAATTATTTAGAGCAAATATTACAATATTCTCATAGGTAATATAAACAATGATATTTTCCGAAAATAAAAGCTGTGGAGTGAAGCTTCTTTTATTATGGAGTGGTGTTTCTGTAAATTAACTGGATAAATTACATGTAAGCCTAATACCACTTTCTTTCATGGTTGAGGTGTAAAATATTAACATAAGCTTCTTACTTGGCAATGCGAATTTACACATTTTCTTCCTTAACATAGTTTCATACTTGCTACAAGAAAATTGCTTTTAAATCTAAAACACTAATATAAATATTTTAAAGGAAGGCAAAGTATAAGCAGTTTTCTGGAAAGTTTATAAATAGTCAAATTGGATATCAAACATCTAAAGGACCATTTACTTTCTAGATATCAATATGTTTTTCTGAAGTAATCTAGAGATCTTAATTTTATTTGGAATTCGTAGAAATTTTATAGAAACACTGTACAATTTTTGCAAAATGTTTATGTACATAAATTAATTTTTAAGCAAACATTTCCTTTTTATAATTAAGTGTAGCTCTTTAATTTAGAATATATCTAAAATTTTTAAATATTAAAATAAGTGGCAGAAGAAAGTTATAGTTACTGAAATATATTTTTCAATCATAATAGTCTATCAAAATGTGACATTCCCAAAACAATTTTCAGACAGTCAAATAAAAAAGGGCTCCCTAGCAGAATCTTCAACCACAGTGTGCATGGGAGGAGTCTGCACTGGGGTGGAGCCTTGTTAAGTCTGCAGCCTCTGCAGGGGAAAGGAGCCTGGTCTCCTGTTCCTGGTGGTACCTGGGATTCAATGTGTGAGGCAGGAAACCAGTTAGCAGAACTCTCATTTGCTGAGAGTTTCCATTTCCCCCCCACTTTTTTTTTCCTTTTTGACCAATACATTCCATTTTTCTCACCCTTCAAAGTATCTGCAAGCTTAATCTCTCATGGTTGTGTGACAAGAACACAGTTTTTAGCTGAACTAAGGAGAAAGTCCTACAACAGTTTGACATTTTTTTCTGGACACTAAGCAATTACGGTTATTTAAATGACTACTTTTAAGGGACAAGAGCATTGAAATCTGCCTCACTTTTTTTTTTCTTTAAAATATATTATCTTTGATATAATCACAATAATTCCTCAACATTGCTTAATCCTCTTTTTAATCTAAACCAGGCACTATGTTATGGATGGGAGCATGAGGGTATGTGTTTATGGACAGGTGAGGGAGAAGAGAGAAAGAGCAATTACTTACAAACTTAAACGTTTTCTCAGCTGAAAATCACGATGTATTTATATCTTATATTATCTTGTCCTTGGAGAACCGTGAGTAGGGAGGTGGAGAACTTTTCTTAATCATTATTTTATCCTTTTTTTAAGTGCACGAATACCTTTTTTTGAAGGTAAGCTTATTTTATCACAAAGTGATTCCCTCACAACTTTACGGTGATATTTACCAAATTAAATATGCAGTAATGAAAAATATATATGTCCTTCTGCCAGTAACTTCCTGTAGTGTGAAACTTCATACTACTAGCTTAAATATTATCTTGTTGCAAACAATGTTTTCTTTATATATTGTTGCATTATATTACTTACATGTATGTATAGTAATAAATATAACTACCAATTAATTAGATGAGAAAACTTTCAAACATTCCCCTCTCTCTCCCTTGCTTCAAAACATAAAGAATTTAAGTAGTTTTCAAGGACAAGAAAATAAATGAGAAATAGCTCTTCTTCTAAACATCAGAATCAGTTACTGTTCCCCTGTAACTAAAGCTATTTGTGAATAAAAAGCAGCAGGAGGCCTGGCGCGGTGGCTCAAGCCTGTAATCCCAGCACTTTGGGAGGCCGAGGCGGGCGGATCACAAGGTCAGGAGATCGAGACGGTCCTGGCTAACACGGTGAAACCCCGTCTCTACTAAAAATACAAAAAATTAGCCGGGCGTGGTGGCGGCGCCTGTGGTCCCAGCTCCTCGGGAGGCTGAGGCAGGAGAATGGCGGGAACCCGGGAGGCGGAGCTTGCAGTGAGCCGAGATCGCGTCACTCACTCCAGCCTGGGCCACAGAGCAAGACTCCGTCTCAAAAAAAAAAAAAAAAAAAAAAAAAAAAAACAGAAAAAAATAT